>NW_023596136.1:29534232-29634178 GCF_011947565.3 Pollicipes pollicipes | reverse complement strand
GTTGAGGTGCAGTGTCCCCAGCTGACGCGTTGTCCAGTGTTGAGGTGCAGTGTCCCCAGCTGACGCGTTGTCCAGTGTTGAGGTGCGGTGTCTCCAGCTGACGTGTTGTCCAGTGTTGAGGTGCAGTGTCCCCAGCTGACGCGTTGTCCAGTGTTGAGGTGCGGTGTCCCCAGCTGACGTGTTGTCCAGTGTTGAGGTGCAGTGTCCCCAGCGGACGTGTTGTCCAGTGTTGAGGTGCGTGTGTCCCCAGCTGACGTGTTGTCCAGTGTTGAGGTGCAGTGTCCCCAGCTGACGTGTTGTCCAGTGTTGAGGTGCGGTGTCCCCACCTGACGCGTTGTCCAGTGTTGAGGTGCGGTGTCCCCAGCTGACGTGTTGTCCAGTGTTGAGGTGCGGTGTCCCCAGCTGACGCGTTGTCCAGTGTTGAGGTGCGGTGTCCCCAGCTGACGTGTTGTCCAGTGTTGAGGTGCAGTGTCCCCAGCTGACGTGTTGTCCAGTTTGAGGTGCGGTGTCCCCAGCTGACGCGTTGTCCAGTGTTGAGGTGCGGTGTCCCCAGCTGACGTGTTGTCCAGTGTTGAGGTGCAGTGTCCCCAGCTGACGTGGTGTCCAGTGTTGAGGTGCAGTGTCCCCAGCTGACGCGTTGTCCAGTGTTGAGGTGCGGTGTCCCCAGCTGACGTGTTGTCCAGTGTTGAGGTGCAGTGTCCCCAGCTGACGTGGTGTCCAGTGTTGAGGTGCGGTGTCCCCAGCTGACGCGTTGTCCAGTGTTGAGGTGCGGTTGTCCCCAGCTGACGTGTTGTCCAGTGTTGAGGTGCAGTGTCCCCAGCTGACGTGTTGTCCAGTGTTGAGGTGCAGTGTCCCCAGCTGACGTGTTGTCCAGTGTTGAGGTGCTGTGTCCCCAGCTGACGCGTTGTCCAGTGTTGAGGTGCGTTGTCCCACCTGACGTGTTGTCCAGTGTTGAGGTGCAGTGTCCCCAGCTGACGCGTTGTCCAGTGTTGAGGTGCAGTGTCCCCAGCTGACGCGTTGTCCAGTGTTGAGGTGCGGTGTCTCCAGCTGACGTGTTGTCCAGTGTTGAGGTGCAGTGTCCCCAGCTGACGCGTTGTCCAGTGTTGAGGTGCGGTGTCCCCAGCTGACGTGTTGTCCAGTGTTGAGGTGCAGTGTCCCCAGCGGACGTGTTGTCCAGTGTTGAGGTGCGGTGTCCCCAGCTGACGTGTTGTCCAGTGTTGAGGTGCAGTGTCCCCAGCTGACGTGTTGTCCAGTGTTGAGGTGCGGTGTCCCCACCTGACGCGTTGTCCAGTGTTGAGGTGCGGTGTCCCCAGCTGACGTGTTGTCCAGTGTTGAGGTGCGGTGTCCCCAGCTGACGCGTTGTCCAGTGTTGAGGTGCGGTGTCCCCAGCTGACGTGTTGTCCAGTGTTGAGGTGCAGTGTCCCCAGCTGACGTGTTGTCCAGTGTTGAGGTGCGGTGTCCCCAGCTGACGCGTTGTCCAGTGTTGAGGTGCGGTGTCCCCAGCTGACGTGTTGTCCAGTGTTGAGGTGCAGTGTCCCCAGCTGACGTGGTGTCCAGTGTTGAGGTGCAGTGTCCCCAGCTGACGCGTTGTCCAGTGTTGAGGTGCGGTGTCCCCAGCTGACGTGTTGTCCAGTGTTGAGGTGCAGTGTCCCCAGCTGACGTGGTGTCCAGTGTTGAGGTGCGGTGTCCCCAGCTGACGCGTTGTCCAGTGTTGAGGTGCGGTGTCCCCAGCTGACGTGTTGTCCAGTGTTGAGGTGCAGTGTCCCCAGCTGACGTGTTGTCCAGTGTTGAGGTGCAGTGTCCCCAGCTGACGTGTTGTCCAGTGTTGAGGTGCTGTGTCCCCAGCTGACGCGTTGTCCAGTGTTGAGGTGCGTTGTCCCACCTGACGTGTTGTCCAGTGTTGAGGTGCGGTGTCCCCAGCTGACGTGTTGTCCAGTGTTGAGGTGCAGTGTCCCCAGCTGACGCGTTGTCCAGTGTTGAGGTGCAGTGTCCCCAGCTGACGTGTTGTCAAGTGTTGAGGTGCGGTGTCCCCAGCTGACGCGTTGTCCAGTGTTGAGGTGCAGTGTCCCCAGCTGACGTGTTGTCCAGTGTTGAGGTGCAGTGTCCCCAGCTGACGTGTTGTCCAGTGTTGAGGTGCGGTGTCCCCAGCTGACGTGCTGTCCAGTGTTGAGGTGCGGTGTCCCCAGCTGACGTGTTGTCCAGTGTTGAGGTGCGGTGTCCCCAGCTGACGTGCTGTCCAGTGTTGAGGTGCGTTGTCCCACCTGACGCGTTGTCCAGTGTTGAGGTGCGGTGTCTCCAGCTGACGTGTTGTCCAGTGTTGAGGTGCAGTGTCCCCAGCTGACGCGTTGTCAAGTGTTGAGGTGCGGTGTCCCCAGCTGACGTGTTGTCCAGTGTTGAGGTGCAGTGTCCCCAGCTGACGTGTTGTCCAGTGTTGAGGTGCTGTGTCCCCAGCTGACGCGTTGTCCAGTGTTGAGGTGCAGTGTCCCCAGCTGACGTGTTGTCCAGTGTTGAGGTGCAGTGTCCCCAGCTGACGCGTTGTCCAGTGTTGAGGTGCGTTGTCCCACCTGACGCGTTGTCAAGTGTTGAGGTGCTGTGTCCCCAGCTGACGTGTTGTCCAGTGTTGAGGTGCAGTGTCCCCAGCTGACGCGGTGTCCAGTGTTGAGGTGCGGTGTCCCCAGCTGACGCGTTGTCCAGTGTTGAGGTGCGTTGTCCCACCTGACGCGTTGTCAAGTGTTGAGGTGCTGTGTCCCCAGCTGACGTGTTGTCCAGTGTTGAGGTGCCGTGTCCCCAGCTGACGCGTTGTCAAGTGTTGAGGTGCAGTGTCCCCAGCTGACGTGTTGTCAAGTGTTGAGGTGCAGTGTCCCCAGCTGACGCGTTGTCAAGTGTTGAGGTGCGGTGTCCCCAGCTGACGTGTTGTCAAGTGTTGAGGTGCGGTGTCCCCAGCTGACGTGTTGTCAAGTGTTGAGGTGCGGTGTCCCCAGCTGACGTGTTGTCAAGTGTTGAGGTGCGGTGTCCCCAGCTGACGTGCTGTCCAGTGTTGAGGTGCAGTGTCCCCAGCTGACGCGTTGTCAAGTGTTGAGGTGCGGTGTCCCCAGCTGACGTGTTGTCCAGTGTTGAGGTGCAGTGTCCCCAGCTGACGTGTTGTCCAGTGTTGAGGTGCGGTGTCCCCAGCTGACGTGTTGTCCAGTGTTGAGGTGCAGTGTCCCCAGCTGACGTGTTGTCCAGTGTTGAGGTGCAGTGTCCCCAGCTGACATGTTGTCCAGTGTTGAGGTGCAGTGTCCCCAGCTGACGTGTTGTCCAGTGTTGAGGTGCTGTGTCCCCAGCTGACGTGTTGTCCAGTGTTGAGGTGCAGTGTCCCCAGCTGACGTGTTGTCCAGTGTTGAGGTGCAGTGTCCCCAGCTGACGTGTTGTCCAGTGTTGAGGTGCGGTGTCCCCAGCTGACGTGTTGTCCAGTGTTGAGGTGCTGTGTCCCCAGCTGACGTGTTGTCCAGTGTTGAGGTGCAGTGTCCCCAGCTGACGTGTTGTCCAGTGTTGAGGTGCGGTGTCCCCAGCTGACGTGTTGTCCAGTGTTGAGGTGTAGTGTCCCCAGCTGACGTGTTGTCCAGTGTTGAGGTGCAGTGTCCCCAGCTGACGTGTTGTCCAGTGTTGAGGTGCGGTGTCCCCAGCTGACGTGTTGTCCAGTGTTGAGGTGCTGTGTCCCCAGCTGACGTGTTGTCCAGTGTTGAGGTGCTGTGTCCCCAGCTCCCGCGGTGTCCAGTGTTGAGGTGCTGTGTCCCCAGCTGACGCGGTGTCCAGTGTTGAGGTGCGGTGTCCCCAGCTGACGTGCTGTCCAGTGTTGAGGTGCTGTGTCCCCAGCTCCCGCGGTGTCCAGTGTTGAGGTGCGGTGTTCCCAGCTGACGCGGCGTCCCGTGTTGAGGTGCGGTGTCTCCAGCTGACGCGGTGTCCATTGCTGAGGTGCGGTGTCCCCACTTGACGCGATGTCCAGTGTTGAGGTGCGGTGTCGCCAGCTGACGCGGTGTCCAGTGTTGAGGTGCGGTGTCCCCAGTTGACGCGGTGTCCAGTGTTGAGGTGCGGTGTTCCCAGCTGACGCGGTGTCCCGTCACCTGTTAGATGAACTCCTTCCTGCGGGAGCACTACCACGGCCTTCGGGAGACGCTCTTCCGTAGCGGCCACACGTCCATGTTTGCCGAGCTGCCGCCGCAGTGAGTCACAGGCTGGTCCGACTGGCCTCAGTAAAGCTGTCATCGCCCCTGTCATCGCCCTTGTCATCGCCGTTGTGCTCGACACATCTTACGAGCTGTGTCACCCACCGGTCTTTTTACATCAGCCATAGCACTGAAACTGCAGGTCTTTTGGATATCAGCTGTAACATTCAAAATGCACCCGAAAAGTAGCTTGTGAGTTCAAAGAACACCGATCTGAACAGAGGAATATCTCCATTTCACATCGCATGGGAAACCTTTTCCCATTGCGCAATAAGGCGAGTAATTTTGAGACTGGTGTCTCATTGCATCTTGATGTATGTGCCAATGGTCTCCATTACACACAGAGGAGCTGTAAGCGTGCTGAGACGCACGACGGCGTGCGTATCAGCCTGGGCGGCCGGCGCGGGCGGCGGGCGACCGTGTAGTGTGGCTGCTCTCTGACCGGGCGGTGCTGCCTGCCGCCAGCCACCCGCGCCCCAGTCGGCAACCGGACGCGTGTCGCGTGCACGGCTCGCTCGTCCTCAACAAGGTGGCCGGCAACTTCCACATCACGGCCGGCAAGGCCATCGGCTTGCCCACCGGCCAGCACGCGCACATCTCCGCCTTCATAGAGGGCAATTACAACTTCTCGCACCGCGTCGTCAGGTGCGTGGATGGGTGGGCGCCGCTGGCGGACGCTCGCGGTGGTGGGGCTTCCCCCGGTCCAGCCGCACCGGCAGCGCGGCTGTCGCGCCCGCTGAAGGGAAACGATCGCGCGTGTCTGATAGAGGAGGCAATGGTCCGTCGCCTCACTTTGGACAACTAAACGACCAGGGGACAGTTATCAAGGTTGCTGACCAGCTGTATGCACGCAGTGGGCAGTCGCGCGCGTGCCTGCGAGACGGCGCGTGTCTGACCGGACTGGCCAGCACTGAGCTGATGAGCCGGGGCGGCGGCGATGGCGGCGGGTCTGCCGCACCACGCGGCTCGGTGTCGGCCGCGAGCGCCATCGGCGCCGCCGTCTGACGCCGCGCGCCAACAGGTTTCAGTTCGGCGACGAGCAAGCCGGCTTCATCCACCCGCTGGAGGGCGACGAGAAGGTGGCCACGTCCGAGATGCAGATGTACCAGTACTTCATGGAGGTGGTGCCGACGGAAGTGCGCGGTCTGCTGGGCGCCGCGCACACGTACCAGTACTCTGTGAAGGAGCAGGTGCGTCCTCCGGGCCCGCCCTTCCCGCCCCGCGACCCTCCGGCCACCGCCGGCACATACACATACTGCATACGCACACATACGCACACGGGAGCGAGGGCGTGAACCTGGCCTGTGCTCCTCAGCTGGGCTGGGTGCGCGGAATCAGCGAGCTGGGTGACGGCGTGCGGTGTTGAGAGGTCTGTGGTGAGAGCTCACAGCTGTTACGAAGTCTATGGTCAGAGCTTCACAGGGACCAGCTTCTGTGGGAATAGACGCTGCTCGGTGTGAGGCTCAGGCCTGAGCCGTGGTCTCATGGCAACTTAGAGAACATTTATAACTCATGCGAACAATAGCTGGTGCGCCATGCACTTCGTTGAGTGGTCCTGCCTTAATACTATATGAGTACTGTGTAATACCTTAGTACTATACGGATTTAAGTGGCCCCTAAGAACGAGTACACTATTCGCCTGAGTACAGCACGCTGAGTGCGCCTATCATATCGGAGCGAAGTCAGATCCTTCTGCATATTACGGTACCTCGTATGAGCTCTCGTCGATGCAAGTGACGTGTTACAATTTGGTCTGCATGTTTATATTAGCGATATTGACCTTAGAGCATTTGTCATATATGCAATATTCAGCCATCATACAGTGTAGTTCAGTATGCACCGGTAATGGAGAAAATCATGTCGACTTGTATCAAAGGATATGACAGGGCCAGGAAGCAGGGCGGGTAAAGTTTTGAACATTGCGTGCCTCGGAAAATAATATCAGCTCGTGGAGCATTGGTGTTAACGGCACTGGGTGGATGATTGCCGTTGGTCGCAGCGGGTGAGAGATCGATGTAAGCGTCAGTGTGTCTGTGGCCGTGGTTGTGGCTGTGGCTGTGGCTGTGGCTGTGTCTGTGTCTGTGTCTGTGGCTGTGGCTGTGGTGGCCCGCCGCCCTCCGCTGACCCGGCCTTTGCCCGCCGCAGAGCCGCGTCATCAACCACCACGCCGGTTCGCACGGCGTGCCGGGCGTCTACTTCAAGTACGACATGTCGGCGCTGAAGGTCGTCGTCTCGGAGGACCGCGAGCCGCTCGTGCAGTTCCTGGTCCGGCTTTGTGCCATATGCGGCGGTATTTACGTCACTTCAGGTGAGAGCTGAGAACGGGAGCCTGCTTTGAGTAGTCTGCCGGCCGGCGGTGGGCTGGTGCTAGCGGCGAAGGTGCCGCCTATAGAAAACCACGAGGCTGCAAATGTGATATTTTTTGTTTGTTGTATGAACGGGTTAGAGTGAATTAGAACCATTAAACTCAAGACCGTGCTTGAACTCATCATTTTCGTCGATATAAAGGCGTTGTGATTTATGTCTGGTCCTTCGTCGGCGTTTCACTTATTTCTACTAGGCATTCTTATTTTGTTCGCTCTTGTGGCCACCGCCATAGGTGCTTCCAGCTAAGTGATATTCTATAACATGCCATTATTGGCTTGAAATTATCGGCGGGCCATATTTGGCGTGAACTGATCGGATCGGATTTGGCATGAAGAAGGCGGCGGCGAGATCAATGGAGTGCGGTGACACGCCGTCCCAAGACCTGTGGCCCGACGGCCCCGAGCCGACTCCGTCCGCGCCAGCTGGCCTAACTCGGCCGGAGCCGGCCGCTGGCACCGCCGCCTCCGCCGTCGATCCGCTCAGCGTCAACGCTCACCTGCACGGCCAGCTGCAGCGGCTGCGCGCCGAGAAGGCGGCGCTGGCGGCCGAGCTGTCGGCGGCGCGCGCCGAGCGGGCCGAGGCCGGCCGCCAGCGGGACGCCGAGCGGTGCCACCTGGCCGGCGCCGGCGGCAGCGACGCGGCCGCCGCGCGCATCATGGAGCTGTCGCGCCGCCAGCGCCATCTGACTGCCGAGCTGGAGGCCGAGCGGACGCAGCGGCGCCGGCTGGAGGCGCGGCTGGCCGAGGCGCCGCCACCGCCGCCGCCGCCGGCCACGCAGGCCGACCGGGACACGGCGGCAGAGGACGCGCCGGAGACGGCGGCTGCAGAGGTGCAGGAGACGGCCGACCAGCTGCGCGAGCGGCTGCGCGACACCACGCGCCGCCTGGTGGAGGCGCGCAACCAGGCGCAGTCTGCGCGCCGCGAGCTGCGCCTGGCCGAGCGGCTGCTGCGACAGGAGGTGGGTGATGGTGTCACGCTGCACAGCTTGTCGGCCAGCGGCGCCGGCTGGCGTGGGCGCGCCCAGCAGATCGTCACGCTGCGGGCGCAGCTGGAGAAGCTGCAGGTGGCTGCCACTGAGCCGGGCGCCGCGGCGGCCCGCTCTGAGCCGCGCCTTTCGGCCGTCGACAGTCGGGCTCGCGAGCATATCCGCGACCTGGCGCGCGAGCAGCAGGCGAAGGCGCGCCAGGCGGCCGCGCAGGCCGAGCAGCGCGCCGACGAGACGGCCGCGCTCCGATTGAGGCGGGACGCGGCCCGCTCGCGCGCCGCCGCGCTCGCGCAGGACGTGACCCAGCTGCGCGAGCAGAACGCGCGGCTTTCCGACAAGTGCCGCAACGACGATGAAATGATCGAGCTGCTGCTGGCTCAGGTACGCCGACTGGAGGCCGCGCTGGCCGACAAGGGGCGGCCGGTGGTTCGTGACGGCGCCGCGCCTCCTGCGTCGTTGAATGGCGAACAGGTGGCGCTGTTACGCGCGCAGCTGCAGTCGCGCGAGGCTCAGGTGGCGCGGCTGGAGGCAGCGCTGGCTGCGCGGCCCGAGCCGGAGCTCGAGCCGCCACGCTCGCCGTCCCCGTCCCCCTCCGTTGCCGGCGGCGATGAGATGGCCGAACTGCGGCGGCGTTGTCTCGAGGCCGACTTCACGCTGGAGGCGGCCGCGGCCGAGCGGCGCCGGCTGACCGAGGCGGCGTGCACGCTGGAGGCGCGACTGGCCGAGCGCGAGCGCCAGCTGGAGGAGGCGGCCGAGGCGCTGCTGCAGGAGCGGCGCGCGGCGACCAGCGCGCGCCGCGAGGCTGACCGACTGC
The DNA here is from genome assembly GCF_011947565.3 of Pollicipes pollicipes. Lineage (NCBI taxonomy): Eukaryota > Metazoa > Arthropoda > Thecostraca > Pollicipedomorpha > Pollicipedidae > Pollicipes > Pollicipes pollicipes. The sequence goes on along the minus strand of NW_023596136.1, from coordinate 29,625,807 downwards.
ATCAGATGCTGGGCCGTGGCCGACGCCCGGCCCGACCGACGGCTGAGGCGGCCGGCGCCGAGCCGGAGCTGGCGCCGCTGCACGCGGAGCTGACGCGGCTGAGGCACGAGCTGGAGGAGCAGCGGCGTGCCCGGCACGAGGACCTGCGCCAGTTCGAGGACACGCTGGAGGAGGCGCGCCAGATCTTCTGTCGCGGGCTGCGGGAGGCGCAGCAGGGCGGTGACGACGGTGGCGAGGCCCCGGACACGCCGTGAGACGGCCGCGGGCCAGCTGTGTCGTCCCGTCCGGTCAGGACAGAACCGGCGGACCGTCCCGGAGGGCGGGCCGACCTCAGACAGATAACACTGCGGCAGCGGGACCGGCCGCGGCCCGCCCGTGTCGCGGTCGACCTGTGGCTTCAGCAGAGCTAGACCAGGTCACAGAAATCAGCTCGTCTGTCGAACGTGGACGCTCGGGCCGCGCCGCAGACCGTGGTGGCGGCTGGACGCTGGTAGAACGTCACTCCGCTTCAGCGCTCCGACGGAGCTGTACTGGCTCGCTGCGGGCAGGGGGCGTTGCCATCCGACTCTGTCTTATGAGCTAGGCCCTGTCAACGATATGCTCTACTTGCGTTAATTCGAGTGACGGGGTGGAAGACCAATCTATCAGTGATAACACGCAAAAGAACAGACTACGCTGGCCATGTAGGCATCTGGGTATCAACCATTGGGGTTATCTTCGATGGCGTACAGCTTTTGTTTTAGGTGACGTCGTCGATGTTTTTGTTTTCGTGAAATATTAAACAAAAGATCTACTGCATCATGATTCCGCTTGTACGACATGAGGCAGCTGTTGCCATATAAGTCCATCGACGAATCAACAGCTACACAGGCCTTTATTATTCGGAGGCGCTGTCTCGGGGCATGTCCGTTCAGGTGCTGCTCGCCAGTGATTGAGGGCTGTATGCTGTGATGACCTCCATCGATCAAGATATTTCAAATCACGTCGGCTGAAGTATCGGACGGCGCACAAATAGGGACAGTGGAGCCGCCTAGCTGCGAGATAGTTACAGCTACAAGTGGCCATGGAACAAGAACGTGATATGCACGCATCGTTCCCCTCGAATAGAATGAAAGATAATGCAGAAGAGAGTTGAGATACTCGAGAAGATCGAGGCCTTCTTCAGCAGATCGGCACCATCCGATAGCAGAGCAGATGATGATAAGGGAACCCGCTGCCGTACTGCAGTGATTACACCTGGCATTAGGACTGTACAGCCACGTTTTGAGGGCGATGTGTTGAATGGTCTCTCCACTGCAGTCGGCGCGACAGGGTGACACGTTCACGTCCGGAGTAGTTCAGCAGCACGCACGCGCGCGCGCACGCACGCACGCACGCACGCACGCACGCACGCACGCACGCACGCACGCACGCACGCACGCACGCACGCACGCACGCACGCACGCACGCACGCACGCACACACACACACACACACACACACACACACACACACACACACACACACACACCGAGAACATCCAGCGCGGTGCTGGACGTGGGCGGGGCCGATCGCCGTGTCAGCACGCAGCGCAGTGTCGGTGCGATGCGGCTGCTGGTCTGCTGCGCTCGCTGCCCCGTCAGCAGCTGCCGGCCGACACAGCTGTCCCGTCCGGCACACTGCTGCAGCTGAGCACGCACTCAGGCGTGGAGCCGGGCCATAGTGGGCGGAGAAGGCTCGAAAGTCAGTTAATGACAACCGGCCGGGACAGGCACACGTATGCCGCGTGCTTGGCTGTTATTCTTTACCTCCGTTAGTCAAGTTCATTACTACTTTGTTGTTTCCCATACTCTGAGTTCGGTAAGTTCTCGTGCACCGGCCAATTAATTACAAGTCCTCGTTTCGGCTGGTAGTGTGGCATGCATCCATGTCAGCAACATCCTGAACCAATGGCGTGGTCGCGGTTTTTATTCACAACCCTATCCGATATGTCCCGTGTTTTTCGTCGCTCCTGGCCTGCGGCGTCCGAGGCCGCCCCGGCCGCGGTCGGCGCGGCTCCACTGCTACGCAAGGCTGCTCCCGAGGCAGGTCCGAACGCTCGCGCCGTCGGTGCGATGTGTCCGCGCTCCTTCACGCTCAGTGCTGGTGTCGCTGCGGCGATCCCCATGTGCCCGTTCTTGTGTCGTGTGATTAGCCGCGTAAGCCGGCCGGCGTCGTGCCGTGCCGTGCCGTGCCGTGCCGTGCCGTGCCGTGCCGTGCCGTGCCGTGCCGTGCCGTGCGTGCCGTGCCGTGCCGTGCCGTGCCGTGCCGTGCCGTGCCGTGCCGTGTCGTGCCATGCCGTGTGTCGGGCTCTGACCACGGCCTGTCGCCGCAGGCATTCTCAACTCGCTGCTGGGCTGGGTGTTGCGGGTGGTGTGCTGCCGACGCGGCGCGGCCGGCGCCGACCACCGACCGGTGCCGGCCGAGCAGACGGCCGCCCTGCTGTCGGCCGAGCAGCCGGCCGCCGGCCGGGTCAGCCTGGTGACGCAGGACGGTCCGGCCGCCAACGGCAGCTGACCGGGCGGCGGCCGCCAGCCGCGCGGCCCGCCCTGACCGCCGCCGTCGACCGGAGCCGACGCGCCGCCTAGAATATCGCCGATTACGTCACGGCGCCGGGCCTGCACCGCTCTCCGCCCGCCCGCTGGCCGGGTCGCGCTGCGGCGCTGTGTTTGTGGTGGTGGGCACAGTCATTATCACGAGTGGATTGACTCACTTTCGCGTTTTGAAGTACTTTTCATGCGTGCATTTACGGCCGGTTGTGGTGCTCGTGCTCCCGAAAGTGCGACGTCAGTGTTTTTGCGCAGTATTGTATTTTAGCTCGGCGCGCCCGGAGAGATAGGGCAACAGTGAGAGAGAGAGCGAGAGCGTCGCGATTTCGTCGCGGCCGTGTGTGCCGCCTCAGCCGCCAGCGCGCCGTCTCACAAAGGCGCGCTTGTGGGCGGCCGCCGCTCGCCACCGCGCACCGCGGCGTTTCTAGTCACGAGAGGCGGTGTCGCGTGGGGCGCTCGGGATATCCAATACAGGTGCCGAGACACGGTCGGGCGACTTTCGCGGCGCGCTGGTGGCGCCGGCGGGCCGGGCAGGGCGGGCCGCTGCCCTGCCCCTGTCCCCCGCCCCCCGCCCCGAGGGCAGCATGGGTCACGCCACCGGCCAGGCGCGCCGCGGAGACCGACTGATCACAGCCGCCTCTCTCGGTCGCCTGCTAAGTGGTACACGGACACCAGCGGTCCCGAACATTTTCAGTCACAGCGCACGCAAACCGGCATAACGTCTGGTCTGTGTCACACGGTCTGGCTTTCAGGCATTTGCCGAATGATACATGTTGCATATATATATATATATATATATATATATATATATATACATATATATATATATATATATATATATATATATATATATATATATATATATATATATATATATATATATATATATATATGCAACATGTGCTGTCATCACAACTAGAACAATGCGTCAAAAAGCTCGTCAATGTTGAGTCAGAAGTCAATTTTAACACACACACGCACGCACGCACGCACGCACGCACGCACGCACGCACGCACGCATATATATATAAATGTATATATATATATATATATATATATATATATATATATATATATATATGTATAGTTTCCTTTCTCTTCTTCTTTGGTTCTAGTTTCCGGGCTTTTGACTTGGCATTGTCGTTTAGGTTAAAAATGGTTCGCACAAATTACTCATATTCGTTGCTCTTTACATCCTAACGTTTCGTGATCCCCTCTCATTGTCGGAGAAGACTGAATGACACAAGAAATGAGTTTTGAGTTTTAAAGGACAACAGTTGTGCGCTTTCATTGGAAAACATCTTTTGGTACGGAGAACACAAATGAACCGTGGCTATTTGAAGTAGGACTTCCATAAGTAATTGAAGTATGAAGTATCCTATTTTCACTTTGATGCGTATAAAATACACTCATAATGAGAACACTACAAAGACACGATGAGAACAGTCACCACAATCACATCAATGGTGATCACCGCCCACCACGTAATAGTTCAAGGGTTGTACAATAATTTGTTGAGCGCTGGAGTGAGTTCGTTAATGAATATACATTCCCCAAATTTGAAGGCGCCTTCTGTCATTGCAAATTAAGTATATATATATATATATATATATATATATATATATATATATATAAACTATGTCATCACCGATTGAAGTATCGGCTATTGATCAAACTCAAAGGCGTATTGACGATTCGTGCCAGTCATGGAAAGGATCATAAGATGATGTTTGGGGGTCTACGGACAAGTCGCCTACTGAGACCATTTCGCGGTCCGTCTGGCCATCGGACACGAGAGCTGCAGCCGGCCCCAACATGCAAGCAGTTGGCATTACCACTCATCAACATACCTGGGGTCCCTGGATGCACCGATGTACAACACTTGGGTGTGTCGGCGGTGGGCTCGTGTTCAAGAGAAAGTGAAACCACCTTAACCCGGTCGTTCTGTCTGCGGGTACCTGCCGGCCGACATTCAGTACGTCACGTCTAGCGGGTGCAACGCCAGGCATCAGTCCGTCGTTGTCTCCGGTTCACATCTCGGAGACCAACTGCATGAGAACGTGGCGGCGCACGTGCCCCGGCGTCGTGGGTGCGGGGTGCGCAACAGCCTTGGCTGACAGCACACTTACGGCCTAATTCGCCTATGCAGACCTTTGATGGCTAGCGAAGCCGTAGACCGAACGCATCGTACGAAGTACTGGACGACTTGCGAACTGGGTGTGCTAGCCATGTCCGATAGTAGTGGCATCTTGTGTGAGTTAAGTATTTTTCCAGTCATTGATTGCAGCTGCTTGTAATTACCACCAGGACAGTTCTCTGCAGGCGGAAATCTGCGTTTCAAAGGTGTCTGTCTTCCGTGAAGGCTTTTACAAAATGGTTGCAGTAAATGCATGTGGCTGCACCTTTTCGTTTTTGATCCGACGTGGCGGCACCTGATGAAGGATGATTTTACAGCAAAAAAGGTCCATATCATGAATGCCTTTTTGTCGATCACTAAGTGGCGATTGCAGAATAATGACACCTAAAAAATCGCCGCGCCAAAAACAATCGCTTAGCACGCGCTCGGGTGGACGGTCAAATTAAACCCCAAAAGGTTATCCGGAATTATTTACGAATGGCGCGGCTAAAACTTGCAAAGCCGTAGAAAATTAATCAGTAAAAATGTCCCCTCGCCAGATCGTTTGATCTAAACATAGATTAACATTGTAAGGTCTCTGACCGATGGCAGGTCAAAGTTAGGCCGTGGCTGTCAGTGAACGACATTTCTAGGGAATTGTGCAATGTAATGCAACAACCGAGTACTAGGCGAAGCCATAAATATCTGAGAGTTAATTAGGCAATAAAGCAACTGCACTTAGAATTACAACCAATTCCATTGACGTAGGGTCAGGTATGAAGGCCGGACCGAAATCAAAAAATTCCTCCTTTTTACTCTTGGCTTATGGGGTAGTTTCTGTTACTAATTTCAAATTTATTGATGACAGGGACCGCAACAGACATGTCCCGTAAACTTCTTAAAAGCCAGAATAGGTCACTGATCTAAAATTACCCGGGTCAACTTGTTTTTAGGAACACACCGTCTGGAGTAATCGCTGACGTATATTCGAATAGTAAAATAGGAGCAACCTCGTAGGCGTCAGACCACCTTGACATTTTAAGATTAAACAAGGTCACTGGCCTTAGTAGAACACCACTGACCTTTTGCTTAGAACTGGCATCTAGCTTCACGGTGGTTGCATGAGGAGGTCTGGGGCATTGGAGACATCAATCGTGAGTTTGACTTTGTTTAATCTTCTTTGGGCTCAAGGTCATGACCTAGGCACATGGAATTTCAACACAAGGGAGTTCACATGCAGGCCAACCAACCCTGTGAATTTGGGTTCTCTTATTTCTTTGGGAGATCTCAGGGGAAGGGGTCAAACTGACCCACCACCCGAGCAAAATGTATTTAGCCGACCGCCCGGGTGCGTGTTCAACGACAAACTTCACAGAGGTAAGAGGAACAAGTCGACCTGCCCAAATGACGGAAGGTCAGACAGCGAACCGCAAAATGGCGGCGTGCAAAAAAGGCATGCATGCCGAATTGGCGCCCGGCTGAATTGCGAACTGCAAAATGTCAAAATGGCGGGCTGTTTAGGGGTCATGTTTTAATACACAACCACATGGGATGGCTGTCACGTGGCAAAATGATTGTTTACTGGCTGACTGGCTCAGCAAATTCGAGTCGCACAGTGTGTGTTGAAGCTGAGCTTTTGGACTTCATGTACGCGATGCCCGACCGAATATTCGAATTCGGTGAACATCTCAGTGCCCGAATTGGCGTTCAGGATGGGATTTGAGAGAGGCAAGTAGAGAGATGGGTAATGAGACACAGGTAAGTTTCGATGATCTTTGATTGATCGATCTTCAATTTAAACTGTTATCCAGCTTCCATCACATAATAAGCAACGACTAACCTTGACAGGTAGCTGATATTAAAAGCGGTTCTGTTGTGCGATTCTTACATTTTGGGCTTTTTACTCGAACCTCTTAGATGGGAGCATAGCGACATGTACGTACATTACATGAACGTACATCGCGACGTATGTACGTACATGTACATCACGACATATGTACGTCCCTATATCCATTTCCCAAGCATAAATGCATTCACGGCTCGGTGACGGTGTCAGCTGGTCACGCGAAATTTGGCATACGACTAGGCCAGCAGGAGTGGATTATTGCGATCAGTTTCTGATCTGATCCGACTGGCGGGACGCCTTCGGCTCCTGCAAGCGTCTCCATTCAGTTCAACACCGGAAACGCGAGATTTACAACAACAAAAAAAAACGCGTGGCAAAATGGGACATAATGGCTCCGCCTGGGAAGCGCATTGGACTCCTACGTCGACGCAGAGTTCGAATATACCACTGAAAACATGTGTGTATCATTAAATGTAACATGCGGTCACAATAGGTCATGCAAGGTCATATGAGCTTATCCAAGGTCAATGAGTTTTGTTGCCAATAGCGGAGAGGCTAAGTGAACGAGTGCGACGCGTTTGACCACCTCCTTATCGTGTTTGTGAGGCTAATGACTTCTAAGTTCATGCACTAACGTACCTGTTCTCAGTTTGTTACAGAATACATCGCCAAGCATCGAAGGGACTATGTATAATGCTAAACAACAGCTATACGATCTTGAGTGCCTCTAGATGTCAAATACACTGTTTCTGACCACAAAAAGTATGAAAATGGTCACATAGACCCGGCTAGCACTTTAAAATTTTGCATTTGGATGGGTTGTAAATTTGACCTAAGTTGACCTCAGATGACCTTTAGGTAACTCTAAAATGGTATTTTGGTGTCTGGAATACTTTACCACAGCTGAACCCAATAAGATGGTCATATAGTCAGAAGCGCATTGTTAAGAAAAATATCGTTCTTGTCGTCTCCTGGTAGATCAATTTTGAACGGTGACCTGATGTAGCCTGAGCCATGTGGGAGAACATAAATGGCCGGAATGGAGTTCCCACAGTCTTTACGTCTATATCCGTGGTCTCAATATCCGTCTTCACACGTTAACATAGGTTTTAGCAACATCTATCGGAACAACCGTTTTTAACCTTTCGTGGCTTCTGGCGGCCTGACATTTAACCTAAGGTCAAACATTTGGGCTGCATTCTTCATGATTTGACGAAACTTTCAAACCAACAACTTTGTTTTTCTCATACGGTGTCTCGAAGTTGGAGATCCCAGGTGGGGAAGTCAACTCCCCTCTCCCCTGGCCAGGCGCGGGGGAGCGTTCTCAGTTGTCTCTCTCTCAGTCTCAGTTCTCGGTTGTCTCAGACCCCGGCCGGGCGCGGGTTAACTGCCCGGAACACTGTGTGCCTACATACCAACCCACAAGACAATGACGACTGTCTGATGAATCGTCCATCCGTAATCATGCACTCCGTCGCCATCACTTTACAGAATGCAGACTATATTCTGTGATTTCATGCAGTTTGGACAGAGGGAAATGTTGTTCTGCATTGGCAAAACAGCACATAATACTAAACCTAGCTACGGCTTTGGGATCGTCTTAAATTGATGTGCTCGTTTTGTCTTTCCGTTTCCTTAGTTGAAAGCCGCTGACTTCGGCTTCGGCTTCGCGGGTAAAAAGTTCCGAGTCAATGGCCTCAAAGCCGGCACTATCTTTTAACATAGCGGAAGCCACTGACGTCGGCTTCGGTTTCACAGGCGCATTGCAAACTTACTTGTCATCGGCTTTGGCTCTAGCCTCAGCTTCCTGCCATTTTCTGGGCTTCCAGTTTGGCTTTGGAGACAGAAGGCCTTGCTCCGTCAATAGTGTGCAAACACGGTTATGCATGACATCATTTAAGCTGCTTTCAGAACAAGCCTCTGGTCGTGTGAGCTCCCGCCTCAATGCCCTTTTTAGTCCCCCGGAGCACGTGATACCATGCAGCAGGGCGGAATCTCTACCACCGAGCTGCCGGAGTGCGGGTCTGGGCGTGCGTAACACACGGGAGTGAATCGATGCATGAACGGGGTGCATGATCGCGACGGTGCTGAAATGCAGCACACATACGTGACTTTCAGCCAACGACGTATTTGACTTACTTATGCATAATGGCATAATGGTTACAGACTTCCATAATGATGGGACAGCATATGGACAGGCATATGGGCAGGCAATGATGGGCAGGCATAATGAACGTTACAAACTTCCTTGCTCTGTATGGGCATATTCGAAACTCTAAATGCTTCTTAAACTTAAATGTGAAACGTCAAACACCATGGGCATCCCTTCGCTAAGACGGAGTCATCCAGTCATTATGAGGCCATAGGGAGCCCTTTTATTCTTAAGGATGTCTTTGTTGCCCTTGCGACATTTTCAGACGTCTGGGACACCTTTTGAGTATACCGAGATGCTTCCCTAGCACAGGGAGCGCCATTCTATTTTAAGGCGTCCTGGCGGAATGGGCAATTGCCAGAGCTTACGAGGATTTATCTGGAGTTTTGCCCGTCCACTTAAACGTTAGGAAACTTTCGGACCCACGAACACCCGTTGAGCCCCTAGGCTCACTCTTTTAGACTTTGGGACGCCTTTTTGATCCTTAATACGTGCTCGAGTGAAGGTCAGTTTGACGCCCGAGGGTTTTTCGGGAATTGTGTCCAAACAGCACGGCGTAGCCCTGCCAAATTCTGCCTTGGTGGAGACAATTGAATAGCAGATCGTTTGATATCAAAAGTTTTGATGTACCTTGTAAGGTTGCTGACCTACGGCAGGTCAAAGTCAAACCATGGATTCGGCGAAGTCAATTTCTAGGGAATCGTTCAATCTAATGCGACAACGGGGTGTTAGGCGACGCCATACATCTCCGAGATGCTTTCTTAGGCAATTAAATAATTAAGTGAAAGAATTCTACTGACCTGGGATCAGGTATGAGGGTCAGAACAAGGTTAAAACCAACCTGCTTTATTACTCTAGAGCTTTGAATATAGGGTTGTTTCTGGTGCTCATTTCGAATTTAGTGATGACCGGAGCCGCATTCTATATCTTCCATGGACTTTTTTAAGGTAAGAACCGGTCACTGGCTTAAAATGACCCGGGTAAGCGTTCTGTTTTTAGGAACATACTGCCTAGCACAATCTTTGTAGCTTATTCAAACGCAAAACTGAAAGCGGTCTGATATGATTTTGGTCACTACGATCTTCAAAAGATCAAACAATGTCACTGACCTTAAATGAGCATGTGACCTTTTGCTTAGAACAGGTATCTAGGCTCTGGGGACATTTTGGAGACCAGCCTGGGGTTTGATTTTGTTTAACCTTATTTGGCCTGGAGGTCATGACCTAGAAACCTCAAACTTTGACCAAAGTGTGGCTGGACCTAACTGTGATGAAGTAAATTGTGACTAGGTAAGACTTGGATCTAAGCGAGTTCACGTACAGGCCAAACCACCCTGTGAATTTGGTGTCTCTAGCTCCCTTAGTTCCTGAGATCTCAGCGGGTCAAACTGAGCCCGACCCGAGCGAAGGGTATCCAACCGGCCACCCGGGCGACGGGTATACCGGCCAGAAGCATCCAACCACCCGGGCGAAGGGTATGCCCGGCTGAGGCATCCGGCCACCCGGGCCAAGGGTATGCCGGACTGAGGCATCCGGCCCCCCGGGCGAAGGGTATACCGGCCTGAGGCATCCGGCCCCCCGGGCGCGTGCTAAGGCGTCCCTCTCGCCATTAGAGCACAGAACTCTAACGGGCAACTCTCCGTGGGCTCATGCACCCTTTAGACAACTCTTCGTGGGTTCAGACACTCTTTAGACGGCTCTCCTTGGGTTCAGACACCTGTTCTACAAGCGCTCTTAATACTCTTGGAGCATGTTTTCGTACGCAAGTGGCACCCTGTGGGCCGTTGGGAGTGCCTCTCCAGGCTTTGAGGTATCCGGACTTTTAAGGGCGTTAGTTACGCCCTCGAAGCCTATTCTCAGATCAAAGGGACATCTTTTTAACCCTCAGAGGTGCTCCGCATGTTTCGAAGTGCCTTTTTCCATGCGTTTTTATACTTCGGGACACATGATCTGCCCACAGGCGACCCATTTGGGCACTCCGGCACGTCCCATCAATGCTTGGGACACATTTTACTGAAAAGGCTCTTGGACCTAGGCCATATACATGATTTGGATGTCAGTGGCGGACTGTGAGCCCTCGAGCGCCCCGTCCCCCATGGCTTAAGGCACCCTTTCATTGTTTCGGATGTTATGGTCCTCCTTGCCCTCCGGACGTATCTTCAAACTTCAGCGTCGCGCTGCGCATTGACATCAATGACCCAGGCGTCCGATGGAAGAGCTCGGCGAGCGCACCAATTCACATGGGAAAACCGAGATATTGAGTAAGCATTTGAGAATAACGGTGTCGCGGTCCGGAGCGGACACGTGACGCCACGTAGATGTACGTCCGTGTCAGTACTACGCACGTACAAAGCTCAGTTTTGACTGAAAAGGTCAACACTCACCCGTAAGCAGCCACGAAAACGGATATAGCGGGGTCGAATCTGGACCCAAGGATCGACCAACCGGGGGCATGCCAGGACGGGGCGAAAAAGGTCTCAGTGGGAAAATGGCGGGACATCGTACTGACACGGATGTGCACCACTGCGTGCAGCAGGTAACGTGCAATCAAGCGCGTGCCATATCCCATACCACCCGTGTCCAGTACTGCTCATCTCACGCGCACAGTCGCTGTCTCGTAGTGGACCGTGCAGGATGGTCTGCGTGCTGCTCAGCCCCATGGCGTCTTCCCATACTGTCCGGCTGACGCCGTTGGCCCTTCGCGAGCCACCGTGCTTGGTTTGCCGCCGGCCTCGCCCAGATAGTCACCCACCCGGTCGTCGGCGGCGCAGTCAGGTCCGGTCAGGTACGGTTGGTCCGGTTCGGTCCGGTCCGGTCCGGTCCGGTCCGACCGCTCCGCCTCGTTCCGTTCCTTTCCGATCCGTTCCGGTCCGGCGAGGTCCGCCGGTCCGCCGGTCCGGGTGCCAGCCGGCGGGCGAAACCTGCACGCCCGGACGCGATAACGTGCCGCGGTAGACGACCTACCCAGATGGGTTGTCTCGGCGGTGAGCGATGACGGCAAGCCTTCTGTGAGGCGGCCAGCTGCGGCGCGGAGCCGCGTGGGCTCCCGCCCGGCCGGCCTGCAGGCAGCGCCGCTCCGAGCCGACCTGCTTCACAGGGAACGGCCGCTCGGTCCGACGCGCACCTGGTGACGAGCCAAACCCATTGTGGGATGATATTCCGTTTTACTTGATGGTCGATGCGCGGCGTGTTCAGCCGGTCTCGTCACGCCCATTGTCTGTGTCGTTCGATAGCGCGTGGTCGCGTAGTAATACCCCTGGTTGCCTCTGCTTTGGAAAGGTATTTCGTCTTCGCTGCTCTTGATGACATGGTTCTGGAACCGATGTCATAGCACAAACAAATGCAATTTGTTTTGCAATTTGGCAATTTTATTGGCAGTTCCGAAATAAAATTATTTCAGTCACCGAGCCCTCTCTCCCAAAAATGGCGCCACGAAGTTTCTGTGACGTGCCAACTAACCAAACACACGCGAGGTATCTAGTTGAATGATACCAGCTCAACATCCGTACTAATATCACCGTTTGGCGTTGTGTGGTGTTATGTGACGTTTGGTTGCTTACATAATAACCCTTTCTAGCAAGAGAAAACATCGTATTTGTTCAGCCACACTTGCGTCGGCATGCGAACAAAACCACAAATATTTTCTCCTCATTTCACAGTGTTGAGCGACAGTCGTTCAATTTTACGGCGTGCTTCCGGAGGAAAGTTGTCATCCACGCTTCAGAGAGGGCAGCAGTGGCGTGCTGTCTCACACCAGCAGCGGCGGCGGCAGCAGCAGCAGCAGCAGCAGCAGCAGCACCAGCAGCAGCAGCAGCAGCAGCAGCAGCAGCAGCAGCAGCAGCAGCAGCAGCAGCAGCAGCAGCAGCAGCAGCAGCAGCAGCAGCAGCAGCAGCAGCAGCAGCACCAGCAGCAGCAGCAGCAGCACCACCACCACCACCACCACCACCAGTAGACCTGTCGTCCCGCAAACGGTCCGGGCAGTGCACGTCACAGCGACAGGCTCGGGCAGTGCATGTTACAGTGACAGGTTCGAGGCAGTGTATGTCACAGCGGCAGGTCTAGGGCAGTACATGCCACTGCATATCACCGCGACAGGTTTAGGGCAGTGCATATCACAGCAACAGGTCCGGGCAGTGCATATCACAGCGACAGGTCCGGGCAGTGCATGTCACAGCCACAGGTCCGGGCAGTGCATGTCACAGCGACAGGTCCGGACAGTGCATGTCAGAGCGACAGGTCCGGGGCAGTACATGCCGCGCCAGGTGCGCCGGGTGCGCCGCTAACCCAGATGACGCTGCTGGAAACGGACTGGCGTCAAGGCCTCTCGGGATGGCGGCTCCACAGACGGGAGGTGCGGCGGCTTCATGACGGGGGGATGCGGCAGGTCCACGGCCGGGAGGTGCGGCGGCTTCATGACGGGGGATGCGGCGGCTCCACGGCCGGGAGGTGCGGCGGCTCTACGGCCGGGAGGTGCGGCGGCTCCACAGACGGGAGATGCGGCGGCTTCATGACGGGGGATGCGGCGGCTCCACGGCCGGGGTGTACGGCGGCTCCACGGCCGGGATGTACGGTCGCTCCACGGCCGGGAAGTGCGGCGGCTCCACAGACGGGGGGTGCGGCGGCTTCATGACGGGGGATCTGGCGGCTCCACGGCCGGGATGTACGGCAGCTCCACGGACGGGAGGCGTGGCGGCTCCACGGTCGGGAGTCGGGTGGATTCAGACGCCCCCACGAGACACGCGGACGGCGGGGCCGTCGGACGGGCACGTGCCCCGTCACCGGGGCCAGCTCTGGACGGCCGCGGCGCTGTACCAGACCTGGTCCATTGCCGTCCAGAGGACCGGACCGACTGACATGCCACTCCAAACTAAGTTTTGAGGTATCCGATATACAGAGACTGGATGCGTGTAGTGCATGAAATACTGTTTGCAGACGACCACTATATGTGGATTTCCAATGCATTTCGGATTGGTTGAAAAAACCGCCAATAAATGTCAATCAACATGATCGTGGCCGGGCAGGACGTCCATTATAATACCTTGATGACCTGTTCAGCATAACTTATACAAATGGTTACTTTAGATACGTCTGTTGCCACAATTGGATGTGACAGGACAAGGATTATTGTCATTTTTTTCCAAACGCCAGTACCCCAAAAACATGATTTTGATGACATAGTCTTGCTCCGCGCAGGAAGCAGGCCGAAGGGACACATTTGGTCGGCAATAACCACATAGAGGTGAAACGAGGGCGTTGATATAGTACGGACGCTGCTGGTGATACACAGGCGGGTGAAAGTATTCACTCCATGTCACACCTTTCTGGCTTGCGGACGTGACGTGACTCCCTGGGCACGTATCACGTGACTCGTCACTCCCTCTGCTCACAATGATGCGACGATTGCTAGCCGGTGAGATCTTCGAAAGTGTCGCTGAAAGATGCTCGTCAAGCATAACAAAATGGCTGATACTCCTACCAATAGTGTTACCAAGTGTCATGCACCGGCTAGCCACCAAAGCTAGCGTTATTTTCTCTCAAGTGCATAGGTGCAGTAGTAATACGTAGAACATATAGATACATAAGTATGCAAGTACATTCCTATCTTTTTCGCTCCTTTTTCGAATGCAGCCAAAGCTTAAGAACATTTGAACTGAGCAGCTTCCTATTCGCCTTGAGTGGTCTGGACCATAATGCAGTAATTCGTTCGCGGCAGACTGGCTGATAACGCGCCTGTAAGGAGACGCTTTAATTGTTTTGATCATCTGACGCACGGTAGCAGGCCACTGACATCGCAATGAGCATGCATCCTGGAATGTCCTTGGAAAGAAGAGTTTCATCAGGAAAGATGATCAATGGCTCAGCACGACATCGCACCCTCGCGCATTCCCAAAGAACACCGGACTACGGCTAACACACAAAAAAACGACAAGAGATACATGATTAGTTTTTTTGCGTGTGGAGCGGCCAGTCCTCTAGGTTTGTGGACCTGAGGCTAACGTTGTGTCACATTCGAGGACATAAACCCTGCCGTGCGCGCTTTGTCGTGTGGAAGGAAAACGTACGGGGAGGGGGAGGGGCCTGACTTTGCCCTCCCCCACACCCTGATTTCTTGAGAACCGCTGGTCCGAATTTGCCGTATCTCACTATGTGCGCATGTTCTCAAAGGCAAATCAGGAAGTGCGTTTTAGGCAGCAGCAATAAACAAATTGGAGTTTTTTATTGCCACATGTGCGCATAATGCACGATTATCATTTGGTGCAAACGTTTGCATCATAGGTGTACCCATGACATTAAACGGGGAGAGAGACCCAGTTATCATCACATAAGTAAACATACCATATCACATACGTGGGGACGTACTGGAAGCATAACTGAAGCTAGCCCACAAAAAAACAGGCTGGCTATTTTTGGAATGTCTGGTATGTGCTGCCATTCTTCCGGACTGCTTGAGCTGCTGAGCTCATGACTATGCACATTCTTTTTCGTAGTCACTTTGTCGACTATGACGCACATGTTTATTGTAATGCTTTTTTGTGTACCTAAGCATGGACAATAAACGTAACCACTGTAGACAGCCTGCAGTATATACGTGGTCGTAGTCCGCGCGCCTGTTGTTTGTTGGTCGCCGAACACGGCTGAACTGCGACGCTCACAACGCTTGCCAGATGCTGCAAACTTTACTTCGTGTCGCATGACATAGTTTCACTGGATTTCTGCGTGAAGGTATGTTTTTTGTGTTAGACCATGCCCCGTGCTCAAGGAGCATAAGGTGCTCTGATGAAGATGAAAAGCATATGAAAACACTCATGTCGACGATCATAAAATGTAACGGGAGTACCTCAGTGTTCTGGTTCCATTGTGAGGGATACATTTATAGTTATGGTTTATCTGGTTTGGTATGCATTTTCCCTTTTGTGGAACTTTTCCACTAAAATTGTTGATGTTCGCATTTCCCGTAGAACGTTGTAACCGACTTGGAACATAAAAACATAAAACATTAACAAAATATCAAATCTGGAAACACAAAAAGAGACAATACAAAACACGTGAATCATTTTATACCCATTACCTATATCACCGACGCCCAGCAGAATGGGCCGCCTTTTCGTCAGCGTGGGCCATGAGCGTGATTCCGTCTACTGATAAGCGGGTGGCCATTGTTGTGTGCCCGGTATCACCTGATGGTCCGAGGGTGCGTGGCGGGGCGGTGGTGCGGGTGTTGTCGGTGACGCCCGCCCCTGACCGCGGGCTGTTGTTGGCGCCCCCGGGGCTCGGGTGAGGGGTGAGCAGGCGCCGGTCGGCCGCTGGGGGCCGCGCGCGCGGTGAAAGGGAGGCCGCCGTGGCGCCGCCGCCGCCGCCGCCGCCGCCGCCGCTGCTGCTCGGACGCCGCTGCCAGTGCACGCCCCGGTCCGGAGCTGTGAGCAGCGCTCCCTCTGCGGTCCCGTCGCCGGTCCCGACAGCCGTCACGTGCGCCCAGCTCGGAAGACTGCCGCCCCGCGCCGGCCTGCCGACACCCGACACCATGACACAGGTGAGCCGTCCCTGGCCCGACGCGGACCCCGAGCCCCAGGCCCCGGAGCCCCGAGCTGCGCGGCATTGGCGGGAGCGGTGCTCGCCCGCATCGATCATCGTTTGGTCGTTAGCCGTCGTTTAAAGGCGCGAATTGGGCACACCTGGCACAACTGCCGGGCTCGTTGGTGGAGTCGAAACAGTTTCTTCCCACACGTCTGGCATCCAAATTACATTTACAAACGTTTAAAACCGGGTGGCAGCCCCCTGAAATGGCCAACCGCCGCTAGCTGACAGGAAAATTTGTATTTTATGCAGGTCATCGTTAACGGATATGATTATTTGATAAGTACCGGCGGTGCTTGCGCAACGAAGGAAAAGGTGCCGCAGATTGTCCACTGCCCATTGTTTGAAATTTCTGATCAGAGGCAATGCAAGATATTATAGCGCTAAAAACTCAACTAACGTTCATGCAGTTGATAGAATGAGCCAGGAGCAAACGCGGCCAGCGCCAGTCCGCCGTGGGCTGCACGCGTCTGGCAAAGTCTCATAGCAGCTGACCTTGTATGGTCCGAGATACTCATGTTGCGTAAAAATCCTGCCAGCGCTTGGCATGATCCCGCCGTTCGCTCGATAACCTCGTATCTGACACCTCACTCACAAGACGGTAATATCTGCCACGTGTTCAGCTGCACTTTACGGGTCTCCCGATCTCCTCACAAGTAGGTTATTAGGGATGAAAACCCGGGTGGTATGAGTTTTCTTTGACAATGCCTTAAGCCTGCCGAGTGACAGGGAATTCCCCCACCGTCAGTTAAGTATACTGCCTCGCAATGCATACATCAGAGCCATCCAGTGTGCTGGCCTTGGGTAACATTCCAAAGCAAAGAAGACCTTTCTTGCTTTCTCGGAATTTTACACATCTGACGGATCATGCTGCCCTGACGCTACTCCAGGTGATGGGAAGTACCACGGACGTGGGAAGTACGCCCGCCCACACAGCGATCTGTAATCGCCAACGGATAGCCTACGAAGATAGCCTATTGCGAAACGGATGAAGGCCATCGAGAAACGGAATAATTCATGATGTGCGGAAGTCCATCGCGAGAATAGCCCATTTAGTATCATGATATGTTTTGTACCTCGATGGTCGATGGCCCATGACTGACCAAAGTCAATCACGCCATAGACTATTGTTCATGACATATGCCAGTATGTCACCTCGTGTGTCGCGAGACGAAGGAGGCGGCAACAAACTGTGTCGCGGGACGAGCGAGGCGGTTACAAACGGTGTCGCGAGGACGAGCGAGACGGCAACGACGTGAGCGTTGGCAATTGTTCATATGTAGATCATGCCCAAAACTAACCTGAATGGAGGCAGACACCTTGATAACCGATGCGAATGCATTGGTCGGTGGTTTGAAAAGAACCTTTCATGAGAATCCGACAAACATGGTGGAATTCACCGATGTAGTATTCACAGTCTAATTGATGACTAGCACTGCTTGCGAATTGACTGGATGAGTCCGGTCAGGTTTCGCAGTTTCAATAAACAGTCAGATTTTTTAACGAGCTACGGTTCTGTCAGTTGTTATCAAACTATGACGAAAGACTAAAATGGTTTGGATGGATAGTGCTTTACGTCTGTGTAGTTCTCTTTGGCCAAATCGCCCTGGGTTTAGAACGCAAAGTCCAGCGACGAGATCGGCTACGAAGAAGCTGATCCGGTTGATTGCTAGCACGCGTATGGCTCGGACAGTTTTAAGGTCACCTGCTCTGATTGCTAAGATCTGATATCGATCCTCAAAAAGGTTCCACAACGGGCGGATCCATGCTCGGCAAATCATGTGCCCTAGTGCCTGCTGGTTTGCTGGTCTGACCAGTGGTCTGCTGGTTCGCACACATCGACCCATGCTTTCCACCTGCACTATTCTTTTTCCCTCCACTACTATGAGGTCTGCATGTCTTCGACACTGGGCCGCTGGGATCTGGACCCCGCTTCTCGACCCGCGTTCTTCATCTGCCCGCATGTTTCAACCCATTATCTTTTCCACAGTAATTTAATCGGGAGGTGAAATCGTGCTGATTTGGATTGTTGGAGAAAAACCCATGTCTGATCAAACAGCTGCAAGCGAATGCCCAACAATGTGTACAGCAATAACTTTTAAAGTATTGAGCTAATTTGGCTGAGAACTGCTTAAGGCGACCATCAGCGGATACAGAGACGTGAAGCTTGTGAGGAGCGGACAGCGCCACTGGCGTCCAGATTGTAGTAGAGTTTAAGTAAAACTTTACGTCGGCCAGAGGCGACCGTCCTCGCGCACTAACATATATATATATATATATATATATATATATATATATATATATATATATATATACTATATATCTATATATCTATATATATATGTATGTATGTAGTGCGCATATATTATATATATATGTATATATATATACACATATATTATATATATATATATATATATATAATATATATATATATATAATATATATATATATTCAACTCATACATTTCATCCTTTCTATAGCAGTGCAACTGTACTTAATGCATGCGACTAGGACGGGGTGGAGGATGCAAGAGGTTTAAAACTCAATCAGCCATTTGTTCCGGACACAGTTCTCGAAGCTTACAGTGAGCGGCATGCCCTTTGCAAACCGTTTTTCGGGGTGGGGATGGGGGTATTTTCGTCGCTGCCTCTGCTCGATCGTGTTGAGGTCCATGGCTTAGCCTTAACGAGCCACATCGTGATCTTTGAGACACCTGCACTCAGAACTGGCTATCAAATCACACTGTTCCACATCGAGCGCAACGCTATGCACTCGACTTGATCTGGATACCAGCTCTCCGCAGGGGTCAAGGGCACGGCATTAATCCCCACTGGCGCCGGCAGAGGGCGCAGCTGAGGGCTGGAGCACCGCCAACGAAACAGACCTATGCAGCTTTAACCTGGCCGCGGTCACCTGCAAACCACAACTGGGTCGAGTCGATGCTTTGCGTTGCATCCTGCTGAGAGAATTGCTGTCGCTGCCAATTTATGCTCGACCTATAGAAGGTCTGAATTGTGTTTACGTGTGAACATTCAATGCGACCAAGCCAGATCTTGAGTGCCTGTTCAAAAGAATAAGGCGTGACTCGGCGTTTGACGCTAAAAGAAGCCCGCTTGCACGGGGGGGTTGCGGTGCATTCAATAAAAGGTGCGTAGCGTATCCCTATGAACTTAATGGAGTGCACAGGAACTCCAGTCTTTTGTAGTTGGTAGCTCTTAGACTGACCAGGTAGACATTTGTACCCATGATCTGTAGATATTACCTAGAGGTAGTTGCAAGTGCCAGTGAGTTATATGCCTTGGAAGCTGTCGAATCTTATGACTTGTGGCTTGCTCGGACGGCAAAGCCGCCTGCGCTGTTATAGGAAAAGGGAGGACAAATAAGCAGCTCGGTAATAGCGAAGCATGTTAGTTTGGGTTTTTCACCTCGCCACGGCTCAGCTAACTTCCTGGGTTTGTTCTCCCGCCTGGACCATGAGGCCGGCTGGCTCCAGGAGACAGGTTTGTCGTCACTTCCAGCCGCGCTGCTCTGACGACGCCCGGGCGCTCTGATTGGCGGCAATCTCGTGACGTCACGCTGCTTAACTGTTCGGTTGACCTACGGCCGGAATGCACGCCATGAGTTCCGGTTCTGGGCCGACGCGTTCCTGTGGGGCTACCGAGGCCGTGCCTCGTACGACCTCGCGGTGCCGTGGCTGTACAGAACACCCATCCGGCTGGCGCTCGACCTCGCGCAGTGACGGCACGGCCCGAACATGAGGCGGCACCCCGGGGCGGACACGAGTGACGCTGTCGCCGTGGCGGACGCCGGCCCTAATACGGGCGGGCGGACCGTCTCGTCGAGCTGACTCCTCGGTAGTGGGCGGAGCGCCGGCGGCGAGTGTGACGACGGCGAGAAGCCGCGGCGGGCCCGGGCCCCGGGAGACCGCAGGCTCTAAATGATCGGCCCCTCTGAGAGGATGGACCCTGTCCCAACCCTAGCCGCTGCCGTTGCCAATCCTAGAGGCTGGTTGACCCCTCCCTACCCGTCGTCATTGCTGCCCAGTTGCTGGCCGGTCCGGCTGGGCCGGTGCGTCCGGCAGCGCTACCGATCCCACCGGCTCGGTGTGATGACCTGCTCGGAACGGAACTCACCTGCCGGGGTCGGCTCGGGCCGATGCCCGGTCGTGAGGAGGCCCCGGCGACGGGACGGCTTCCTCTCCGGCAGCGGAGCTAGCTGACGCTCGTCTCCGGTGCACCCGCGTCAGACGGCCGCTATGCCTCCTTCCCGGAGACCCGGGCCTGGAGACCCGCACGGCCACGAGCGCGTGAAATACGCACACATTGATGCCAAGGCATTGCCCCTACCGAAGATATTTCTGAGTCACGCGCGTCCTTTGTGGAAAGCTGTGGCGTCTACGGATGATTCTGATGGCATCCTTCACGCCGAACGCTCTTCTTTCGCTTATGAACCGTCTGCAATGTTTCCGTGCCCACGTGGTGTTGGCCCATAACCAGAAGTGGCGCTAACCCGCTATCCGTCCAGGTACCGCCACTTTGCAAGACGAATTGCAATGCAAAGAACCACTGCCTGGCAAACGAAATGCTATAAGCAACAAAATGTACCATTTCGTGGGCACTTGACCATGCCACACCTGCTCGGCAGACATTTGGAGCATGTGGGTACACTGTGCATCATATTCCTGCTAACCGTATGCCCACATGCGATGCACCGTAATGATAGCGTCGACATGACGCGTTCGCTCCAGGTTTTTCTGTGAGTGCAGCTCGCCAGCGTGCTGCAGCCTGGAGCTGGTCTGGGGCCTTGTGCTGCCCGGGACCTGCCACCATCATAGCAGTCGTTAGGTTCTGATGCCGAGGCGAAAGCAAACGGACAACTGTAGGATCTCATGCAAGTAGGTGTTTTTAATGCACTGGAATGTCCTGTCGTGAGAGTGGAGCATGCGAACGACTTTACTATGACACGTTCGCGTGCTGATTCACAGATAAGATTTGTTGAAAATGGCCTATGGGTGGCCTCATGGCCTACGGATATGGCCTTGGGGTGTAATGGCGTACGAAACCGACTTGAAGGAAGCCTTCTGTCCTCTGTTACTCCGTCTTTCTATGGCGTCCGTTTCCAGTGACTGTGACGCCGGCTCGTCAGGCTTCGGGCGCGCCTTCTGCCCATATGACGGAGTCTTTTCGCCACTGGCGGAAAGGTTCTGATAGCAAATTTTACGCTTCCAGTGTTAAACAAGCTCGGAGGTTACGTTTTATTATTGTTGGATCGTGGCAGGAGACTCATGCTTCATCAGCAGCTTGAACACCAATTCGCTACGAATCATGCAGCTAACACTGGAAAAGACTGCGCACCTTTTCACTGAAACCCTCATGAAGCTGCACCAGTTGTTCCAAAGTGTCGGCTTGGAAAAAGTGTGCGGGCCGAGCCGAGCCGCTCAAATTGCAATGTTTCTCACCTTTCTGGAGTTACGCACTCTGTCTTGGTTGTAATTGTGCTAGGTAGTCATACAATCCTCAAGAAGTTTAAATTATCACTTAAACCTCCAGGGCCAGTCATAGATCTGCCGATCAAAAGGCGACAAAGGTGTGCTGCACTGTCATATCCGGCGTTTCGTGACCTGTTCCCTAAAAGCAGGTCGATGATACCCAAACGATAACACACTTTGGCCTTAAGGTGGCACCAATGTGAAGCCCGTATAAGCTGCAACATCGAACTCTATTTTTCATGTCATAGACGTTGTACCATGACACATTGTTTCTTGCTTCGTCGCAACATGCGGCGAACTCGATCTAGTTAGGAGTAGACATACGCCCTTCTTCGAAACGACAGGGATGTGGTGGTGCTCCAGAAACAAGTGCCCCGTGATTATTACGTGATTCAGACGAGGAAGTTGTCTGACACTCGCTATCATTCGTGGCCTCAGTGGACCTCAGGTCATGAAGCCTGTCGATGTTGGTGGTGGTGACGGTTAAAAAGGAGTCTCCGTCCGTAACGGGTTCCGGTTGGGCGCCCAGTATACTGAGGGGCTGTCACGGCGCGCCGGTGTGCGCGCCCACGTGACACCGATTCAGCCCGCCGGGTCAAACACTCGCCGTCCTGCGGCGTGTCAGGCTGTGCTCGTGTTCAAACATCGGCCGCCGGCAGCCGCCCACACGCCGACATTAGCATGCAGTCCGGGGAGGAGGCCGCAGGCTCTGCACTGGTGGTGCCACCGAGTGCAGCGCTGAGGTGGTGGCTGCCGCCCGCGGCCGTAATCCGAGGCGACGGCGACCGCCCGCACCCGGCTCTGAAGCGACGGTGATTGCCCGCACCCGGCTCTGAGGCGATGGCGACCGCCTGCGCCCGGCTCTGAGGCAACGGCGACCGCCTGCATCCGGCTCTGAGGCGACGGTGACCGCCCGGCACCCGGCTCTGAGGTGATGATGACCGCCCGCATCTGGCTCTGAGGTGATGGCGACCGCCCGCACCCGGCTCTGAGGCGACGGTGACCGCCCGCACCCGGCTCCGTCTGCGGGCAGAGACAAAACTCGCCGCTAACAACGCCCCTCTCAGTGGCACGCCTCACAACAGCGCTCTTCTCAACAGCGTCCATCTCAGTTGCGCCCCTCTCAGCAACGCCATTAACACCGGCGCCCTCTGACCTGGGTCTCTCTCAGTGGTGCCCTCACAACGGCGCCCATTCTCAACAGCGCCCCTCTCAGCTGTATCTCTCTCATCCCCCCCCCCCCCCCCCGTAAGGGCGCCCTCACATCCCAACTTTTCTCAGCCCCGCCTCTGCCATGCTGCATTCTAGCTTGGTGGACCCGATCTGCATGGTTGTCTGGCCAGACGGAGGGCGGGCGTTGAACGACTTCTGACACGCTGCGGGTACTCGTAAACGGGCGTCACCACGGCCGGGGCCGGCCTCTGCTCTACTACCCGGCAGGTGTTCTGCCACGTTCAGACGACGGCCCCGGCCGCCAACCATCCTGCTCCCGACGCCGGAGCCTGAGTGTTGACCGGTCCTGCTCCTCACTCCCGGAGCCTGAGTGCTGATCGGTCCTGGTACTGGAGTCCTGCTGTTGACCTTGCGACCGACCCCTGGTCTTCTCTGGTGCTGACACGGGCAGCAGACCTCACTCCTGAGGGTCCGGCTTGGCTTCGCGGTCGGTCCTGATGCTGTCACGTTTTGTAGTTAATGTCGGTATTTGATAGAGGTCATCCCCCAATGAGTCGCTTCTTGCGTGCTGACATCATTTACCCCCCCCCCCCCCTCTCTCTCTTCCTCTTCCCCTCTCTCTCATCTCATCATGCAGTGTCCCACTGGGCGCCATGCTGACATGCCACCATCGTGCTGGGGAGGCGGGCTCGGTTGGACTCGGGGAGCGCGCTGGCTCTTGTCTGGCACCGGACTCGCGCGGGTCGGACCGTCGCAGTCCAGACGCCCTATCCGACGCAGCGCAGCTCTCACCAACGCCTCTCCTGTGCCGGTCTGAAACGGGTTTCTGAGTCGTCAGAGTCAAGTTCACGGTTACACTCTGAACTGGATGTGAAGTCAGATCAGTTTCACTTTGAGACGCCTGGACGCGGGACGTTGTAGGCTTATCTTCAGCCTGAGATCAGGACAGATGAGAGCCCTGCAAGGCTGCTGCGCTGCGTCCTGCTCAGGGACGTGCGTGATATGCAAACCACACAAGACCAAACAGATTGCGTGAGACACGGCGGCCTTATATATTTGATTCATTCGCTATCACACCGCAGACAACAAGGCTTTTCAGTACATTTCTGCGACTCACCAGAAATGTTAAATTACACTTAGACACTTATCTGTCTTGATTTATGTCCTTTGAGTTGAGTGGATACGCTACACACATTTAAGACGTGTTAATTAGCTGCCTTTGAAACACTTCAAGGAAGCCAACCTGAAACACATCATTCCAGAATGCTGCGACATGCTCACGAAATCTCAGCTATCTCAAAAGCTGGCCGTATTCAACCGCGTGTCGTGCCGATAGGCCCTGTGAACGCACTGTTAATGCCGTCAGTTCGTACAGACCGCATAACTCCCGTTCTCACACGTCGTTCCGGTAGATTAAGCTGGTTTTTGACGCCGTGGGTTGTCGGGTTTGTTCCGCAACAGAGGACGCACTGGGCTTGACGGCTGGCAATAAAGAGCGTTAGACAGCTGGCTGGGCATTCAGGTCGACCCAGGACCCATGGGGAGCGGGACTCCTGATGGGAACAAGCCAGCAGGCTCGGTTGTCTGTCGACCCGGGACCCATGGGGAGCGGGACTCCTGACCGGAACACGCCAGCAGGCCTCGGCTGTCTGTCGACCCGGGAACCCATGGGGAGCGGGACTCCTGACCGGAACAAGCCAGCAGGCTCGGTCTGTCGACCCGGGACCCATGGGGAGCGGGACTCCGACCGGAACAAGCCGCAGGCTCGGCGGCTGTCGAGACCCGGGACCCATGGGAGCGGGACTCCTGACCGGAACAAGCCAGCAGGCTCGGCCGTCTGTCGACCCGGGACCCATGGGGAGCGGGACTCCGGACCGGAACGAGCCAGCAGGTTCGGCTGTCTGTCGACCCGGGACCCATGGGAGCGGACTGGACTCCTGACCGGAACAAGCCAGCAGGCTCGGCCGTCTGTCGACCCGGGACCATGGGAAGCGGGACTCCTGACCGGAACAAGCCAGCAGGCTCAGCCGTCTGTCGACCCGGGACCCAAGAAAAGGGACTCCTGCCGAACAGACCAGCGGCTCGGCTGTCTGCCGACCCGGGACCCATGGGGAGCGGGACTCCTGACCGGAACAAACCAGCGGGCTCGGCTGTCTGCCGACCCGGGACCCACTCGTCGAGCCCCGCTCGCTCAGATCTCGGCAGCAATGACAGCGTTCTGGCCGGCGAACAGCTGATTAGTAAGGCGGGCCTCGTCGTGATGATCATGGCGGCTCCTCGGCCCAGTTCGGGTCGCCGGACCCCGTGACATGACGGCGACACGCCGCCGATTTCACAAAATGGCTCCATATTGGTCGTGACGCGCACAAAACCGAGCCGCCGCGCCGTCAGCCGGCGCCGCGCCACGCTTGTCTTCACGTTCCAGTGACGATCACACGATCGGCCGATAAGTTTCGGATCTGCGCCGCATATCAAGCAGCTCGCCGCGCAGACTTCGGCTCATGGTCTGCAGAGTAGGCGTCCAAATCATCGTCACCTAGTTTAATGGGGCTACCGTTTGTTTTGGCCTGGATTCCGGCCGCGGCAGACGCAGCAGGACCTGCTTTCCCGACCTGCGCGTGCGCGTTCTGTCCCAGTGACGGTTCAAAGCGACGCCTCCAAATAGCAGCCGCCAGCTACGCATGGTGACACGTTCTAAAGACAGGCCTCAGTCAGTCCATGCTGAAGTGTGGGATTGGCTTTTGTTGACTTGGGTGGTGGTGAGAAGAGCCCTAATGTGGGCTACACACATTTATTGGCATGCAGTAGTCTCTTGCGTGGAGCGCGATGATGTGCTTGTCACGGCATCATGAATCGAAACATAGGAAGCGGTCCAGTTCTTGCACTACAATCAGTAACAGTGAGTGCAAACGTTCTACTCTATCTCCTCCGTGAAGCGCAGCGCAATTAGCGCTCGGCGAACCGGTTCGTCAAGTTGGCAGTTCCCGTCGGCTCCCACCGGCTCCCGCCGGCATGCCGGCGGGAGCGGGGCGGTGCCGGACACGTTTCACAAGCGCCTGCCGGACCATCCGGACCACCGTTTGCTGAACCGGCCAGGCCGCCGTCCGCTGCCATGGGTGTGGCAATTGCCCAAGGGTGCCACGGCCATTGTGACAGCTGCCGGCCATAGCTTTAACGGTTTATCATCGCCGAGGAGTCATGCAATTCCAGTGGGTACTGACGTGGGTGTTTTCGTCACTCCCTGGATGAATTACGCCATCGGCGACCTTCAAATGTTGTGGAGGCGGGAGTGGCTGTTTACGTGCGTAAGCTGCCACATCAGGTCAAAGTCACTGTTCAGCTGCTAACGTTCACCGTGTTTTGACACATATTTAGGCAGCTTCTAAGCGATGCAGCGAATCGATGTCGGCAGCAAAAGAAGTGGGATGATTCTACTCGTTGCGTGGAGTTGCTTCGGATACGTCAGCCGAGCCTACGCGTTACTGCAATAACCTTGTTCTGCTGAAGGGGTCTGGCATCTCTACATCTGGACAGACTGGTTTACATCTAGGCCTTTTCATCATCTGGTACATCTGGTATAACAGGGGTCAGCACTGAAAGTCTTAAAGTAAAACAAAATGAGAAATCACAGATTTAGTTATTTTTGTACCTGACATTTCACTAAGCCAATGCACAGCGGCATCATGTTGCATGAACGGCCGCTGCAGCTGATCTATACGTCAAATGGCGAGATTTTATCATGACTGCTGCAACCATGAAAGCCCTGCAACTTAGCACGAGTGCGTTTTAGCGGGTCCGTTGACCTGCACGCCTCTGAGAGAGTCGTGTCCCTGGCGGGGTGGTAGCAGCAGCTGTCTGTTAGTCGACAGGCCGCGCGTGGACCCGCCGGCCCGTGGCCGCAGCCGCGGCCGTGGGTCACTGACCCACCGCCCAGCGGCCTCCGCCAGCGCCACCCACGACCGAGGGCGCCCGCCGCGCGCGGCCGGAGCGGGGTGGGCCGTCAGCGGGGGCGGCGCTGTCCGGCGGCTCGGCGCGCCCGCCGCGGCCGTCTGGGGTGCCGCGGTCACACTGACCGAGTATAGAGTCCCTCGCAGCCGCGATCGGGATCGTAGGCGCACTGCAGCGGCACAGGTTAGCAGGGTCACATCACCAACGGCAGAATGTTTTTTTCCGAAGGGATAAACCCACGGAAATGGTCGGAACTTAATGTTTTTGTGTGGCATTGCATTGACCAGTGGTGGCAGCATATTCCACGACTTCACGAATGGGGCGCAAGACAATCGGCTCCATGCGGAATGTCTGTGGTGGCAGAAGGTGCAAGGCTGAGCCGCGCCAGCATGGCCCAGCGACATCCTTGTGCTGGTCTGAGCTGAGCTACTGCTGTCTGATTTGTGGTGACTTGTCGCAACTGGCTTCTATCGCCTCCTGCGACGCTCTCCTGACGTTGAGACCCCTCCCCCCCAGTGCGGAGCTTTACGTCCGTCGTCACCGGTTCGACAGGCGACCGCTTGAGGCCGCTGCTCCTACAGCCTGGCCGCCGGACAGCCCAGTGATGGCGTGGTGCCCGCCGCCCCGAAGCGTGCCTGGACAGTCGCCGGCCTCCGGCCCATCCGCCGAGCGGTCCCGGCCTTGCCGGAGCGCGCGGCACCCACTGGGCGCTCCGGAGGCGCTGACTGGTGCCGCCCTCCTGTCGCTGCTGGCGGCTGCCCTGGCCGGCCGTGGTCCAGCGAACGCTGGCGGCGCACCTGTCTGCCGGCGGCCGCCGCCGGTGACCGTGATGGCGGTGAGCCGGCCCGACCCCGCCGCTCGCCGGCGGTCAAGCGCGTGCACGCCGCGGTGGCGTCCTGGTCAGGGCGCCGGCCGCAGCGCGGCTCTCGCGGCCATTCCTGACGCGGCGCGATCATTAGTGGTGCGATCGCCAAGGTCGCCGATGAACGCAGCTGGTTGCGTGAGGAGTGCGGCCTGGCCGGGGGGAGCGCCGGTCACCGCGACGAGGGTGGACGGGACCGGGGGGAGAGCGCCGGTCACCGTGACGAGGGTGGAGCCGGCCGGGGAGGGGAGGGGGGGGGGGCGGGGGCAGACACCGCAGCGAGGGTGGACCCGGTCATGGAGACACCGACTATCACGACGAGGGTGGGCGCGGTCGGGCCGGGGCGTCTGGCGTCCGCCGGGCTGTGGTGATCTCAGATTCAACAGCATGTCCACAAATCCAACGCGAACAGCGGCGACCACTGAAACTGACCTACCGGCCCGTGCATCCTGGCCCATTCCGGACGCCGCGCCCGCCCCCTCTTCTCATGCAGCGGGCCATCTCACGACGCTGATGCACCGTTCGACGGCGGCGTATTCATGTCACCCAGTTTTCACCCTCGAAACTGGGACAAGACTCTTACAAGGATTAATGGCTCAATACGTTATGCGCGTTCACACCATGAGAGAGCCCTAATGCCATTCAGCCGGGCGTTATCACGCTAGGTGCCGATGCCCAGCCACGCTTCGTGACTGCGATGTTTCCGGTCAATTCAAAGGTCATCCTATCCGCGTGGTTTCGTGGCGGCTTATCGCGGCTTCGTGACGTTATCGGGCTTCTCGGGACGTTATCGGGCTGTGGTTGCGTGGCTTCTCGGGTGTCCTCTGTCCATTGTTCACGGACGTACATCGATCGCGGTCGAATGGTCCGTGCCTGGACGGTGGACGACGTGCGGGGGTGTCCGTTCACTTCCGTCCTCGGCGATGGGACAGTGCGACTACAGCATCTGCGAGCCTTTCCCGGGGTGCGTGCTTAATGCTGTCGCTTACACGACGCAGACGTGTCCAGCTCCGAGCCCAGGCGTCTGCCTGGACACGGGCGGCCTCGCCGTTCACACCGGTTACGGTCCCACGCCGTCACGTAAGGCCGATGATGAACTGCCGTAGTCGGCCGAGCACAGGCGTTGCGCGGCGTACTGCCCACTTCTTGCGGGATTTGATCAGAATTTACGCTGGTGTCGACAACGGGTGGTTGAATCTGATGCGAAGCTCTTTAATGGCTGCTCACTGTGATGTTCAAGCATATACACAGCAGGAGAGTAGCTGAGCAGTGCTGCGTGAGTTGTAGTGTGTTGTTGCACTTTGGATTTCCGGTCTGTGGTCAACCTTTTGAGCCTCGATGAGAGCCAGGAGGCACACAGTCACGCAGTTCCGGCCCAGCCGAAATCAGACGTAATTAGTACAAATGGGCTCATCACAACGGTGTAAGAGTGCCGCAGCAGCGCGCTTGTGCCTAATGTGATGTTCAGTTATCCGCCGCCGGCACCGGAACCCTCAGCACATGAAGCTTGAAAACCCTCTGTGTGGACGAGCCCTAATGTGTGGCGTAATTGTGCCGTTTGAGCTGTGGTGAATGCCTTAAGGGAGCCGTTGGTGGTGCCCCGCGCGCTGGCTGCAGGGGGCGAAGGCTGCGCCACTCACCAGGGGTGTGCTTTTCCTGTTTCAGTTGCGATGGGGGTGGGGGTGGGAAGCTCTCGTC
The DNA here is from genome assembly GCF_011947565.3 of Pollicipes pollicipes. Classification (NCBI taxonomy): domain Eukaryota; kingdom Metazoa; phylum Arthropoda; class Thecostraca; order Pollicipedomorpha; family Pollicipedidae; genus Pollicipes; species Pollicipes pollicipes. The sequence continues at coordinate 29,596,381 of NW_023596136.1, read as the reverse complement.
CCAAAGTTTGAGAGGAAAGTGTGTGCAATCTGGTAAAAAACCCGTTTTGATGCATTATAGCCTACCCACTTCTGTGGGCTTTGCTAACCGCCTCACTGCTACTCCCCCCAACTTATGTTGCGAAACTACGCCCCTGGTTACCACTGTGTTCTGCCACCGGTACTTCTCCGCTCTATGGCAAATGTTATAAGTGGCTGACTCCCCACACCTGGCCATGCATCACTATATCCTGCAGTGTCCCAGCCGAGCAGTGACCATTCCACTCTTGCACAAACTCTGCGTGTTACCGACGGAACTGGACGACACTCTATGTGGAACAAAGATTCGTGTGTCACAAGCACTCTATGCAATTGTGTCTCCTCACAGACACGCTCTCGATAACTGCGTCGCCACAGACACGCTGTTGACTGCATTCCTTCGCAGACACCATCTTAACAACTGCGTCTCTCCACAGGCGCTTCTTTTGGCCATGCTGCTGGCCGGAGCCGGCGCCCAGTCGCTGAACCTGATGGAGTGCCTGCCACAGCGGCCGCTGGAGGACGTGGAGGGCAACAGCCTGAGCGCGGACGTGCTGCACCTGAGCCAGATCAGCGTCCCGCAGTCGTGCGTGCCCATCCTGTGCGCGGCGGACGTGCTGATCGTGCACGTCGTGGCCGGCGTCACCTACGCCTCGGTGCACGTGGACGACGCGACAGAGCCCGGCGCCGGCTGCATGGCCGACGTGCGGCAGTCGCGCGACACCTACCAGCGTTCCAATCTTCCGATGACGTTCTACTCGGCCGGCGACCTGCAGCTGGTGCTGCACGACTCGGCGTGCCCGGCGGCGCGGCGCGACAAGCGGCGCCTGCTGCTGCTCACCGCGCTCAAGGGCAGCTCCGTCCAGCCGCTGGAGGCATTTATCCTGTGCCAGTCGGAGTTGCAGGTGACGCGGCCGGCCATGCTGGTGCAGCCGCACAGCCAGCGCGGCGTCGTCACGCACGTCACCATGTACTCGGGCCCGCAGGCGCGCTCGGCCGCCGCCGGCTTCGTGCCCCAGTACGCGCGCCTCGAGCTCGCCAGCGACCTGGTCGTGTCCGTGCTGAGCTCGTGCGTCGGCGACCCGTCCAAGATGGAGCTGATCAACAAGCTGGGCGCCACCTGGCTGGGCGAGATGGACTCGTGCATGCGGCTGCTCTGCCACTCCAGCATGGAGGAGCTGGCGCTCGGCTACTACAACTACCTGCTGTACGACGACGACAAGGTAGAGGGCGAGGCCTGCTTCAAGGCGCTGCAGAGCAACTCCATCGGCTCGACGGTGGACACGCCGCTGACGCAGGTGCGCGTGGTCAGCGCCGAAGGCGACACATGCACCGGCACCAAGATCATGGTGCTCAACCCCACCTACTCGGGCACCTCGAAGAAACTGCAGCGCTTCCTCTACTACCAGGCGTACAAGATCCACTCGTTCGACTGTCCGGAGCTGGCCGAGACGTGCCTGCGGCAGAAGCTAGCGCAGCTCGGCTACGACGGCCCGCGCGTGCCGACCCAGTCCGAGTTCCCCTACCAGTGCGCCAACCTGCTGTGCGACTCCCGCGTCGGCCTCACGCCGGCCGCCTTCCAGCCGGCGGCGTTCCGCGTGACCGTCGAGAACGAAAAGATCCGGCCGCTCAACAACGTGTGCTTCAAGTCGCTGAGCCGCTCCAAGACCAGCCGGCGCGCCGACGAGCAGACGGTGCAGACGGACGTGCCGTCCCTCGGCGTCACCGTCATCTTCAGCTTGATGTAGAGACGGCGCCCGGCCGCGCGACGCCGGCGGTGTTATCCATGTTATCCTTAGCTGCAGCGTAAGAGCATGTACATATCCATGTTGTCTCTAGATGCAGCGATGAAGCGTGTGTATATCTGGTACGTATAGCGTTGGGCGTTTGCGTGTTGTACCTGGTGTGCTATAGTGCAGCCACCAGGCCCAAGAGCAAGCAAGGAGCCCCCGCGCTGCGGATGTTTCTTCACCAAATGTCGCCGAGGCGTCGCAGTATTCTCACTGACCTCTTCTGTGGATGCGCACAGTTGGAGGGCGGTCTCTCATCGTTGCGCGTGTCTTATGCTCTGTAGCCATCGTTGAAGACCTTACTCATTGAAGTGTTTCATTTGTTGTGTGTAAATACATGTCTGCCGTAACAAAACGCGTTGACATTAACGCCATTAAGAACAGGATGGCCTGTAAGGTCAGGCTTAGACAACAAGCTCGAATCTGGCCCCTGCCTGTTAATTTTGAGGATTTGTTGGAATCTGAGCAGTACAGGACACGGGCGGTCTTGTACCACATCACTTCTCTTCGTCTTTCTTTACACAACACACATGCTACAAACCCTTCTCCTCCATGATCCATCGACCAAAACAAACTGAAAAAATGAATCAACGCCACACTACGAGGGGGCAGCTGAGCGAGAGCCACTGTGGACCACCAGGAAGCCGCAACAGGACATCTAAAGGCCATCAGTTAAGCCAAGCTCGACGCAGAGCACCAGCGGCCAAATCTAGCTTTACTACCAGACACTTCATTCGGTCTCACCCGCTATTGAACGAGTGCAGCTGTTCAAAACTTCAGACGCTTCACAGGGCTAAGGCTGATCACGTGTTTCCCCGATCATTTTCAGACACAAAGAGGCGATGGCTCTGGGCTCGTAAATCAGGTACAGAGCGGTCGCGCGGGTCTCATCTGGCCAACACCTGGTCAGCTTGACGCAGAGCACCAGCGGCCTAATCTGGCTTTACTACAAGACACTTCATTCGGTCTCACCCGCCATTGAACGAGTGCAGCTGTCAGCTGTCCGCCTCGGGGTCCACAGGAGAAGCTCCGGGACACCGGCGTCCCAGACGCCATGGGACCATTTTCGTGCACGGAGCCCCATGAGATACTTCGGACGTAAGGTCCTGCTTCACAACGTATATGCTACGAAGACACACACACACACACACAACACTCCACACCGCACCCTATATATATAATAGATATATATATATTATATATATAGATATACGCCTTCCGCTTTCCTCCACCTCCTCTCTCACATCCATCTCTCTCCTCTCATCCTCTCTCTCTCCCTGCTCCATCGTCTCGCTCTCTCTCTCGCCTTCTCTCCTCCATCTCTCTCTCGCTCTCTCTCTCTCTCTCTCTCTCCTCTCTCTCTAACCTCTCTCTCCTGCATCAGGACCAGTTCGGTAATGAGATCGCATTCGCTTGTCCGTAAACACGTAATTTGCATGCCCAGCAATCCCATACAAACAGCAAGGTGCGCGAAAGCAGGGCGGTACGACAGTCCAGAGTCCTGGCCGGAGACGGCCCGCCCATGTAGTAATTTTCTTTCTCCCGGGCGAAGTAATGTTCGCAGCACTCACAAGTCACGCATGGCACACTCCACCGGACATTTCCACGTTGCGTTGTGGCTCGCTCCATCGCCAGCAATATCCCAGATTGGCCCATGCGTAGTCTCCGTAAAAGCGCGCCATGCTGCAACACCGCACACCTCGACCCGCGGCGCGAGCGCACGAGCCTGCGGCGGCGCGGCCATTCTGGGCAGTGGGTCACGTCAGCACGGACGCTGCTCGCACTATCCTCTCCCGCAGCGTCCCACGCCTCTGGAAACTCCCACAGGACCGCCTGGGGCGGCGCGCCCGCTGCCGGCCGGCTACCGCGCCGTTCCGGCTCGCTGGACACGTCGCTCGCCGTGAGGCAACGCTGATAATTTGGTTAACGCTGCAGAGCAATGCGCAGTTTGCAAAATGCTCGGCTTGCGCCAACCGTTTTGCAACTGGGCAGGAAAGGTGATGTAAAGGTACACCGCCGGCACCAGGAGGCCTCGGTGACGGTGGCACGAGGGTCTCGTACGTCTCTGTCAGCGCTACAGACTTCTAACGCGCTCGGCGTCCGTGGGAGAGCCGAGCCGACTACAGTGGCAGGGGCAGGGTGGCGAGGGTGCGCTGACCCTCCTGGAAGTCACGGCCGACAGCCGTGTGACGGCTCGCTGCAGCGCGACTGTCACACGGCTACCGGCTGGACTGGCGGCTTAAGTGTCGCCTAGTCCAAATCGGGCGACACTGCAGCCGCAGGGGCGTTACCTTGTCATCGAAGCAGGCATGAGCGACAGTTACATCTCAGATGGACGCCAGACACGGCTCGGTGGGTGGGATTTCGGAGCTTAATGCCCAGCGGTTATTGCTCAGCACGACCAGCACGCGGGAGTTCATGTTGCTACTTTTCCGCTGACGCCGAACAGGAAGTCTCGCTTTACACAAATGGCCGTGTTTAGACAGCAGCATAGTGGCGCGCTGCTTTGCAGATATTTAAAAACTAGATATTTTCAGGATTTTTTCAGCACCTTGTCTGCTCCTCGGGTTCGTCCCGCGTTGGGCATGACCCTACACCGCTACTGACTGGGTACGCCCCTGTGCTCCCGGGCAACGTTGCATCCGAAGACGGCGGTAGGTCGGGTCAGCTCGGGCAAAGGTCACTTGATGTAGAACGGCTGCGGACAGCATTCTGAAAGAGAATGCATGGGTATATGCCACGTGACATGCCCACAATTTGCTTGCTTGTTCATCCCTCACGCTTTATATGCTTGCGAATTTCAGCATGGCATTGCAAAGCTTTTGCAGCATATTTCAGCATCACGGCTACTCAATATTGCAAAAACAGTCCCTTACAAACTTCGGACAGTTCAGCCCCAAGCCACTATTCGAGTCGGCCGGCACCACCTATTTCCGATGAAACTCTGCTATCGGTTTTGGTAAACAGCCTTGGCTTTTATACACCTCCGCCTAACTGCAACATGTGATGGCGTGACATGCATGCGACGGACGACAGTCGTTAGAGAGTGTACTAAGGCATGGGTGGGCTAACTTTCCTTTCACCTTGCATATTTACAAAGCATGGTATCCACAGCTTGTATTTTTTCTTAGCAAAACAGGAAAGCTCTTGAGGTGACGGCGATGGCTGCCGGAGGGGGTGCAGTTCGGCAGCCATGGCCAGGCAAAAGGCAGGCGCCATTCACACCGCCCCCACCGAGGTGTGAACCAGACAGGGTTTATTGACAGCGATCCCGGCCATTTCACCAATGAATTGGCAGGATTGCACGCTAAGAAGTAGAACGGGCTGTATGCATGGCGGAGGAAAGTCCAGCGTGTCAGTGCCGCCTGACGATCAACAGATCCCAGATGCCCAGTAGCTGCGGCGCCGTTGAGAGAGTTCTACGGCGTTCGGCCAAAACAGAGAGAGTGGTACATTGCACCCACGACAGCACTTACCGCGTTCATGCGGCGAATGCGCGGTGCCGGGCGACGCAGTACATCGAGATCAAACTGGGCTTGCCGACAATTCAGCGGCGACAGATTTTTCAAAATGAACTGCGCAAGACGTTCAGCTGCGGTTTTCCAATTCCCTAAGGATGGCTTTCCAACTCCTTGCTGTATTTCACAAATGGGTTCAAGTTCTGTATGTGATCGCCGTGAATACCAACAATGACCGGTTTGCGTCCATTGACCCTTGCCCTGGTGCAGCGGCGGCGCAGCATACGAGGAGGGGGGGGGGGGGGGGTGCTTACGTGGATTACCAACATTCAGATTAGGGAAGCCCCATAGTCGAGCCAGAGGGTACTAGCCTGGCTCAGAAGACTCTTTCCGCGTCAAGAGGGCCGCTTTCTGACACCGCCTTTATCGATAAGGTAGTCCATGTCTGGATCAGGAGGCCCGATCTAGTGTTAAGGAGGTCCTTTGCTGGCTCGGGAGGCCAGAAAATGTTCCGTGTGCGCAGGAGTGCACACAGCAAGAGACAACACAGAAACACATTGAGCGTGTGGTCGGCAGGACAGATAGACCGAATTCCACATGGTTTTAATCCATTCTGACGGTGAGTGCTGGCTGGATATTACCCCGCTGAACCGGTCCGAAAGCATGTCCGCTTTTGAAAGAGGGCGCTCATTCTGCATCAGACGAAAGCGATGTTACACAACCGCACACGCTAACCACGCGTAGGAACGTGACCAAGCGTTAAACCAAACGCGCTAAGCTATTACAACGACCGTTTATAACACTGGACGGCTTCCCACCAATTGGAAGTGCCTGCCCCGTCTAATAATGGTTCGGGTTACAGCCGTATGGGTGCCAAACAGACCGTGGGCGTCAGCTTTTTGAAGACCAGGTAAAGAGACCGAGGGAGAGAGTGCCATGCAGATCTTTATTGGCGCCATCAACCTTTACGGGACTTTCTTGTGCTGTCAGCAGAGATGCTGCTGTCGCCAGATGTGGAGAAATGCTTTCTCTAGTCGCATGCTAGGCTGCGTGACGAATCCCAATTCACGTCGTTGTTCTAAAGCGCCACCGCATGCGCTGGATGTCCGTGCCTGATGCCTGATCCCTGGCGGACAGAGTCTGGGGCAGCGTCTGTCCCAGGTCTGCCGGGCCGAGTCTGAGGCAGCGTCTATCCCAGGTCTGCCGGGCCGAGTCTGGGGTAGCGTCTATCCCGGGCCTGTCGGGCCGGGTCTGGGGTAGCGTCTATCCCGGGCCTGCCGGGCCGAGTCTGGGGCAGCGTCTATCCCGGGCCTGTCGGGCCGGGTCTGGGGTAGCGTCTATCCCGGGCCTGCCGGGCCGAGTCTGAGGCAGCGTCTATGCCGGGCCTGTCGGGCCGGGTCTGAGGCAGTGTCTATCCCGGGTCTGTCGGGCCGGGTCTGGGGTAGCGTCTATCCCGGGCCTGTCGGGCCGGCTCGCCCGTGCGCCGCTACCACCAGCCGGAGATCAGCCGCCGCTGCGGGATCACGGCCGTGACCGATCACGACCGTGGGCCGGCAGCCAGCCGTGACGTCACGTGTGCCCGCAGGGAGAGGCCCTCATCAGGCTAGACGTCATGACAATGTCACGGGGCGGCCACCCCGAGACCCCGCGGTCCCTGACCGCCTACCACGGGATCCTGCGGTCCCCAGCCGGCTGCATCAGGACCCCGCGGTCCCCGGCCGGTTGCGCCGGGACTTCGCCCTTCCCGAACGTCCGTCTCGGGACCTCACAGACCGCCAGGGTACCGGCCGCGCCGCGATGTGTGCCTCTGCGTCAGCTGTGCCGCGCGTCCCAACGGAGCCGGCACGACCGCCAGCTTCGGTCAAGGTCGGGGCTGTACACCGACAGTGTCGGCGCCAATCGGAGATCGCAGAGTCAAGGTGAGCGGGGCTAGTCGTGTTTCCTGAGCATGGCGACGCTTGGTTAGATATACGGCTGATTTCGGTGCACGAGTGGCCGCCGGCGCGGTCGGCCGAGGCCGGCGGCCGCTGCTGACCGCCTCACGGTCACCTAACGGCCGGCAGACACGGCTGGTGTCCGGCTGATGAGCTGCCGCTGGCTGGAGCGGCCAGAGCGGCCACATACTCTGCTGGAAAACAAGCCAGGTGTGGGAGGAGTCCATCGGCTCGCTTCCCAGGGACCAGTCCCGCACCATTCACCGAGGCAAAGTGCAGTCACTCCAACCCACCTGCCTGAAGCTTGATGAAGTTCCATAGTCGACTCAGTCCAACCTGTCCCAGCAAAGTTATTTTCCAGCATAATCCGTATCAGTCCATCGCGTATTAGCCATGCGCCCAGCCCTGCGGCAGATGTCCGAAGTAAGCTGTTTGGTCATTTCACGATCTTTTAATTTATGTCGTACACCAAAATGCTGCTTTCCATCAACCCTGACGGCAAACGTTTAGTTCACTTTAATTCCCATTATTCCCGCTTCAGTGTTGTTCGACCCAATTCGTAAAGAGCTCTGATGTCCAGGTTTCTGATGTCATTTGCCCAATTCGCTACATATTATGTACGTGTTGTTTGCGCTTAACCTGCTTTGCCTCCCCGGCTGCCGGCTTCGTCGCACACGGCACGGCTCGGACGTACGAAACCCCGGGAGGCCGTGCATAATCAAGACACAGCTGTAATGGCAACCGCCAGCTCCAAAAGGCCCGTCGACACCGTAACGATGGCCCTGCACACATGAATAGCGCTCGGTTCCCAGAAGGTAAGGTCACGCGGAGAAGAGCGGGGGAAGCCTGCCTTTGTGCAGCCGTAACCGTTTATAGGTCGGAAGTGATGCAAGTTTATCACCGTGGACAATTATGTCCAGGGTTTGGCACCAACATCTGTGCCCAACGCTTCCAGGTAGTGCATATGAATGATTGTGCATGGTGCCTCAATCTCAATCTCTGGTGAACCAGCACGTCGCGTTTGCGTTTGTCAGTGTAACCTAACACGGGCGAGTAGCAGCCTCTGCAATCTGAGCAGGAGGCTCGTGCAGCACGAGAGAGAGAGAGAGAGAGAGAGAGAGAGAGAGAGAGAGAGAGAGAGAGAGAGAGAGGAGAGAGAGAGAGGAGAGAGAGAGAGAGAGAGAGAGGAGGAGAGGAGAGAGAGAGAGAGAGAGAGAGAGAGAGAGAGAGAGAGGAGAGAGAGAGAGAGAGAGAGAGAGAGAGGAGAGAGAGAAGAGAGAGAGAGAGAGAGAGTAGAGAGAGAGAGAGAGAGAGAGAGAGAGAGAGAGAGAGAGAGAGAAGAGAGAGAGAGAGAGCAATCCATTCGAAACCTTAACCACTCGACACACAAGTGAGTCGACTCTGTGTTAATACATCAGACCCGAATTGTTTGACCACGGGAGAGTCCGGTCTGCCGGATCCGTGAGTCGCCTGCGCCGTTCGTGTCACGACCGATGAGTCAGGGACCAGTCAGGCGGGGTCAGGCGGGGTCAGGCGGCTCATGGCTGATCACGGCCAGTCCGACCGGACCGGACCGGACACCGCTCGATTTACAACAGACGGCGGCCGGAGTCCACAGTCACGTCCCGACGGGAGCCCACGGTCACGTCTCGGCCGGAGCCCACGGTCACGTCCCGACGGGAGCCCACGGTCACGTCTCGGCCGGAGCCCACGGTCACGTCCTGACCAGAGTCCACGGTCACGTCCCGGCCGGAGCCCACAGTCACGTCACGGCCGGAGCCCACGGTCACATCTCGGCCGGAGCCCACGGTCACGTCCCGGCCGGAGCCCACGGTCACGTCCCGGCCGGAGCCCGCGGTTACGTCCCGGCCGGAGCCCGCGGTGACGACCCAGGTCGTCTGCGGCGCCCCTGCCGCAGCTCGTCGGAGCCCGGTGGGCGACCCGGCTGGCGCTGGTCGCCGCCTTCCCGCCGGTGAACCGAGCCGGCCCTGTCCAGCCCATCGAGGCCCGACCCCGGGTGGTGCCACCACCACGAGCCATTAAGCCGGCCCGCTATCCGAACCACCGGTAACATAGCATGCCTTCAACTTGTGAGCGGTGCAAAATGGCTGATGACTTGTCATCTACTCCCAGTTAACATCGCTACACATTTCAGTCGCACTCCCTTTATAAGGCAGGGAGTTGTCTCATTGTAAATATGTACACCTAGTTAGTATTTGGGCAATATGGCTCAGATCTAGTTACACCAAGCATGGAAGAGTCACTCGTGTTATGTGTGACATTGGCTCAGAAAGTCAAAGAACATTGTACATTACGATCTCATCAATTTGCTGCGCCCCAACTTATAACGTTGCAGACCGTTTAGTCTGAGCATAACTTCAGGCAACAACGTGCCGGTGATCAGCGGCGCATGTGGGAGCTGGCTCACATTTCAGGAGCTGAACTGTCTACCGCAGTACAAACAGCCAGCCTTGCTTGAGGCTTCAGGTACGGTGGGTTTTAACAGCGTCACTCAGGCAGTCAGGCCGTGGACATTACATACCCTATACCGAAGGCGCCCCGGCACCCTGAAGTACGGAAGCGCGGAACGGTTGGTGCGGGGCAGAAGCAGCCTTTCGAAACCTTTTTTACGATGAAACTTTTTGGAAGCTAATATTAACCTGCCGTGGGGGGGGGGGGGGCTTCTGCCTCGTCATTTCCCCGGCCTTGCCCGCTGGTGAATGGGTCCGGTGGCTGTTGATGCTATGCGCTTCCACTCACCCGCGTGCAGTCGTCTAGTACTGGTGGTAACCGCCCGCTGCGTATCCCTCCCCCCCCCCCCCCCCCGACAGCGACGCAGGATTGGTGTAATTCGAGAGCGTCACGGGCTATCACAATTCCACCGCAAAAGATGTGATGATTTTACAGGCAAACAACGTGGATAGATAGCAGTTCAATGCTGTGGGCACGAACGTCGGAAATGCTTTCGGAGCATGCCACTGTGGATGTCATCGTATCAAAACGTTGTTCAAGCGCTCCAGGGTGTCATGTCTGTTCTGTCAAGACCCTAAGACCACACGTTAGTATGGTCACCACTGAACGTCCGTACCCAAATCTGGCCTCAACTGGCGCCTCGCCGCGCCCCATGCACACAGTACGGCCGGCCGCGGCTCTGGCCGCTGCTCTCAGGAGGCAGCGTCGGTCCAGCGGAGACGCGCGGGCGCAGTCGGCGGCCGGCGCGGCCCGCTCTGGCGCGCCGCGTCAGACGTCGGCCCGCCGCCGGCACGTCTGCTGACGGCGGGCACGAGCATGCGGCAGACCCGCCACCCCGTGACGCACCGTCGCCGCGCCCACTGCTAGAGATCGTGGGAAGCCGCGCCACAAAGGAGACTCGCGAAAGCGGTGTTTTGTTTTATTTTGGTCGATTTCGTTGCACAACGCTCGCGTTCCGTCCTCCCCGGCCGGGAGAGCTCGAGGCTGACAGCCGGCCGTGGGAACACACGTGGGCGCACGCTACACTTCATTGGCTGCCCGGACTTTGCGCAAGGTAGTCTAAAAACACAATGCGAGCAAACTTGTGCAGACGGCAGATACAGAGGTACTCTGTACCTGGTCAGATCTCTCACACCATGTAAAACGGCGTACACATAGCCTATATATAGGCAAAAAGTGCCCGCCCAGCTATGCGAAACCCCGTGATTCGCATTCAGGTGCAAAACTGGTCGGTGAAATAAACGCTTCGAAAGGGAAACTGCACGCATTAAGTGATTTCATCAGAACAAAAAAATTTACAAAGCACAAATAAAGCGTGAATACCGTGGTCGCCATCACACAAACGGGTTACTGCATCTTGGATACAAAAAACAGCGTACCACATACAGTGTCAGCATACAATATTGGTTAATTCCAAAAGCTAGGAAAGTGGCACCAGGCACGCGGATGAGAGGCGTTTCCATGATGCAGTCGGCATCGGGCCGCGCGCCTCTCCACCCACGTTCGCTGCTCGGCGTTTACTGAGGTACAATCCGCAGACTCGCTGACGGAGCCTGCCACATGACAGGCGCTGGGGCGCCTCGGAGGCCGCGGCGGGCCTCGAGGCCCGGCCGGGCCCGCGCCCGGCCCCCGTATCACCCGGCCGGCAGTCGGCAGCTGCCCTCAATACAAACTGGTCCGTTTGGCACTAGACACACTCACAGCGGCGCGCACGCCGCGCGCTCCGGTCGCGGCGCACGCCTGGCGGGCGCTTAATCCGCCCGGCGGCGGCGCTCACGCCGCCTCCAGCCTCACGCACGCATGACTCTCACGCACGCACGCCCATCCCGGCCGCTCGGCAACGCTGGCCTCTACGCGAACCGGTCGTTCCCGTTCGACCCATTTAAGTCCAGGTCGGAGGTCTGAAATGAAGAGGGCGCAATTAGTGAGTGACTTGCAGATTTGCACGCGCGGAAGCGAAGCCGGCCCTCCCGTCCTACGTGCCTGACACGCCGGCGTTTGGCACGAGCACGGCAAGTGACAGGGATCACCATGCAGCCATTGAGCAAGAGCCCCGTGTCAGGTGTTCAACCGTGGGAAACAGTAGCGGGATGCTTCAGACGACGAGGCAGACCATCTTGTAACTGAAGAGCATCTGAATTCAGATAAACACAGATTTAAACACGTCTCTCGGTTTCAGCGCCCTCTTGCTTACCCATGTAGATGCTTGGACATGCTGCTTGTTAATCAGAGCGTGTCAGAGTGCCATCGATTACGAAGCTTTTGGCTTTAACGGTTATTACACGTATGAAAGGAAACGTTGGGCTCACAAGCTGTTTGCTTGGAACGCATACCATTTCAAGGCGCACGTAAACATGATGCCCTGCGTCCTTGTATGAGGGCGGACAAGGTGAGACTTTCACGTTGGGTGTGGGTAGTGGTGCACCCCAGCAGGGCTCGATGAGCTGGGGTCCCTACCACAGCTGACCGCGGGCCCCTCAGGGCTGCCCCTGAGTGCAGCATTCGTTGCCTTCAATTCCCAAAAATCATTACGGCGGCAAACCTTTTACGAGTACGCCAGGGATTAATGCGTTGTTTAAACGGTATTGGACAGCTTACAGGTTTGCAATGTAGAATATACCGGAAAACCAGCCCCCCCAGCATGTCCGCGGAGGTCAGTTTGGTGCAGTCAGTTAAGGGCGGCTTGGCAGCCTCGACAGCTGTCTTCAGATGAACAAAACGGGGCAGCAACTGGTGGGACACTTTATTTGCATCTCACTGTCCCGAGCAGACAGAAACGCGTGACTTCCCAATCCAAAGGTTTCACGTCTAGCATTGGAAAAGAACCAGGGCGGGGGGGGGGGGAGATGAGGGCCATGACTCCCCAATTTCCGTGAAAGCATACCTTCACCTCATGGCGATGCACTGGAATGGCTTCGTGAAGTCAAATTGGGGTACGCCCCCTCCACCTCCTGGGACGTCCCTCCACCCCGGACGTCCGGGAAAGCGACGCGGCGGGACGGCTGCTCGGCCGACACGTACAGCGGGACACCGGGCCGTGCACAGAGCACGCGGTACAGAGTACAGCGAGTACAGAGACACCGGGCCGGCAGCGGGACAGACGCGTCTGACGGGCACAACCGCGCGCGAGGCTCACCGGTCGGCTAGCTTGAGGTCGATCACCAGTCCAGCCCCCTCCCGTCCCCCCCGTCTCCTCCCCCCCCCCTCCCCAGTTCGTGCGTGCTGTCCCCTGTGCCGTGAATCAGCGAATCAGGTGCGTGCCGTGCGTATTGCTGAACTCTAATGTCAGTGAGATGTCAATGCACGTCTCCGACGCGCAGGAAGGATGAAGAGTATCACATCACATTCATGGTATGTTTAGGTTGTTTGTAACCAGTCATAGTGTGAGATCCCAGCATGCTAAATATCCGGCCCGAGTATAATGATTGTGTAATTATACGTGACGTCAAATCCTTAAATCAGACGACACGAAAATTTGGGAAACTAAACAGAGATCGATTGGCGCTTGTAACGTCCGAGACTGTACGGACAATACTGTCCGTCATTAATCATGCAAAGCGGATGGTGTCAAGTGATAAAACCCCGGTAAGGTTAAGTTGGATTCTGCCATTTTGTCCCCACCACGGGTACCAAATGTGAATCCATGTTCCGCCGTGTTTAACAGTGCAAGAAGAGGTGGAGGCTTTCTTGTCCTCGGCCAACATTCAGCACATGTTTAGGCAGTTCATGCAGTTGCTTATCGCGCAAATAAGGCAACACAGAGCGCACCAAGCGCATTCAGACATGCACGCTGCAAACCACGAGTCACAACAAAACAATGCAACATTCGACTGAAAGCGGTCGTCAGGACATCAGCATGAAGCGGACTGAGTTGTAGAGCCACGTCGCGCCTCCACGACTTCTCATGCGCACGTCCGCAGTGCAAACGCCCCGTGCCTCCGACAGCCAGTCCGCACCGTCCGAGATCAACCCGATCGGTGAAAGCCGCAAGCATCCAGCCAAGAGACAGTGCAACACCTACTGAATTGTCCGCCAGATGTCAGGTGCGTCGCTAGAGGTTGTCAATCTCGCGTGGAATAGCCTCGAAAGAGTTGGACGGCTGCGACCGAAGTTAGGGTTAGGCGAAAAATCCTGATTGATAACTAGGGATTGGGTTTCAAAATGCACTATATGTGATAGTGATATATATATATATATATATATATATATATATATATATATATATATATATATATATATATAGTAGAACACTCGCATGAAGGGTTTAGTCTACGGTGAGAAATAACCCACGCATGAGTTAGGTTCAACATAGAGCTTCAAGTATCGACGGGAAAGCTAGTTTGTTCAAAGCCCATGGCGTAACTTGTGTGTACAGTACACCCGGAGGGGTACTTCTCTGGTTGTATGCTTTTCTGCGCTTCGCGCTTTATCTTCCTCTAGAGTCGACAAAACGAGAGAGGTCTGTTCGCCAATCATAATAATCGTACCTCTGGTTGTCCTGCCAGTACACCTAATCCCACTTCTGTTTGTTCCCAACATTTGGCCCATTCGGTGGCAACCCGGTTGTCAAAACATGACGTGGGATTCCCTAAGCATCAATGGGTTCCCACAATATGCGTGTGTACCGCTATCATTGCAAGTTTTTGTACACAGATTGCGAAGCATCATGAGCGTATGAAACATTCGACCATGCGACCTTGAAGACAGAACGGAAAATAAACAGCGTGCACCAGCATACCTCAATGGAATACCTAAAAGCTTACAAAATATGCACATTATAACCACTTCTTTCATAGCTATGAAAAGCGGACCTTTCGCCGATCATTATGATTTACGTCACAATCTGTACTGAGGACCAGCAACTAGAAGAGCAGTCTCAAGTGACTACACTACGAACTCCCATAGACCATCAGACCAACCAACAACGCTTTCCGTGCAACACCGGCGCATCAGCGGTCGCGGCGGCCACCGAAGCCGACCGGAGCGCCTCTGGCGGAGGCGAGCAGAAGCGAGCGGACGCACCTTGAACGCCGGGTTCTCGTAGCTAGGGCCGTTCTTGCGCGCCGGCGTGATGGGCGCCTTGGCGTGGCTGGACTTCCTGGCCAGCATGACGGCGGCGATCAGGCAGAGCAGGATGGCCACGGCCGCGATGACGGCTGCCGCCACCATGCCGCTGAAGTAGTTGGTGCCGGCCAGCTGGCCAGCCCCGGCCTCTGAGGGCCGGACACGCGTCAGGCGGCGGGCGGATCGAGCCGGGCGGCGTCACATCGTCGCCGGGGTCCTGCCGACGGCGCGGCAGCGCACCTATCGCCGCGCCCGCCGGTCGTGTGTGCGCGCACTGCTCTCATGAGTCAGATAACGCAGCGACATGGCGCTTTTGCTGGTGTTCCATTTGGTTTTTCTTACGAGAAACCGACGAGGCATTTCAGCGGTGTACGAAGCGCACATTCTGCGTGGTAGCCGACACGGCATGCTGACGTGAGTTTGAAATCCCGCCTCACCGCTTTCGCTGCCGCGGACCTGCTCCGCCTTGCCCAGCTCTCCGGCCTTGGTCACGAACTCCTGCACCTCGGAGACGCGCTTCTTGCCGTTCTTTAGGTATGCCTCCAGCCACACCTGGTACCTGAGTGGGGGGCGCACGCCACCCGTCAGGAGCGCATCATCGGTGTGAGGGAGGGAGGGGAGACACGGGACAAACGTCGCTGCCAAGATCTGTCATACAGTCCACGCGAACTCAGCGCAGTCCGAGGGACGTGTTTGAGGTGCGGGATGCGCAAGGCCAGAACTCAGCGAACTATGTCACGCCATTGTGCGGCATACAACGGACATGCTAAGTGATGTCACCAGCCGTGCTGGACAGCACCGCCAGTGGGATGTATTCTGAGCGCCTTGCTGGACAGCACCGCCGATGGACACTTACTTGCTGCTCGGCTTGAGGCCTTTGAGCAGGAGCGTCGGCTGGTCGGATGTCTTGGCCAGCTTGAAGGTGTGCTTCTCCTCACGTTCCTTCTCGTAGATGTAGACGATGCGGTAGACATTGACGTACTTATACTGCGGCTGCGGTATACCCGACCAGCGTACCCGCACCGAGTTGGCACTGGGCTCGTTTAGCAGCAGGGTCACGTTGAAGTCGTACAGGTCTGACGGCAGACAGCAGCCCAGATAACCAGCAGGTTCGGCCGCTCAGGTCACACCACTCCCAGACGGGGCTCTTGGGGACGCGTGTGGCTGCTTGCACGCAGAAACGGTAATGCACTTTTGCAGAAACCCCAATTCGTAGGTTTTAAATTGGCGGATGTGAAAACGGCACGCGAATGAGCACGAAGTGCGCGTTTTTTTTCTTGAATGGTGGACGCAGGGATTTACAACGCCAGAGTAGTGGGATTGGCATGGTTCTCTTTTTGTGTAGTGCTCCTGGCGCACCAAGCGTACTATTTGTATCTGTGCGTAATAAATACCAATGGATGGCTTGCGCGACGCTGGACGAGCGGGACACTAACACCGGTGGGGGTTGTTTATTGTTACCAAGCGAAGAATGTCAGAACTAGGTTGGTGGAGTCGCCAGACGAGATGCCAATAAATCTGATCAGTAAAGTGTAATTTGGGGGGCATCCTCCCAAGATAATTTACAAGACGAAGCCTACTAATGCATAAGTAGGTGTAAACTAGTTTAAAACCCACCTCGTTTGATAGTGGCATACTTATTATGCCAATGCCAGAAATGCTTTTGGACGGCATTGATGGATATGAAAGCTCTAATATCGAAGATGGGTATTGAGAAAATGAACAGGGCACTTAAGTTTTATCTTTGATAATTTTTCGTAAGCTGTCAGGTGTACTTGCGAGGAGCACTGTGCACATTAAGAAGACGGTAGGTATAAATAGCTTTACTCCTCACAGACTTGTAGCCAAAATATCAATGTATCTATCCATTCTCCTGGTTATTTTACAACGAATATGGCTGTTTCTAACTCTAACTCTGTTTCTTTCTAATCTTGATACAGATTTCATGAATTTGTCATTTCCTTTCACGACTATGCCTTCAGTCATTTCAATTAGTTTACTTTAAATATTTATATGATCCAGGATGTCTCGCCTTACGCGCCAACATAAGCCGCCGTCCAGCCAATAGCTGCGCTCCTATGGTTTGGACAGCTCTGGAATCCGTCAGTTAACCGAACCCGCTGTCTTTGCCTACAACGTGCCGTTTGCTTCACGTCTGCGTCTCCTCTGGCTGCTGAGAGCTGACATTGACCTTAAAAGAGACGCAAGGCGTACCGGCCCAAGGCGTGAGCACGAGGGCGAGTAAGCTCATCTGTAGACCACGAGGCACATGTCAACGATACGGTTATCCGTTTCCTCCTCTTCAGAATTCGGTGGTCTCGTGTCGCTGCGAGGCAGGTTCATTGAGAGCTGGACCCAATTTCAATCAATGCTCTAAGTTTTTTTGCAACTTGAAAATGCTATCATTCCTGTGTTAATCGAAATGGGGAGAGAATCTCAGTAACGTTGGTATACCTCTGGCAGACTGCCCGATCCAATAGTGCCCATGGAAGAACTGCGCTTATCGTTACTGAAAACAATGAATGTACCTGCAGTCAATGGTTGCAAGCACGTTGGCTTCCAGACAACGGAACGGCAGGGCCGGCCCGCCCGCCCACCTTGAGAATGATCTCACGGTTTAAGTAACTGTCGCTCGGCCTGTGGTCTCGCTCGTATTGAGGGCAATACGGCGCTAAACACGATTTGAGACCGCCAGCCGTTCAGTCACGTGCGTTAGGTCTCATGCCACTTGCGGTCACAACTTTGCTAGACTGGCAGTTTCTTTCATCACTAAACAGGCAACGAACCACTAAACAAGAAAACATGCTGGCGACACACGTCCTTTGCTAGGGCAGATCTTCACAAAAAACAAAACAGAAGCGCATACAGACAGCGCCGACAGGGCGTGTTCTGCTAGAGGCGGACTCACCGACGACGGGCGGCGTGCGGATCCGCAGGGGCCGCTCCGACACCATCTCGGTGTTCTGGTTCTGGAAGGGCATCAGCACGATGTCCACCTCGTAGCCCGTGTCCGGCTTCAGCTCGGTCAGCTCGTATGTGGTCAGCTCGCGGTGGATGAACGGCGTCATGGTCCACACCTGGGGAGCAGGAGGCTGCCGGTGACGCCGCCGCCAGGAGGGCCACAGCGGACGAACGCAGCGGCGCCGGCGTCAGCTGGCCACTGGTCACAGTCGGCTGGCTCCGACACAACCGTTGGTTGCGCGAACAGAGGCAGCTGCAGTGGAGCACAGAGAATGGCTACCAGCACCCCTGGCCGCTCGGCAAGGACAAAAGCCTCGTCGGCCCTGCTGGCTGACCGCCAGAGAGCGACAACATCAGCAGGCGCATAACCGCAATTTTACTTATTTTTTGGCGTATGGGAATGTTCTTTGCTTGTCCCCTATACATGTTGACCAGGAAAGTACTTAGGTATAGTTAACTATTTATATAAGTAGATGTGCCATAGATTTCAGTACTGAGTATTTTTACACGACCAAAAATGGTAAAAACGGTAACAAGCCGAGTTAATTACAGCTGTAAATATAGCTGATCAGAAAGTAAAACCCAGTTAAAGCCAAGTACCATGAAGATGTAAGCTATCTGAATAGATAACATTCCTTAAATGTTTGGAAGCCACAAATCCGTTCTTATTGCCGATGTGAGCATTGTCTGTAAGCCACCAAACACGAGCCACCTTGTCTGATGTACGCATTTTTTGATAAGATGTTGAGGGATCCGTCGCCTTTGCTGAGCTTTCTACCGATAGTCAGCTTTTGTATAATTAGGCGAAGTGTTGGCTTTAGTGCTCAGGGCGTAAAAACGATTTCTTCATTATTCAAATGGTGCACTTACATCCCAAGCCAGAGCCCAAAAAGCCCAAGTAAGGCACCTAAACTGGAGGGGGTTCGGGTCCGGGGACTCAGCACTCCCCGGCCGCTCCCCTTCGCGTCCCCGCCGCCGGCTGCTCACCTGTGCGTCGACGTCGACGTCGCGGTACCGCAGCTGGATGCCGTCGATGAAGCGGAGCTCGTCCTCGGTGAGGCGACGCCAGCCGATCCTGGCCCAGGTGGTGTTGATCTCCGAGGCCACCAGGCCCGCGTCCAGCGCCACCTTGGGCGGCAGCGTCGTGCCCGCTGCAGCAGACGCCGGTGTCACATGCCGTGCAGCCCCCTCATCTTCACACAGCAGGCTTGGAATTCATATGAGTACTGCGTGGCAAAATCTACCACATGTACGCAGTCCCAAAAACTGACTTCGCCTGCCAGGCATAGATGGCACACACACAGACACAACATAGACCTTGAACATACAATTTGTAGCGATTGCAGACCCCAGAGCCCTGCGCAGTGCCGCAGAAAGGAGGTGACCTGCTCCTCCCTGCCCTCGCGGCGGACGTCTGTGCAGATGCTGTGCGGTCTGCCCAGCATCGATCCGCTAGTGCCGGCAGAGGGCACGCGGACAGCACGCTGACAGCGGGACAGGGCGTCTCGCCGACCCTTCGCCAGCCTCGCCCGGCGCCTGTCCTCGCCCTCAGGTCAGGCGCCGCCGCGCTGACTGCGCGGCAGGGCGTCTCGCCGACCCCTCGCCAGCCCCGCTCGGCGCCCGTCCTTGCCCTCAGATCAGGCGCCGCCACCGGCGCGGCCAGCTCCACTCACGCGTGGCCATGGGCGGCGTGCTGAACTGGCGGACGCTGCTCTGCAGGCTGGAGATGGCCTGCTCGAACAGCACCCGCGCGCGCAGCAGGTAGTCGGTGCCGGCGCTCAGGTCCCCCAGCTTCCAGCTGTAGCTGAGCTCGTCCATCCGGCCGGAGGGCGACTCGAACACCCGACGGTCCCAGGACGATAGGTCATCGCTGTCTCTGCTGGGCCAGGGGAGGCAGGTCATCCCGCGAGCTCGCAGTCCGAGACGGAATTGCATGTTGCCGAGCGAGGTCAGACCGGGGTCCGACTTGTAGTGGAAGGCAGGCTTCGGAGCCAGCGCCGGCTCATGGCTATAGTCCGTCACCAAACTCTAGCGACGGCTCATATCCGGTTATCTATCAATAGCTGGCATACGAGCATCACATCAACTAACCCACAGCAAGCAGTCGTCCCAAGCATTTGCACACCAAAATCGCGAATGCTGGGAAGCAAAGACAGCGTCACCCACTCGGCGTTGGCGGTGTAGAGCACTTCCGTTTTTCCCGAGAGGCCGACCAGCTGGCGGGGTATGCTGAAGTTGACCTGCACAGACCGGGAGTCGACCACCTGCAGCTCCAGGTCCTCCAGCGGCAGGCCTGTGACCGCCGGCGCAGGGTGAGAGCGGAGCAGACGAGACGCGCTCACCGCACCGGTGCTGACAGCGAGGGCAAGACCTCACTCAAGAGACGTGAAATGCCATTGTGATGACAGTGAGCTGCGGCATGGACTGCCACGTCGGGCCAGGAAATACCAGCAGGTCGCAAGTCGCCACTCACCAGGCGGGAGTTCCGTAGAGTCAGGGCCGACGGGGATGTACGGCGTGGATGACTCTGCAAAGGTCAGTGGTTCAGACGGTGGCTCAGTGGTCAGTGGCTCAGACACTGTGAGTCAGCACACGCCGCATGGAGCGCGGTACAGTGTTGATCGGCGATCGATTGGGCGAGCGTCGTACTTCAATCTCCTACTGTGAACCAAAGCACTCGACAATCGGCAAATAAAATCTCAGCATTTGGTGGATGTGTTGCCAGAACTGAATGCACATATCAATCCCAGGCATCTGTCTTAGAGCTTGTGCAAACATTATTAACCCGCCGAGGTACTCGGTACGTTTCGACCTTTCAACGAAGAAAGTAGAAAAAATTCGCCACAAGCTCTGCTGTCTTGCGGTGCTAAGTAAATGTGTTTTAAACAGGAATAGTGGCGGTAGACGTCTGCCTACTATCGTGAGTCCCATGCGTAAAATATTGGTATGTATGCAGCTCTTTCAAAACTTCCCTCTTATTTTCTTTATCCAAAGGACAACACTTAACGAATTCCATAGCAAATGCAATATCCGACGTCCAAGCAGTTCGTCCAGACGTTCCCACCCGCATAAAAATACACAAATGCATCAAACACTGGGCACAAACAGCTTAACGGGTCGATGTGATCGTATTTAAGATCCATCTGGATCATAGCCCGTAGCAAGAGGACTGACTGAGCTAATAAGCAGCTATGGTAAGCTGCCAGCTACAAGGCGGCCCTCCTTCCACCTTCCCATTAACAACGCCACATGAAAAGCCGGTCCCACGCAGTGGCGTAGCCAAGGGGATGGGATTTGGGAGTCAAGCACCGTCTCCTTGGGATTGGCGGCCACATGGGACTGGAAGCTCCTGCTCTTTAAGACAGTGCAAGACACGCGTAGGCCTTCACACATAACAAGAACCCTCGAGCTATCATAATAGGATCCCGAACATAAAAGGCCCCTCAAATCTGAAGCCTTGAGAAGCAAAGAGGCCCCTGCCTGGAAAGGCCCTAATCACCCGATTTCCTGGGCGAAATCCTGGCCACGCCACTGGTCCCACGCACCGTCCACCTTGCATCTGCGTATGTTTTTCATAAGCAAACATACCTTGCTGTACATGTTTCCTTGCATACACGGATTTTTTTCTGGGCGTAAACTTCCGTAGTACCCTGTGATATGATGCCCTCCATTCTTCCCATCCTTCGATATCAGTGGCCGTTGTCTCCAAGTGTGCATCATATGTACACCCCACCACCATAACTACCATATTGGTGAAGCACTGCCAGCGCCAGCGCAAACTCATCCGCCATAAGATGTCGTGCAGGGCGTTAGTGCGCATGCGCGTCGCCGAGGTCGTTTCGTGCGGGCCCACTGACCTGCCATCGGGTCTGGGGGTGGGGAGGGTGCAGAGGAGGTCGGGAACTGCGACAGCCAGGCATCCCCCGCCTCCTGCGGCGCGGCGGTCACCGCCGGACCGTCCGGCTCGTCCAGCGCCGGACCGTCCGGACCGTCCGGCGCGCGCGCCGTGCCATCTGCCATGAGGAGCACCCGCCGGCCGTCGGAGAGCACCTGGAGGCGAGGCGGCGGACGGTCCCGGCTGGTGTCAGGCGCCGCCTCTCCCGCTCCGGTGCCGCTCAGAAGCCCCTGCTGGTGGCCGCTGAGCTGTGCCTCCTCCAGGCTCAGCTGGCCGTCAGCCGCTGTCGGCGGCGCGGTGGAAGTCGGCGGCAGAGGATGACGCAA
Source organism: Pollicipes pollicipes (assembly GCF_011947565.3). Classification (NCBI taxonomy): domain Eukaryota; kingdom Metazoa; phylum Arthropoda; class Thecostraca; order Pollicipedomorpha; family Pollicipedidae; genus Pollicipes; species Pollicipes pollicipes. The sequence continues at coordinate 29,574,464 of NW_023596136.1, read as the reverse complement.
GCCGTCGCTGTCTGCGTGTCTTGTGCCATCCAAGGAGAAAGTGTCGGGATCATCCGCACCTGACTTGCCTATCTCAAAAGACAGGTCGTCTTCAAAAAGGCCTTCTCTGGCTTCCGAGCTTGTCTCCAATGGTGCAACGGTGAACGTCTCATATCCGAGGATCGGTTGGTCTTCATCCGTGTTACCATGTCTGGCCTCTGGGGACTGATCGCTGGCAGCTGTGTCGACCCCCGCCGGTGCTCCGAGCCCAGGCGGCTCGGTCGAGTCGCGAGCGTGCGGCGGCGTCTCCGCGACACCCCAGTCCAGCTCATCAGCCGGCTGCTGGCCGGTCGTCGCCCCGTCGGGTCCCACGGCGCCGATGTGCTCGTCGAGAGGCCACGATTCATCGGCATGGTAGGGAAACAGGGTGGTGTCGGGGCCCGCGTGCGTCTCCAGGTCAAGGACAGTCACGTTAGGTCGCGCATGCGCATTAGCTCCGTCTGAAAGGAACGACAGGGCGGTGAAGGTGAGACGTTAGCACTGCTCGCATGCGAGACCGATCGCTTCGCCACGCCGCCGGTGGATGAGCATCATCTGCGCTGGCAGCACGCAAAGCCACTCGGCAACGGCACGTGCACTGTTGAACCACGCAAGGTACAACGCAGTGGGCCCTTGGGGCTAATCAGGCATTAACGAATGTGCGGGCATGCAGTGACCAGAACTGCATTAGCAATGAGACTCGGTCAATATCAAACGGTCGGCAGCGAAGCCAGTGATGCAAAGGGTGCATGGCGGCACTCCCGTGCTCAAGGAAAGAAAACGACGACAGAGTCGGTCGAAAGCGCAACGAAACGTCTCGACCCGTCCGGCATGCTCTCCATCCCACGTGCCATCACGACCGCGGCCAGCGGTGCGTCGACCGGAGCCTTACCTGGGTCGGCGCACTGCCAGAACTGGCAGCAGCCGTTGGGGCCGGGTAACAGGAGCGCCTGCTCCGGCGGGCAGGGCAGCGAGGCCGGCGGCTGCTCCGGCACCGGCGGACAGTCCGGCTGGCAGGTGACGTTGCCGAACTCGCAGAAGCAGCGCCGCTCGCAGCCGGTCAGGCTCTGCGGGATCTCGTGCTGGTTGCGGAACGTCTGCCCCTCAAACTGGCAGCTGCCGTCGTCCTTGCAGGTGACCTCGGGACAGCAGTTGGGCGGCGTCGGCTCCTCGGACAGCTTCATGTCCCACTCGAGGCAGTCGGGGTTGATCAGAGACAGGCCGTAGCGATGCGGGCAGCGGATGCGGGCGCACATGACGCCCGTCTCCGCACACATGCAGAACTGACGACAGCCGTCGTGGAACTCGTCGCCCGGCTGGTACTCGACGCCTTTGTGCACGCAGGCGCCGTCGACCAGGGGCGGCCCGGTGGGGAAGCCGTCAGAGGGCGGCGCCTCGGTCACGCCCACCGTCTCCTCGAGACCGTCTGAAACACGGACGGCGCCGGTCAGCCGCCGCGGCCGCTGAGGCAGCGCCGCTGCCCCCGCACGCTGTAGCGGACGCTCCGCTGGCACGCAGCAGTGGCTGGACATACAGAGCAGAGCGTAACGCCCGCACCATGCGGTGCCAGCAGTACAGGAGTTCACGTGAGTGCGATGCAAACCAGCAACGGACGGTCACAAAATAGATCGGTACTCGTCAGCTAGGAGGCAACGTGCCGTCGCCGTTCAGGAAACGCATGTCTGGACATGTTATAAATCATCAACATTCAAAGTTGTGCCTTTAAAACCAAGTAGCTCCTATTGAGACCATATGCAAACAAAAGAGAACACAAACAAAACATGTTAGCTTGCCAAAGGTTAAAAATCAAGCATTAAAGACCGAAGGAACTCTTAGTAATGACAGCGGCGCAACAAACGTTAGAGGAACGGAAATGTCGATTAAACCGATTAGAGAACGAAGAACGTTTCAACTTCACTTCACATCATCTATGCGAAAGGGACGAAACCTGGACCTAACATCTCTATGTACACCACTGGTCGTATGCATGTACACTTGTGCCATGTTCAGCGGGCCAGAACCGCCCTGCACCTCCCATGTCAGTGTACACCAGTCAGCTGTTTTGTCTGTCACCCCCTATGACTGCCTTCCGCTATGCCGCCTGTGTGTATCCGGCCGGCTGCCAACAGCTAATATGCCCAGACCAATGTCAATGGACCAAATTGGGGACCAATGTCAGTGGTCATTGCTATCCCTATGGGCTACATCCGAAACCGTGGCCGCACGCACAGTTCTAAGGAATGCGCGGTCTTTACAGGAGATACTCCCAGGGATTTCGAACGAGAGGACATAGCAAACCTTGGATTGAATAAGGATTGCGGACGAAGTTACACCACTTTAGGAAGTGATTGGGTAAGTTATTTAGCGTCGGGTTCAGTGGGGACATCACGGCAGCAGAGTCCGTGTTAGCAGAAGCGCCACTGAGCGTTATGCCCGTCGCAAGTTCGCTGCGGCGAGCTCCGCCAGCGCGTGCTGTTACAGACTGTCACCGCGTCAGCCAGCTCGTTAGTCCAGCCCGCTCTGCCGGCTCCTCCACCCGGCGGGGGTTAGCTCCCGGCGCCGCCGCCGCCGCTCCAGTGTTAGCTCCAGCCGCCGGCAGGGCTGGGCCGTTAGCTCGGCGGGGCTCGGCCGCCCGTTACCTTGGCGGCCGAGCGTCGGAGAGACGGTGACGCCCCCCTCCAGCGGCCGCACGTCGGCCGCCACGGGCACCGAGGCGTTCACCGTCATGACGCGCAGCAGCGTCGGCACCTTCTCGGCGGCCACAATGCCGACGAACGGCTGCAGTCCGCCGGGCCGCGGCGCCTCGGTCGGCGCCTCCGAGCTGGTGGCCGCCGGCGCGGCCGACGGCACGCCCGTGATCAGGCCCGTGATGCGACGCGTGGTGGGTATCGTGCGCGCAGTACCGGTCGTGCTGCTGGTCGTGCTGGGTGCCGTGTTGGACGCCGTGGTGGTAGACTGTGCAGCCAGCTCTTCGGCCGCTGACGCTCCTGGCGACTCAGTGGTAACGCCGGCCTCCAGTGCCTCTGGATCGGTGACAGCTGTGCTAGCGGTGTCGCCTGGTGTCCGTGCGGTAGATGTCGCTACTAGCGCGCTCCCGTCCTCGCCTCCTGCCGACTCAGACCCTTCATCGACGAAGGCCTGGTCGGGAATCGCGGCTATGACCACAACAGTCGGTGCAACAGTGGAGGTGTACTCGTAATCTGCAGTTGACGGGGCCTGAACGGTCACATCTTCCTGCATCTGGGATTCGGCAACGACGGCCGATTTACGGGTCTCCACCAGCTCGGCAGACACCCTGCCAACAGCAGCCTTGGCAGCCTCGTCTGGGACGGAGGTCGGCGCCACGGTAGACTCTTCCAGTGGCGACGATGGTGGACTCCATTGTGGCCAAGGTGGTCGGGGCGTCCTCGGAGGACACTGTCGGGACGGGAGGGCCCGTGGTCGTGTCGCCTTCGGCGGTGGTTGTGACCGGTGGCTCCGTGGTGACATCGCCTCCGGAGCTGGCGTCCTGGACGTCTGACATCGCCGTGGTAAGGTCACCCGCGGACGTGGCAGGCAGCTCCGTGGTGACACCGGCCTCAGAGCCGCCAGGCAGCTCCTCGACACCCGTGCTCTCCGTCATGGCAGACCAGATGGCGTCATTAAGCGCCTGTAGCTCTTCAGAGTCCAGCAGCTCACCCGGCCCAGTGAAGTTGATCTCGATGACGTTCGGGTCCTCGGTGGTGGTGGTGCCGGCGCCCGGCGGCGGGCTCGGCTCCTCGGTACTGGTGGCCGGCTCGGCGGTGGCGGCCTCTGTGTCCGGCGCGCTGCCGGCCGCCGCTGTGGGCGGTCGGGACGGAACCTGGGAGACCAGCGTGCTGAGGAAGGTGGACGTCTCTGGAGGTTGTGTGGTGCCCTCGCCCGCGGCGGCGGAGAGCGTGCTGGCGAAGGTAGACGTCTCCGGAGGTTGTGTGGTGTCCTCGCCCGCGGCGGCTGGAGGCAGGCCAGCGGTGGGCCAGGTTGGGCAGCGCTGCACCCAGCAGCAGGGGTCCTTCTCGTCGCGCACCATGATGCAGTTCGGTCCGTCGTTGGATGACATGCTGGGTGGCCGACAGCGCGGCAGGCAGGCCGCCTGGCCGGCGCCGAAACACACGCACCGCTCCAGGCAGCCCTTGAAGAACACCGCGCCCACTGCGTGCGTATAGTTCTCGTGGACGCAGCCGTCGCCCGCAGGCGGCACTGCAACACGAAACAGGCATGCAGAGACGAACACGCGCAGATGCGGCGCATTCGTACACCGCCCGCGGCAGCCGAGTCGCCGCTCACGGGCGCGCAGACAGGCGACCTCGCTCACCTGGGCATGCCTCAGGGTGGACGAGCCAGGCCGCAGCAGAACACATGCTGCCGATTCTACGAGTTGACATGCAGGCAGAATGACTGATGTTAGGATTAGGAATGGCTGTCGGGGGCGCCGTCACCGACTGACAGCGCGCTCGCGTTTGCACCGAGGTGGAGAGCGAGAGAGAGAAAATCTGAAGTTACCGGCAGAGGACATTGCGACCTCTGGCAGAACTAGGTCAAGTCAGTTTTCAGATACTACACGCGACATTGCATGCGGAGGACAACGTGCGACAGAACTGTAGTGCCGGTGCCGATAGTCCAAAACATTAGTGCCAAGAACGTGAAAAGTGAAGGCACCAAGCCACTGAAAAAGAGCTGGTGAAAGTGGCTGGTGGAAGAGCTTCGGAAGAGCGAGTATGTTTTCAGGTGTTGTGCCGCACACAACGAATGCCCGACATGCTTCCAGGCTGTCCTGGGTCCATGGAACACAAGGCTTTTAAATCACGACAGGTTTAGAAAATGTCAACACCAGCTCAGCAAGCGTCAGAAACCAGGCCGAATCAGGCCGCGCGCCTACGTTGTTACCCATGACATTCACATGACCTTCACTAGGATTACGTCCCGGTGATGTGAGATGCAGGTGCCGCGGTACCGACGGCAGGCATACATTGAGTGTCAATTGCACCGAGACAGCGTCTTGGCTAGCACCGTGACTGCCGGCACCAGGAACTGCTGAACTGCGTGAACCGCACTAAAAACAGCACCCTTTACGTTGCAAGATCCGGACTATTCCGGCAAACACTAACCAGTTCAGGGATACGAGTTTGAGGAAGGGGTAAGGAGCGGGGTAACCAGCGAAGCCATCACGCATTGATACGGCACCGAGCCGTACCCCACCCGAAAGCCCGAAGTCGGCCTGTGCGGAGGCTCAGACGGGCTCTCGGCCACGGGGGCGATGAAGCCAGCTCAAGACTGACGGCTGCAGCCTCGAGATGCGAGGAGGCTCCGCCAGAACGCGGACTTCGGCGTTGGATATGTGTCATGAGGTGAACGGTTCCAGTGACGGTCTCAGCCTTTCCAGCGGCTATCAACCGGTACCCGAGCTATTCTGCTGTGACTATTGTGTACTTTGCAAAGAATTTACGGGCGGGCGCATACCGCACGGACGCCTACCGCACCTATCAAACCAAGTGATCATTGTTAACGCGGCCACGCGCCTGGACCTGCGGCGCCGCTGAAGGTCGGCTGAGGCGCCGGGCGTCGCGTCAGCACGCCTGTGGCCACAATCGCCGGACGAGACGTGCGGTGAGTCACAGTCGCCGTGCCGTTAATCCTGTGCCGTTAATGTTGTGGGGCTCCAGCGGCCACATGCCGGACGGGGGCGATGCGAGTGGAGCACTCGCCATCACCGGCCAGCGCCATTAGCCGAGAACAGGGTGCCGTTAGGGGTCAGGTTAGCCGCCAGGTGGGGCTGGCGGCGACTTTACCGCAGGAGGCTTCGTCACTCTCGTCGTCACAGTCGTACAGGAAGTCGCAGCGCTGCGCGAGCGGTATGCATGACCCGTCGCGACAGCGGAAGCCGGGATCATAGGCGCCGCACCGGCCTGACAGGCGGGAAAGTGCTGACGGACACCCACAGACAGCGCAGAAGGAGCCGCCCACGCACGACAGCTGACGGACGCCGAGAAACAGCGCAGAAGGAGCCACCCACAGCTCACACATGACAGCTGACGGACACCGACAGATCGCGCAGAAGGAGCCGTTCACAGCTCACACACGACAGCTAACGGACACCGACAGACCGCGCAGAGGGAGCCGCTCACACACGACAACTGACGGACACCGACAGACCGCTCAGAATTAGCCGCCCACAGCTCACACATGACAGCTGACGGACACTGACAGACCGCGCAGAAGGAGCTGCCCACAGCTCACACATGACAGCTGACGGACAGCGACAGACCGCGCAGAGGGAGCCGCTCACAGCTCACATATGATAGCTGATGAACAGCGACAGACCGCGCAGAGGGAGCCGCTCACACAAGACAACTGACGGACACCGACAGACCGCGCAGAAGGAGCCACTCACAGCTCACACACGACAGCTAACGGACACCGACAGACCGCGCAGAAGGAGCCGCTCACAGCTCACACACGACAGCTAACGGACACCGACAGACCACTCAGAAAGAACCCCCCACACACGGCAGCTGACGGGCAGGCGGTACGAGCGAGGGCAGGAGCCGATGTGACGTGGAAGCCCGCAGGGATCTCATGGGATAGCTCAGTAAGATGTCGCGTTACTCAACCTGGCTATGTGCGAACCATGAAAAATGGCATCGTTGAAGAAAAGACAAAGCGAGGATATAAAAGCTGGTATTAGTACAAATACAAGGATAGCAGCTGAGCTGAGATATTAAACAAGTTGGCGAAAGTTGGGTTTTAATTTCAACACGACCTAGCCGGGGATAATCCTGAAAACTGGAAAAACCGTAGTTGTGGTCATAAAGGCAGAGTTTTTTTCATAACAACACATGAAGGAAAAAACAAGCACAAACCGGGTTGGTGGAGTGAGATGGTCATTCCACTGCACACGGTTTCCTAATTGACCCATCCACAGGCTCTGACTGTGTGCGCGGCATTTTCCGCCAGGGGGCGGTGGTGCCAGCGGTGTGCCGGAGCGCCTACCTTCTGTGGTGGTGGCCGGCGGCTCGGTGGCGTCCGCAGGGACCACGTCGGCGCCGCGCACCAGCGGGCTCGTCTCGCCGGCGTACGTGACGCGCACGTCAGCGGCGCGCGGCCGCTGTAGCCCCTCCACGGTCATCACGAGCGTGTCGAGCGTCTCCACCGAGACGGCGTCCACCTCGATGCTGCGAGCTTGCCACGGGCCGCCGTCGTAGCGCCACTCCACCAGCAGCGGCTGCGTCTGCGCCGACAGGAAGCTGTCCAGCACGCTGTCGGTGATCAGCAGCTTCAGCTGGGTGCTGGTCGCGTCCACAGGCACCAGCTCAGCCACGCGCAGCGCCGGCGGGCCGACCTCCAGCCGGCCGGCGCCCAGTCGGCTCGAAACAGTCACCACCGCCGGCTCCGTGGTCGTCTCCGGCGCCGTCTCAGTGGTGGTCTCAGGCGCCGTCTCAGTGGTGGTCTCGGGCGCCGTCTCAGTGGTAGTCTCGGGAGCAGTCTCGGTGGTGGTCTCGGGCGCTGGCTCCGTGGCGGTGGTGCACACGGTGATGTTGCAGCACGAGTCGGCCGGGTCGGGTCGGCTCGTGCACGTGGCACCCTCTGGCGGCGTCTGTAACGCGCACCTGTCGAGACCGAGCGGTTTGGTGAGTGAGGCGGCAGGGACCCCAACACTGTCTATGGCTCTCAGCACTGACACCGCTGCAGCACGCAACAGCCGCAACATGTGGCAAAGCAAATGCATCCGACGGCGTAATAGCCCCCAAAACGTTCATGGAAATCGCTGGCCAGCATCACTGGAAACACGATATATGCGACGACAGGAATACTGTTACTATTTGAGGCGGCTTCGTTATCTGATCGCCAGTCTGCCGACAGCCGTTCCTCCTAGCTGCCGTCGCCTGCGGCCTCGCCGCCGGCAGTACCTGGGCACGCAGGCCACCTCGCCGGCGCCGAGACAGCGACACCGGCCCTCACAGCCTTGCTCGAAGGTGCTGTTGACGGCGTACTCGCGACCCTCGAACACGCAGCCGGCCGGCTCCGGTGAGCTCTCTCCTGCCGGGCAGAGGTGCGCCAGTCAGCACACGGCGAAGAGCCGGTCCCCAGGCAGAGCATCACTGGCGAGAGCTCATCAGCTGGAGTTCGGAGTGCTTCTTTGATTAGACTGCCAGTCTCACGGGCCTGGTCACGGACAGCTGAATGGACTTAACGGGTGGAGCCACATGCGGCGAATGCCAGTGGGTGGAAGGTTGTTAGTTACATCGGTGCTGCACTCTGCTTAAGGCTATGCTTTCGGTGTTACTTCAATGCACGCATTGCTGAAACTTTTTCCCTGCCGTTTTATTGGTGGCACGGCTCTGTCCGTTGCAACGAGGCTCCGTTCGTTGCGAAGCCCGTCAAAGGGCCATCGGGTGCGAGAGTGCTGCTAGTGACACTGGGACGGCAGCAGTGTACAGTGTACGCGTGTGATTTGTTGGTGGACGCAGGTGAAGGGTGCGGCGGAGATATAGTGCGGTATCAGCGTTCTTGAACCGGCTTATGAATCATGCGTATTATACCGCTATCAGTGTTCTTGACCTGGCTTATAAATTTACGGGAAAAAGCTCAGCGCTCGATGTTCATGCACTCTGCACGAGTTGGAAAGGTCACTGGCACCCTGCGGTCAGCTAGGGCCTGAGCCGACTGGATCAGCTGGCCTCCATGGGCTCCGACACCAGCTTTTAAGAGATAAGACGTCTGAAAACGGCGCGGTGGTCGTATGAGCAGATATCTGAAGCATAACATAAATCACCGGCCTGTCGGATTTGAAAGGTGAAGATGCTGTTAAAAGGCAAGGAAAGGGGCACCATAGCCGCGAGTAGACATCATCTCTCCCATAGCGACGCGGGAAGCAGAACAGCGCCTCCCCTCCTGAGCTGTCCTCCCCGCCCCAGCACGAGCAGCAGCCCCACCCACCGTCCGGTCGCTCGCAGAGCATGGTCTGGCAGCAGGGGTCGTCAGGGTCCGGCACCAGGCGGCACCCAGCGTCGGGCGCAGTGTCGTCACTGGCGCGCCGGGAGCAGCGTGCCTGCAACACCGGCAACCGTCAGTCGTGCCACTCCGGACCGGCGTCCGGGCGCCACCAACGCGCCGGGCAGCGGCGGCGCGCACCGCGCTGGGGGCAGCTGGCCGGGGCGGGGCTGAGGGAGCAGCAGGTGCCGCTGGTCGGAGCCCGCTTCCTCAGCGGGCTCCGGCGCCGTCCATGAGGCGAACCGGCCCCGCCAGGCGCGTGACATTCCGCCGGGACATAGTGTGGTGCCGCCGGCGACGTGACCTCAGTCAGCGAGCACGCCGACGGCCGCTCCTCCGCCGAGTCATTCACCTTGACTCTGTGACTCGTTGACTATGTGACTCAGCCCCGCTGCGGATCGTGGGAGCCGTAAAATCGGCACCGGTCACGCTATAGTCCTGCTTGATATGCAAAAGACCGACTCTACTGCAGCTGCAGTCAAAACTGATGATGGGTAGATGTTCCAGTAAACGATGCATGTTCCCAGATGCTGCATGAGTCTTTCGTTAAAGATGTTTCCAAATGGCATCAGGCTGTACGAACTGGCGAACTGAATCCCAAAGACCACCATTGTCAAGAGATAAGAGTATTGCTTCTAGTCAGAGTCAACAGCCGTCTCAGTCAACGGAAGCGACAGCATCGAGGCGGTAGCAGCGCCTTCTCAGACATGCACAACATCGCAATCCTGCTCGACTCCCTTACACGCCGTTTCATCTCAAATCATCGCGACTGGGGCATGCTCTGCGGCCATGAGCAGGCTCCCCCGGTCACCCCAGGGGAATACCTGGCCGAGCACTCTCACAAACCCCTAAGGAAGTGTCCCTGTGTGGAGAGGGGCTAGCAAAAAGCGCGCTGCTGCGTCTGGACGCCTACAGTGCGCGTCATGAGCGTCAGCCGTGGCGGACTGGCCTCCTCACCTGGCACTCAATCTTCTCCTCGCTGTTGCACATGCACTTGAACTCGCAGCCGTCGAAGAACTCGTCTCCTGGCTGGTAGGTGGCGTTGCCGTACGTGCAGCCTGTCACGTTGGCCAGTACACGGGGTGACGTTACTCCTGTAACGACAGATGGCCACTTCAGCAGCGAACAGGTGACGTCACTCCCGTAACGGCAGCGAACGGGTAACGTCACTCATGAAACGGCAGACGGCCACGTCAGTAGGGAACGAGCTGATATCCCCCTGAAACAGCTGACGGCCACATCAGTAGCGAACGGGGTGACGTCACTCCTGAAACGGCAGACGGCCACGTCAGAAGGGAACGGGGTGACATCCCCCTGAAACAGCTGACGGCCACGTCGGCAGCGAGGCAGCCGCTCTGGCCGTAGTCTCCTGACAGACGATGCGTCGGACTCTCACCAGGTTTGCAGGCCTTGTCACCGTCGACAGACGTCTCGTCGAAGCCCGGCGGACAGACGCACATGGCTTGGGTCCTGGCCTCGGCATTCTCACCCTCCTTCTTTACTCGCTCACAGACGTAATTCTCGTCGCACATGATGGCGCTGCATGGGTCGCTGCCCTCCTCCTCTGAAACACGGCCAGGCCGCTAGGTCATCATGGTGCCCAGCACGTCACCGAGACATCACGTCTTCCAGCAGAACACTGGGTCACCATACTCCCTCCAGGTTACTGCGCTGTCACATCCGGAGTTCGACCGCAGCATCGTCCGTCTTATTAGTATGGAGTATCATTCGTGTGCTTGTGACTTATATTACACTCTTGGGAAAAGGAAATTAACATCCGCCCCGTCGTCAGCTGCCTAAGGCCCCGAACTTGTTCAAAGGGACGGTGCAAGGCAAAGTCACGCCGTCAGCAGGTGACGCAGTGACGCCGAAGCGTTCCAGGAAGCCACGTTTGACGGCTGTAAAGCCTGCGCCCGCAATAGCGACGCCGCCCGTTCACCTTGCAGAGTGCAGTGTGGTCTACAAGCACGACGTGTGGTCAACGTCAAGCTGTGAACATGCAGATCGAAGTGATAGGACAACGTGGAGCCTTCGGCTAAAGCTCGGACGGAATTCAACACCGTCTGCTTTCAGGGACGCTGCTCACTGAACTGGGTGAACGTCGCGACACTAGCCCAGTGTCCTTCCTACGGCCATGTGCAGTTTAGGCCGGCAGATAGGGGAGGAAAATGATTCCGTAGAGCAGTAACGTTGACAGCATCACCACCGTCAGATTGTAATGCTGATGCTGATGCTGATGCCGACGGCTGCGATTGTGATGCATCAACCACAATCATCATCAGAGTCTTTCACCTAGTTCATAGAGGCATTAGCTAGCAGAGGCTCAGAAAACGAACAGATTGCTTCGTTTTTATCGGCTATGAAACCGTGGTAATATCGCCTCACTTTAAATCACGTGACCAACACCAGCAAACTGATACATAGCAGTATGATTCAAGCATGTGGTATATTCATTATAATAGGTGTCCGACCATTTACCCCATAACATTTGCGAATGACTATGCTTGACGTCGTGTACCATTGCTCTCTTTTCAAGGAATTGCAAAGGGATCTATATGCGTACTTAACGATAATGGTTTCATTCCATTCGAGACTCGAAATATCAATATAATACGAATGAAGAGCATAACCATCGTCAGATATGACGCAGTTTCTCTGTTTAGTTATAAGGTAGGTCCGCAATTTTTGTACATGAAAGCGAAGGAAAATAATCATACGAGCTGATGTTCCATTTATGATATACAGCCCTGTTTTATGCTACTGAACACACACGATCTAATTGGCAGCAACCACATCTCGTGCCGTAACTCGGGGGCTTAACAGCTTTTTATTTCGCCTGCAGACAATGAATGGATGTCATGACGTGCTGCTTACCTGAGGCGGTCGTGTGCATTGATACCCGCCAGTTCACAATTATCACTACCCTTGGTCTGTTAGTATCATTTAAATTCTTTTAATTCTGAATACATATTTTACCCAAGTTCTAGTTCAGATTTTGTTCAACTTTGAATCAAGATGCTACCGAATTTTGAATTCAGATCCTTCTTAGTTTTGAATTAAGGTCTAACTGAATTTTGGCTTAAGACTTCATTCAAGTTTGAACTCAAATTTAAATGAATTTTTAATTTAAAACTTGATGTGCCATCCCCAGTAGCGCCACCTGCGCCGCTCACAGCAGCACCCATGCCGTCCCCGGCAGCTGTCGTACCGTCCTCGGTCTCGTCGGTGGGCGGCGCGCTGGCGCTGGCGCAGGCGGCGATCACGCAGCACTCGTCCATGCGCTTCTCGAAGCAGAGCGGGTCGTCGCTGAAGGCGCCGTGTCGGAAGAGCGGCCGCTGGCAGCGCGGTACGCAGCGCGCGCGGCCACGCAGCTCGCAGAAGCACGTCTGCTCGCAGCCGTGGTAGAACCGGCCGCCCACCGGGTATGTGTCGTTGCCGTCCACGCAGCCGTCTGGGGATCGGTCACGAGCAACGGTCAGGCCCTAGGTCACACGCCAAGGTGGGGTGTTCTACAGGATCAGAGCTACACCTTTCTGGATGCGGTGTGCTCCTCGCACATTTCGTCCACGGTCATCACATCACCAGCTAAGTGGAACAAAATTAGACTGCTTCTGTAGCTGCTTGGTCAGACACCCGAGGCCAGTGACATGGCTCATGCCAAACACAGCACTCCGACATGAACAGTTAGAGACCAGGACGGCGACTTGGTCCGCCCTGGTGCGACGAACGCGCCCGCCGCGGCCACCGGCCACCGACCGCCGGCTCCTCACCGTCCGTGGTGAAGCGGATCGTCTCGGAAGCGTCACCCAGCGTGCCCAGCTCCTGGCTGTCGTAGATGGAGACGCGCGCCTCGTACTCGGTGTCGGGCCGCAGCTGGTCGATGCGCAGCAGCGGCACGCTCTGTCCCGGCTGCGGCGCCAGCTCCTGACGGCGCCACTCCTCGGCGCCCAGCTGGCGGTACTGCGCCACGTAGCCATGCACGTAGTCGGCCGGCTTGAAGTCGTCCCAGGCCAGCGTCACAGAGTTGTACGACTTGGTCGTGACGATCAGAGTCGGCTTGGGCTGCTCGCCGGCCGTCAGAGCGCCTGGCGGCGCGACCGCAGACTCGCCGCTGTCGCTAGCGCCGACTGTGGTGCTAGGGATCGCCGTGGTGGTGGGGCTGTCTGTGGTGCTGGGGCTGGCTGTGGTGCTGGGGCTGTCTGTGGTGCTGGGGCTGGCTGTGGTGGTGGGTATCGCTGTGGTGCTGGGGCCGGCTGTGGTGTTGGGGCTGGCCGTGGTGCTGGAGCTGGGAGTGGTGCTGGCGTCGGTTGTCGTGGTGGGGCTGGCTGTGGTAATGGGGCTGGCTGCCGTGCTGGTGGATGGTGATGTTGCAGTCCTCTCCGTTGGGCTGATGGAGTCCAGCAAGTCCTCGACGATTTGCCCTTGAAAAGAAACGGCAGTCGGTACATGAGCTGTCCACTTACAGACACGCACCAAATTACGGAGCATGAGCCCAAAAATGTGCCCAGTCGGATGTCAGTCAGAATGGAAATTTACATTTACCTGCATAAAACCTTCGCGTGTCTAGACTTAACCAGCGTGCATACGTCCATCAACAGAATCGCACAACGAGCTAACTGGAGGCCATAATGTCATACCAGTGAACATGCTAGGCGTCAGTGAAGTCATACAGCACATTGCATTTCAGATATTGGTCAACAGTTATTCTCGAATCTGAGGATAAACCCTGATGGAAGATAATTCTAACACTGAAAAGTTATCTTTTGGCGGTTCACCCTCCACCCGAGCCAGACCGTCCCCGACAACGGCGGCTCTGCCAGCTCGTGCAGCCGAGCGCGGTCCGGCCACCACCGCGGCGCCGCTGGCTCGCTATCACCGACCTCCGGTGCTGCTGACGGCGCACACCAGCTGGACGCAGCACTCGGGGTCGTCGATGTCGGGCCGCTCCGAGCAGGCCTTGTCGGTGACCGTGCCGCGCGTGAACGAGCACCGGGGCCGGCACGAGGGCTGGTTCGGACCGCCACACACGCACGTCGACTGGCAGCCCATGTGGTACGTCTCGCCGATGGCGAACGAGCTCGTGTTGGTCACGCACCCGGCTGTAGGACACCGGGTCAGGGTCTCAGGGGGGCCGGGTATGGGGCCGCAGGGTACACGTCGCCACTGACGAGGACACGCCAGGGTGGCCGGGCTGGGGCAGCAGTGGACACCTCACCACTGACGAGGACACGCTGGGGTGGCCGGGGTGGATCCACATGGGGACGACCCGCCACTGACGGTGACGCCGTTTGCTGCTGCCAGTGAACATGCGCGGCAATGCATGCTATCTCGCATCAAAGAAACATCGCAAGAGCAGGTGCACCTGAACTGTCAGCCACCATCTTTTCTGGCATATTCTGTTAATGACAAAGTGCGCTAGGTTAGGGCATTTTGCCAGCGTCATTCGTGAGCCATGTAGCTGAGTCGGGAGCCATTGGCAGCAGAACACTCACGTCTCGTGTCGACGCTCAGCGTCTTCTCGCCATCAGCGCCCTTCCACGTGAACGCGTACGTGGTGCCGGGCTGCAGATCGGTGACCGTCTTCACCCGCCGCCCAGCCTTCACTCGCACGGTCCGGGGTGGCCGGCCGTCGGCGCTGTACGTCAGCTCGCCGCCAACAGACGGCAGCTGCAGCGTGGTGGAGTTGTGCGTGATGTCAAGAGGCAGCATGTCCAGCGTCTTGGCGAAGGCTGTGGTTGGTTTGCCGGTGGTAGTAGCTGACGTCGTGGGAGCGGATGTTGTCGTTTCACTGGTAGTGGTCTCAGCCGCCGGCTCCTCTGAAATGGCAAATGTGGGCGGTTGGCGAGTTAACAACAGACATGCTTAAGTCCTCCTGATATTATTTTGCGCAGACAACCTATGCTTTTACTCTAAACAGACATGGCGTCGTCCGAAAATTAACAGAGCAAACCAGAGCTGCTCCTGCAGTGCGGTGGTGACAAGGCCTCAGACTCATGAGGTACCGGTTCGCGTGCACAATACGATGAACCGAGCGACATTGTGGTGAACTGCGGTTAGCCAAATCAGTGCCAAAATTGGCATGCAGCCTTTGCATTACCACACGAAGGGGAACAGAAAGGAAAACGTATGAGGAACATGTAGACTCATGCGTGTTAACCATGACCGGACCAAACAGCTACTATTCCTTGAGGCGAATGGAGTGAAAAGGGCGCCGGTCTGACGGATCTAGTAGAGCGTCTCGCCCGGTTCCACGGCTACCCTGGTCACCTCCGGATGACCAGAGAAGAACTCCCTACATTCAGACAATGACGTTGCTCAGGACTGTCACACAAGTACGGCCAATTCAGTAATGGTCGTATACGCACAATAACATGAGGCGATGCCATCCATGTTGGCAATTTCAGCTATCAAAATGATATTTGAATTTAAACGAACCATTCCTTCAGCTAACGTTCCACAAACAAAGTATCACCAAGAGCTTACGTCGAGAAAAAAAGGAGTTCAGAAAATGTGATATCTGGCTCTCCTGCGTGCAATACCATGAGCCACACCACAGGTTTGAAATGTACAAAGAGGAATGTAACATGACCATGGTCTCTCGCGTAAACATATCTGAAAGATGTTCGTACGCTAGCACCGTAATATTCCCAGTTTGATCGTTAAACGACAGGCTCACAGACGACTCGACCGAGCCGTGGCGAGATTTGAGCCGACGTAAGACGGCTTGGTGTGCGGACCGTGTCTAAACTTTCCACGTAGTCCTCATCATGGGATTAAATTTTGTACCAGCGTGCTGACCAGAAAACAGTGAGGAATTTAACCCGGGTAATGCGGCCGGACCGCATGACTATCGGTGACAAAGGTGCTTCTGGAGGAGCTTGAAGTCACCGTGACTGTCCCTCGCCGTTTGCGTGTCTAGTATTTCATTCACCTGTCCGCTCGTTTTAATAAGTTGAGGTTCAAGTTGATCTGGACTCCAGATTCTGGATCCATGCAAACATTTAACGATGGCATTGGCTGCGATAGCTACTTTGCTACGATATGGTTGTAATGAAGACACTATTTATTTTCTAGCTCTGAATATTTACTCTTCCTTGTGGAACCTTTTTTGGCGCCCAGTTTCCAGCATTATGGCATGGAGCGATCGCACTATGTTATTCCATCACCGAGCATTCCGTAGCAAACGTGCACTTGCGGCACCGATAAGTGCCGGTACATATAACAAGGTCATGACAGGGTATGCAAATATAGAGTTACTACGAGATTAAGAAATATTAAGTGTATGCCGATGAGCACAGTTTAGGAGCTCTGGCTGGTGAGGCGCCGAGCCGATGTCACTTGACACCGGCCTGATTAGTTCATAGGGGCATCAGAGGACGCGCACCGTCCACCACTACGCTTTGAAACGAAAATCGATCGCCGCAGCAGTGGAAAATAGATGCAAAAGCCTTACGTCTAGCACCTTTTATTGTGAATATAGAACTAGTCCGAACATTCATCTGCCAATATCCGGGCTCATTAACTCGAACGTTGCTGAGATATTCAGATATTCACATTCTCCTTAAGATATAAGAGAAATTACTCAAAGAATCAAGCAGGTTGTTTTGTTTGTTTACTGACATGCTTGATGAACGCAATAATGACGAATTTCGGCGTATGCGATGGAAAATATTATCGTATCACCTGGTTTCGAAGCTAAATTATGCGCATACTGAAACTCAGCATTGCGCGACACACGCCGGCCTTCAAATTAAAACTAAACAACTGCTTCCGTAGCAAAATTATTTTGCTCATACCGAAAGCGAATCAGTGTACGTCTCCTGACAGCACCCCTGTTTAACCCAGCGGAACATGTTAATGAATAAGCCGGCCCGGCATGCTGCCACGTCTTCAGCCAATGCCATGACAGACGGGCGTAGGAGAGGTGCCCCGGTCATGCAGGCGTTACTCGCGAGTGTAATGGCGTATACCTCGGGCGGCGGCCCGACAGCCGCGGGCCAGGTCATTGGGGTCGCCGGCCAGGCCGGGTCTGCAGGAGCAGAGGCCGCCATCGCAGGCGGCACCCGGGCCGCACACCACATACGTGCAGGCGGCGCCTGCAGGGGGCGGCCGGCGTCAGCACGTGCTGCGCTCGTCCGGCCCGGTCGGCTGGCGGCAGCGGCGGCGATGGCACGGCAGCGCCCGGCCACGCCCACAGCCCCGACCGGCACGCGACAACAGGCACGCGGCATGTGCACACCACAGTCTGTCCTGTGATACGGGAGGAGGGGCACTGTGACAGACGTGACCGAAATCGCCTTATCTGTAGGTGGACATCTAAGGCAACTAGGATGAACAAAATCCTGGGGTCGTAATGGTGTGACCTATAACGCAGCAGCTGTTTTTTTACATTATGTCCAACGATTTCTTACCGTGCTATCTATGCATCCGGGCAGCTTACAACCTCAAAGGGAAGATGGAAGATTCCTCACCTATATGTCTGTCACGCTGACATTTAATCAGGAACGAAGACAGATGAACGCTAAATATACTGGGGTATTTTTAAAATTACTTGATTTGATTTCGTTTACGACGATTGATTGTTATGACCTTAGCACAAATGTTCAGCAAAACGCGCATTTGGCTTATCTGTATGCAATTTCGGGCAATGTAATGTTAAAAGCTTTTTTTACTCGGACGCTTGTATGTCGATCGATACCATGCTCCACATTATTACGGCCCTAGACGCGTCGCGCTTTCCAATGCAAGGTCTTACGATATCATGATGGGCAGTTTCTTCGGGTTTACTACACCTTAACTGGTATAATCTGTCCTTGCACTGCTAATTATTCGGGAGTATCCGCACATCAGTTCCCCGTCGACTGAGGACCGGGAAGCGGACCAATTTGATGGCTGGAGTGGTGGAACGAGATCGGCCCATAGCCTGAGGGTGGTGGAAGTGGAGCAGCCCCCTGCGACCGAGGGCGGTGGAAGTGGAGCAGCGGCGGTGGCCTCGGCTCGCTGTCCGGGCGGCGGCGGCGGCGGCCCGGCTCGCGCCGCTCGTGCGGGCGCCCGCCGCATGCTGATGAGCCATGCAGCGGACGCCGGCGGCCGGCGCTCTCTCGGAACCCGGGGCCACTGCCCGGGCCGCCCCGGCCAGAACGGCGTGCGGCCTTGGCAGGATTGCAGCGTGCCGACCGACCGAGGAGGGGTGGGGCGGCCCAGCCCGGAACAGCAGCGTGTCGACCGACCGAGGAGGGGTGGGGCGGTCCGGGACAGCAGCGTGTCGACCGACCGAGGAGGGGTGGGGCGGCCCGGGACAGCAGCGTGTCGACCGACCGAGGAGGGGAAGGGCGGCCCGGCCCGGGACAGCAGCGTGCAGGCCGACCTAGGAGGGGTGGGGCGGCCCGGCCCGGAACAGCAGCGTGACAACCAACCGAGGAGGGTACTTGGTCCGGAACAGCAGCGTTGCTGGAATACAGCTGCCCATTGGCAAAAGAGACACTGGAGTCGCCGTCGGGCTGCAGCGTAGGTGGCGAAGGAACATTGAAACATTTTTTTGTTTACATTGGAGAGCCCACAGGTGTGGTGCAGCTAACCAGCTGCACCACACCTGCGACACAAAGAGCAATGTTGTTTATAAGCTGCGAAACGACAGCCAGTTCATTAGCTTAACACGCATCTTCTCGGCCGAGGTAAAAAGAAAACACACTCTTTATGTAGCCAAGTGAATAAATTATGTGTCGATTTTTTGCATACCGATAACTGAAAGAACTATTCCTCGGAATGTTGATAATAAAGTGATATGGCATTCAGGACACTCGGGATACCTCATCTTCTGGTATCAACTGGTTCTTATGCGTTTCTCGGGTGCACTGAGGTGCCAAATGACATAGATTCACATCGCAGTTATGAACTGACCTCAGCAAAGCATTTCGGTTAATCTAGAAAAAGAGCCTCGACCAGTCAGCGTCCTACGAAAGACTTAAGCCGGCTTCTAAACTGAGTCTACGTCTTCGCAGCCATGCCTCACTCAACGCAGCAGAGCCGGGCTGCCGGAGCTGCGGAGAACGCACCGGTGGAGCCGACGACACTCTCGTCGTCGGCGACGCGCGGCGCCGCACCAGCCGGCTGCGAGGCCGACGGCGGCTCAGGGTTGGCGCAGACGACGTTGACGCAGCAGCCGCCGGCGATGGCCGAGCCCCGCAGCTCGGTGCAGTCTGGGTCATCCTTGAACGTGCCCGGCCTGTAGAAGCCTGCGGGGGAAAAGAAGCTGAGTTGGTCTGTTTGACTGCGGATAATACGCTTCCTTCTTCAGTCGAACGAAGGACAACTGCAGCGTGTACAGATGCGGCAACGGCGACAGACGTGGCGTCTCCAGACAGAATGCTCCACACCTGCAGCACGGACGGGCAGAGGGACGCGTCGGCACATGACGTGGTCGGACATAGACTGGCAGGAGGACGCGTCGGTACTGGACGTGGTCGGACATGGACTGGCAGGAGGACGCGTCGGTGTGGGACGTGGTCGGACCTGAATTGGCAGGAGGACGCGTCGGTACGGGACGTGATCGGACGTGGACTGGCAGGAGGACGCGTCGGTACTGGACGTGGTCGGACGTGGACTGGCAGGAGGACGCGTCGGTATGGGACGTGGTCGGACATGAACTGGCAGGAGGACGCGTCGGTATGGGACGTGGTCGGACATGAATTGGCAGGAGGACGCGTGGGTACGGGACGTGGTCGGACGTGGACTGGCAGGAGGACGCGTCGGTACGGGACGTGGTCGGTCATAAACTGGCAGGAGGACGCGTCGGTACGGGACGTGGTCGGACGTGGACTGGCAGGAGGACGCGTCGGTACGGGACGTGGTCGGTCATGAACTGGCAGGAGGACGCGTCGGTACGGGACGTGGTCGGTCATGAACTGGCAGGAGGGCGCGTCGGTACGGGACGTGGTCGGACGTGGATTGGTAGGAGGACGCGACGGTGCGGGACGTGGTCGGTCATGAACTGGCAGGAGGACGCGTCAGTACGGGACGTGATCTGTTCACGCGACGCACGCTTTCCCTGACACTCTCTGAGGGATGAAAGGTGGTTTCAGCGTTTACATACACAAAGACCCAAAGCCTGTTTTGGTCTGACAGAAAGAAGACAAGGCTTACGCATGGACACCCCAGGGCTTGCCCCAGTTTGACAAAAAGGACACATAATTGTTTGCTTATTCGGCACACGTACGAACGCACCATGACTGAGAGAACAGTCATGTTTTCAGGTGCACCCATCCACTCCGGGACCTGAAGTAGCACGGCAGATGGTACAGTTATATCATTAATACCGACGCACCATTACCACGAAGCCTCAAACGATCCGAAGCGGTGACAGCAGCAGAGCAGACGACAATACCACCGGAGACTGCAGCACAGAGTTTGTACAAAACACCGCGGTCAACCGACCGGTGAGCGTCGGCGGCCGGACAACGGGACGCCATAGTCTTCTACCGGGTAAGCGTCCTTGATTTCGCACAAGATTACGTGCAAGCCACCACTGACACGCCTTTCCATGGCATATACGCACTTTTTACAGAGAAACTGTACATCATTCACACATATTTTCTCTAATTGCTATGCATTACACGTAAGCAGCAATGGCCGGTGCAGAAAGCACGCAGAGACCGTCTGTGTCTGTCGGGCGGGTGGCAGTCTCACCTGGAGGACAGACCGTCGGCGTGCAGTTGAACTGGCCGCCGGGGCCGCACACGCACGTCTGCTCGCAGTCGGCCCGAAAGATGCGCTCGCCGACGTCCACAGTGCCGGCCTGCTCGTCCTCGCAGCCCACTGCAACAGACAGGAAGGGTCAGGCGACTGCCAGGCCGCCAGCCACAGGCTGCGCCGCTCACCGCCGGAGGTGAGCGGCGAGCGTGGCAGCTCGGTCAGGAGAACCAGACAGCGGTGTGATGAAGACCATCCTCGGTACGTCAGACAAGGGGTGTTTGTCCGCCGCTTTGTGACGCGTATGCGATTGAATGGGAAGCCTTCTAAAGATGGCTGGGCAAAACCTGCATATGGGACAATGGTCTGTATTGTTTATAGCATAATTACCTGCAGTTATCTGATGTGCGGCTAAGGCACAAAGCAAAGGGCTAGTTTGAATTAAACAATCTTCCAGGAATCGCAACACTATTCTTGTCATCACTCTCGCTATTGTACACGCGACCATGTCGGAGGACCGTCATTACGAGCTGTCTTAATCTTGACAAGGCCAGAGTCCCCGGCAAATCATGCCGCCATGCTATTAAAACATGCATCTCGCCGCTGGGAGCCGGCGTGGCGGCGTGCTTATGTGCTGCATACGAATGAGCAATGTTCGGCAATGCTTTTCCTATTGTTTCCATAGCTTTTTCAACTCCAAATGCATAAGCATCATATATAAAACTCAATCATGCAGCTGGTAAATGCTTTGTAACTGACCAACGCCAGCTTGGCCCTTGCACCAGAGGTTTTCCGCTTCCAGCCGACGCCCACTCACATGGTGCTGATTCACACCAATGACATGGCCACGAGCCGACAGTGAAGCGGCATTTGCTGACGAGGATGATCACACGGATGACCGACTGAGGCAGCGGTGGTCCGAGTAGACAGAGCCCGAATGCCGTGCCCTTAACGCACGCTGATGGGCTGAGCCATCAGCCTAGCTTACGCCGCAGCCGCTCTAGGTGAGGATTCCATCTCAACGCCCAGCACAGAGTCCCCACGCCTGGTCAGCTTGTTCGCTGCCATAGCATCGCTTTCTAATGACACCGACTACATACCCTGCGCAGAAAGCAGCCATGCTTGAGAAGCAGTCCGGGTGTCTCGTTAACACTCATTAGTGCAATGTCTCGGAAAGTTTTTTTGAAAAAAATGTTTTGCTGATCTGCCGACTCCATGGTGGCTCCGTCTCCGTACCGCCCCGGCGACGCTGGGCAAGCCTGTGCACTCCCAGCAACGACGCGAAAATGTCAACGACAGGTAAGCTACGGGCGGGCTGCACCCTCAGGGCAAAGTCTGTCTCGTGCAGATCGGCGGCGGGAAATTTCCCGGCGGAAAAATACAGAACACGAGACATGCTCATTTTGCCTCCTCTTCCACCACCTCCTAAAAGCTGTATTGTGAAAGCGCAGTAGGCACTGCGAAATGCAAAGCTCTGACATCATATCTCCGCGTCGCAAGCCGTATATATTCCATGATGATCCCCACGAAAGCCTCCACAAGGCTGGCAATAAGCCATGGACCACGTTGCCCGGACACCGCCTGTTTGCGATGCAAACAGGGCCTGCCTGGTCATCCGGCGCTCGGCATGAGCCGCACCTAGAGGCTCTCTGTGGCACACTCGCGGCGTATATCTGCACCGGCGCCCTCCCTTGTATCGGACGGGTGAGCGCTGAGCTGAGGCAGGTGTGTCTGAGCCCACTCTCGGGCCGGCGCCCTCCCTTGTGTCGGACGGGTGGACGCTGAGCTGAGGCAGGTGTGTCTGAGCCCGCTCTCGGGCCGGCGCCCTCCCTTGTGTCGGACGGGTGGACGCTGAGCTGAGGCAGGTGTGTCTGAGCCCGCTCTCGGGCCGGCGCCCTCCCTTGTGTCGGACGGGTGGACGCTGAGCTGAGGCAGGTGGGTCTGAGCCCGCTCTCGGGCCGGCGTCCGCCCTTGTGTCGGACGGGTGGACGCTGAGCTGAGGCGGGTGTGTCTGAGCCCGCTCTCGGGCCGGCGCCCTCCCTGGTGTCGGACGGGTGGACGCTGAGCTGAGGCAGGTGGGTCTGAGCCCGCTCTCGGGCCGGCGTCCGCCCATGCACAGCGGCTCCGGCCGCCCGGCTAGCTGGAGTAGGGCGCCCACACCGGCCGGGCCACTACTCACGACGGTGCGGCCTGCCAGGAACGGCGCGGACCAGACATCACGACGGTGCGATCTGTCAGGAGTGCCGCGGACCACACATCACACCGGCCGGGCCACTCATCACGACGGTGCGGC
Source organism: Pollicipes pollicipes (assembly GCF_011947565.3). Lineage (NCBI taxonomy): Eukaryota > Metazoa > Arthropoda > Thecostraca > Pollicipedomorpha > Pollicipedidae > Pollicipes > Pollicipes pollicipes. The sequence goes on along the minus strand of NW_023596136.1, from coordinate 29,551,456 downwards.
CTGTCAGGAACGGCGCGAGCCACACATCCCGACGGCGCGGTCTGTCAGGAGCGGCGCGGGCCAGGTCAGGTCGGCTCCCGCCGGCTGTGGTGACAGCTGTGGCGCCCAGCCCGAGGCGAGCGGTGGGAGCCGCTCCGTCAGCGGCAGGATCCGCTGCCAATCCCGGACGGAGCCGACGCTTACCCGCTCCACAACTGGCGGCCGGGACGCCGACCCCACCACGGCTGGCGTGCGCTTCACATTCCAAAGGACTCACTATGCTCTGACTTCGAGTTTGCGTGCTGCGAAGCACGATGACCGGCAGTGCAGCATGGGTACGACTAGCGACAAAGGTAAGAGCAAATGAAGCCCGATAGAGTCTGTGAAATCCCTCAAATGTCTTTTGCCACCACTAGCCCCAAACCTAATTCGACATTTTGTCTCTTTTCTGTGACGCAGCCGTGTCCAGCCTGGTTATCGTCATTATTTTGTGTCCAGTCAGCAAGACAGGCGGCTGAGCCTACGGTCTCGGTGGTCGCACTGTCCCAGGCCCACAGGCCCACCCTGAGCAGGGTCGTGACGTCGTGACGTCACCACCGGCTGGACGGGCAGGCACGTGCCACGTGCCGGCGCCGGGTGACTCAGCACGACTCCGTGGGTTTCCCGCCACCACAGCGAGCGAAGAAGAGCCGCGGCCGGCCCGCCGAGCGCGACGTCCGGGCTAGGTCACGTGGGTCCCCGGACCTGGCGGGCGGCCTGGCCGGGTCACGTGTCTCCCCACAACGGACGGAACCGGACAGTGTAACACCAGATGTCGCCATGACGGCCAGAGCCTCCTCTCTCTTTGGAGAAAGCATTTTTTAGAATGACAAGAACTATACTTTTCCAAACAAAAAGCAGAGGTATGTGCATATATATATATATATATATATATATATATATATATATACATACATATCATATCATTGTTCTCCATGTCGGATTGGGGACTACTTCTTTAGGCGTTTGTGACTACGAAAAAGCTAAGTAAAATGCAAGGGAAAAATGCCACACCCTTGTTATTCAATTATCAGTTTTCACGGTGTCATAAGTTTACAAATGATGCCTAGGTACTGCTTTTTTAGGGGGCGCGATTGTGGTAATTTTTGCCGTCGCAGTTTCCATCCTGTTGCACCTAGAGGGAGAGCTCAAACCTGGACATATTTCAGTTGTTTGGAATTTGTTGTAACTTAAATGCTCATTTTGTAGTCACACAAGCATGCTCGTTGACGGCAAACCAGCCAGAAGGCTATTCCAGTGGCCCAGTCTCTTTGATGGGGATGCAAATACACCAAGACTATTTGCAGCCGTAATCCATCACGACTGTAAACGCACCGCTGCTCTTTTGAAAGAGTATTCATGCTACAAAGGTAGAGATTTGCATAGCCTAAAGCGAAAGGACTTCCATCTGATGGCACTTGCATCACGCGTAACAGCATTTTGTTCACAGTGCTGCGGCCGAAGATAAAGCGCAAGAGTGACATGAACATTCCAGACGTTCGGGGCTCGTCCGGGTTGAGAATCTGCTTTTCAGAGTAGAAGCTGCTTCCCCGGTCCGCAAAAATGGCACTGCAATAGTTTCTTCGCACCAAAATCCCTTTAATATCCGGCAGTTCTTTCCCCCCAATATTGATTTTAGGATTCGGATTTTAATTCACCCGATTTTAGCCTGCGGAGAAGCATGACTGGACTCCCCATAACCTGGTATAAGCTTGAGAATGTTCAGTTCCAGCTGGCTCACGGTAACCTTCTAACGCAGGAACAGCGCCATCACAAAGAAAGCTTTCAGAGCAGTGGCCACCATGAACACAATCACACCTTGAATCTTACTGGGGTCCATTTATATTCTGGTGCCACTCAGATGGTCAAAACACAGGTATAGCCCGAACTGTCCAAAAGGAGCTAGTGTCCCGAACCCGCCGACTCCACTGATTGTTACGCCCATGGCTGACACGTTCGTATATATGAATGTTAGTCGAGGTCAAGCCAAAACTGGCAGTGTGAGCCTGACGTGCTCAATCGGCTTTGGCAATGTCCCGTGACTCGAGTTTCAAGCCACGGCCGCCAGTCGGCAGCAGCGGCGGCGGGCGAATGGGTCCAGCAGGCCAAACGCCACTTGTTAGCAGCTAACACGACTCTGTGCACCTCACCGCTGACGTAACGAGGACGAGAACGGTTGTGGTTGCATATTTCAGTGTGCAGTGCCTACTAGCCACATCTGTTGAAAGGACGAACAAGCCCCTTTTTCATGAAAGTTCTGTTGTGCACCGCGCTTTTCCCACCACTGCTGAGAACAAACTAAACTAACTGTACGGAGCAGTGCACTCAATCTCACGCACCTTTTGTGCACTTACTTCGAAAAACGCGCCGGGGACGAGCTAAGGATCTGTAACACTGAGGATCTGTAAGGATCTGTAAGTTAACAGCGTCGGCATAAAGCAGTGGCATGTCTGTCACATTCTTGTGCATTTATCAGTTTTAGCTCAGAGCGCTGTAGCGATGACACAAATAATACCTGCATTTACATTTGAGGGAATCGATGGCATTTTGCGTTTCCATGGCAATGCCTCTGTCGATCCTCAGATTTTCGGGCGGCATCGCAGCTGCAGCGCGGCAGCCAGCCGTCGGTGTATGAGGTTAACCGGCATCAAGGTCTCACTATCGCCAACACCGGTTGCGGCCGAACAGAGCTGACGACGGCCACCCCACACGGCTCCGGCGCCGGCCCCGGCTCCATCCCACTTCCTCGGCAGCTCCAGCTCCCAGGCTTGCTCCCCGCACGCCACGACGAGGGCGGGAACACGCCACTCATGGATGGTGGATCGCTTTCCGATCAGAGATTGTTCGACCGGTCTCAAGTCACGCAAAGCAACGGGTACATTTGAAGGCGTGTACCAGCACACGCAGGGCTATCACTGAGCGAATGCACAGCGCCGACATTCCACTCTGCGCATAGGTTTCACGCTCATGGTAATTCGGCATGCTTGTGCGATATTCGACCGTTCAATCTTTGCACGCAAAGCCGAAGCGCATGAATGCACACGCTTAAATGGGTAACACCCAGGACCCTATGTGCTTACGCGATCTTAAATCACGGGTGATCAATGTAAACCTAAAATGCAGGATCCACCGCAGCCCACATGGCCAGCATGGAGGTGCCGAGGCGACGGGAGCTCGGGAGCTCGGGAGTTTGGGGCTCGCGGTACTGACAGGACCCAGGTGGCATCAGTCATCAGTCATCAGTCATCAGCCAACAACAGGACGGCACCGAGCCCACTGAAGTTCACGTGAACCGGTCTGGGACTATCAGAGCGCAAGAACCGGTCTGGAGGTGGCGGCCGCGCACGGCGGACCCGGTCGAGCTGACGGGAGACAGTGACGACGGCGCGTGCCGTGCCATCGCGGCGCCGGTCGAAGCGTCGGAGGTCGAAGCGTCTCGGTGTCATGTCGACTCGGCCAGGCCGGGCCGGTCAGGTCTGGCCGGATCCACCGGCGGCACCGGGCCGGCGGCACGACATAGACGCGAACGTACGTCAGCACCGCGGACGGCGCCAGCGCTTCGCGCCACGATGCGATCCGCGCCACGAGTGACCGCGAGAAGCGCCATGTGTAATTTCCAGACGTGCCACATGGGATCACATGTGATAGAAACGACCTAGAGATGTGCCCCGAGCGAGGGCGAGATGTGACACGTGTTGCGAGGAACGCATCGAGCCAGGTGTCAGCGGAATGATGCTGTGCCAGTTGTGACGAAGGGGGGGGGGGGGCGGGGGAACGCGTCGCGTGCGGCCAATAGTTCACGCGAACACGACGCGTTCTCGGCCCCCGTGCAGTTCCCACCCAACGATCGACTACGTCTTGAGGAGCGTGGCCGTCTGTTAACCCTCCCAGACGCCCCCACCCCCGCCGAGCCGTCAGCTCCCGACGTGATGGCGTCCTTGCTGCCGTGCATGCCCACCCACCAGGACCCCGTGCTCTGACCATCGTCACCGGGCAGCTGGACTGAGGAGTGCAGTCAGATCATAGCTGGCCAGAGAAGAGGGGCACGCGTCGGAACGCCGGTTGATTTTCCGGACGTCATTCGCGAGTTGGCCTCGAGGAGGTGTGTCTGCTGGCCACGGCTTCCGGTGGGGAAACCGCGCCTGGCGCGCACCGCGGCTGGTGTAAACAGGTGGAGCTCGCTGCCAAGTCAGTGGTAAAGACAACCCTGCTCATCGATTTTAGTCTTCCCACCGTGTCGGCAGTCAGGCACTGGCAGGCCCTCTGAGTTACAAACATCGCGATGTAAAACACAGAGTCCAATGGCAATTTTAACCAATCCTTTGCGGGTGCACTCCAACCCGTTCCGCAAACATATATACGACATCTGAACATATAGGAAGCAAGTAGAGTCAAACGCAAGCATTCCAAGCTGCTTTCTTCTCGTTCAGCTCGATGATATAGGTGGGAAACATGACCAGTCTTAAATGACCGTGTGAAGTAGCATATCATTTCGCAAAGGCAGTCCGCTATGGTACAATAGGTGCGGGGCTTGCAGCCCTCCCCTAATCTCCGCAGTGGTTAGCAATAGACGAAGCTCCAGAAATGCCACCACTAGCTGCGTTCAGCCCACCGCAGTTGTAGCCTAGTAGGCTTTACTACCCATGCTAATGCTTCTGCCGTGTGAAGCTTGTGTGCTTTCCCACCAACACAGAGGTTCAAGGCGTCGAGGAAATCTCGATCTTTTTCACACCCATGGCCTGAAATCCAACATAGCGAAAGCAGCGCACAGGTTCAGACTGCACGCTGGGCCTTGGTCCCTAATCTCTCGCACGCCCTGGCCGCCGGCCTGAGCGGGCTGCACGCACCAATAACTCTCCGTGAGTCCAGTCGCAGCGTGCGCCATGCGGCCAGCTGCGCTCCGATTCCGGGAACCTCTCACGCGCGCGGCCTCCCGCCGGGCCCAGATGGGGTTTGGGGTGAGGTGGGGGAGGAGTAACCCGCTTTGGCCGCCGCATCGGACCCATGGCACAACGCGTCGGGCAGACTGCGCCATGGCGTGTGCCTGACGTGGCACCGAGCGAGGTCCGCGGTCCCGCGGTCCGAACCCGCCTCCGATGCTCTTCCGATGCCAGCTCGAGATTAGAACACGGGCTCGCTACATGAGCGACCGCATGCACGATATGTGCTTAAGATCCACGTCCTTGAACCGTCACTGTTCGCGCCTTTGCTGTAATTCCTCACTTGCAGGGTCCGGAGGAAACATCTACCACGTTAGTACTTGCCCAGACATGCCCAGGAATGCAGTGACGAAAGGTTAAATGTTTATTCTCATTTGTTTAGTCACAGCTGCAGGTAAGTGAAACCCGACGAGTATCCGGACGTCGAGCGCCCTCCTTTGCCTCCATAGCCCTCAGCATTATCATCTATCGTCCTTAGCTTTCCTTTTTCGATGGCTACTTGACATGAGCACCAGTGAGCGCCTTATGTGGATGTGGTGGGAGGGTGAAAAGAACAAAGGCCTTCTTTGCCCCATCCGCGGATCGTAGGCCCCGGCTGACTGCATTGTCTCGGACTGTGGGGGGCGGGATGCTGGCACGCTGACGTCACAGCTCCACTGCTGGCGACGAACCAGCTCGGCGTACAGTCCGGTCCGCTCCCCAGAGTCTGATGTCACAGCTCCACTGCTGGCGACGGACCAGCTCGGCGTACAATCCGGTCCGCTCCCCAGAGTCTGACGTCACAGCTCTACTGCTGGCAACGTACCAGCTCGGCGTAGAGTCCGGTCCGCTCCTCAGAGTCTGACGTTACAGCTCTACTGCTGGCAACGGACCAGCTCGGCGTAGAGTCCGGTCCGCTCCCCAGAGCCTGACGTCACAGCCCCACTGCTAGGTGCGCATCAGCTTGCATACCACTTTTTATATTCGGGCTTAAGACTGGATACTTGAAGCTTTTCTTGGGTACCTGTTTAAGACACGGCTTGGGACAGACCAGCTTCGGCTCATGCCTGACATTGGACGGGGCGTGTCCGAATTTTGACGGAGTGTCGTGTCTACGGTTCATAATCATTGAACCCGCACTGCATGTGTGATACGGATTCAATGGAACTTTGCATAACAGTTGCCTGTGTACAGGGGTAGAGTCATGTGATGCGTCACCACTACATACGCACACAGTCGCACTCCGCGCCTCACCAACCGCCCTATGCCTCCCTCGCCGGCTGCGCAGCGCCAACTGACCTTTGACACAGGCATTGGTGTCCGCCTCGAAGGAGAAGCCCTGGGGGCAGCTGCAGACCGGCCGGTGGCTGCGCGTGCGACACACACCGTTCTTCAGCGAGCTGTTGCACGGGTCCAGCAGCGTGCACGGGTCGAAGCACACCCCGCCCAAGCAGAACCGGTCACTGGCACATTCGCCATCACTGCGACACTTTTTCTCGTCTGGAACAGGACAAATGAAGCGTTACCGTCTGCTGTTGCGGTATTTGGCGACACAACCGCCCAGACAGGTTGTGTTCCCACCGCTGGTGTACACTTAAGCTGTTTGAAGTGTCTTGTGGCTGGAATGGAACCTAAACGCATCGATGGCGAGCCCTTTGCCTTGATATGCAGCGTCACCTTTGAGGCTGAAATGTAGCTGTATGCCATCTAAGATACGCTGTGCAATTTCACTGCAAGACCAGCCTTCTACAACGCTTTTTCAGTTGTCCAGATCTACCATTTGAAACAGTCATTCATGCAACACTTTGCCATCGATTTTTCTTGTCAGAACAAATAGAAACACATCCTCTTACTAAGCTCCGCCTTGGTTTTATCCACTTGCGGTTGGTCTTTGTGCAACATGCATCATGACACACTATTCAATAAATGAACTGTATAATAGCTTGTCATACGCAATTTCGGTAAGACTGCGTTGCTCTGAACATTGCAATCCAGCAGAGCGACGGCGGCTTAATGTCGGTGAGATAAGCATCAGCTGCCGTTAACAAACTACAAAGGCTCGCCGCCAGCAAGGCGACGATTTCTCCAGCCTTTCAAATTAATATTTTAGTTGCCAGACTGCCTACGGTCGCCGTAAGCAATCTAGCAACTCAACAGCAGAAGTCAGATGGTGTTGTGGACAGGCGTCGCCAGCGCTGTAGGTTTGAAATTGGGCTACAACCAATTCCCGGTTACATGTCTTGGGTAACCCAGGAGCACCAGCCGGTGCCGTGTATTGCAATAACAAGTTCAACAGATAAGCTGCAAAAGACATTTGTGGTGGCTCGCGAAACATAAAATAATTTCTTCCATGCTTGTGCGGGGGAGAAGCTAAAAGACCCATCCCCCTAGTTTCTATTTTGTAGTTACTGAACCGTTTTGCTGGTGTGTAACCATCAGATGTCATGGTTTGTCGCAGAGTACAAGTATACATGTTGGCGGGGGGCTCGAAGTCGTGAGATCTAGATCGATGACATCGCATACAATTTTTTGCCCATCCAGTGCTTATTAGTGCACCTCTATGCATTTGTCCGGAGTGCGGACCTGGGTTAATACTGTCCCTGAAACAAGCTCTGTTCGCAAAAGGCTTCCCGAAAACGGAATGCTTTCTGATCGCTGTTGGTTGTAATGGTTGCCGCCACATACTCAGACATGACGGCACCATCTTGACTACCTTGACTGACTGAATGGCGAACTTGAATGGCTGAGAACCGTATGGCGGGCTGGTTCAGACAGAGGCCGGTGTAAATATAAATATGACATGCTTTCATGTTTAAAAAATTGATGTTCACCATGCCATGAAAACATGATTTTCGTTCCTGTCGTTACCAGAAATTGGAGCGACATACATCTCATGATTCTGACTAAATCAACCGCAAACCTAACAAATCTGATTGTCATGTGTTCGACACATAGGCAATAAATCCACTTAGCTCTACCCTGTGAGGAGCAACCACACTGATACGCATCATTCATACAAACATCAAACTTAAAACAGAATGCCACATGATTGACTTGGTCAGGCTCTATTTGGGACATTCCGTGCTCTTTCGATCTTTTATTAAATGCCTTACATACGTACATACATATATATATATATATATATATATATATATATATATCATTAAGGCAAATATAGCTATAGTAGTGGTGATAGATAACGCCCAAACCGCCGTGTGCATCTCAGTAAGGCCTTAGTTGTTTGGCCATACAGCGTGGCATTAACGATTTTTACGAAGGCTTGTGACACACTGACATTGAATGGACTAGGCTTTTTTCCTGAAACGCCCGCCAGATTACGTCAAATGCTTACAACACATACACATTGCGGGCTACCGGGCTATCGGACAACCTGCCAGGAAGACACCTGGCAGATACTACGATAAAAGCTAAAAAATTGGCCTACTGATTAACAGAGAATAATTCATTAGTTCTAACAAGACCGTAACATTTTTTCGTCGTTCAGATGCTTCCACGTTGGCAGTCGAGTATTTCTGAGAAAGGAGTTCAGTTCAAATATCAGAACGAGGCCTACTTAGTACACCCAGTTCCCTCAAACAAGTAATGCTCCGGAAACACACCAGATAACTCACTCCATGGTTTTACACCAGGGAAAACATGTAAGTTGATGGCTAGTGAGCCAAGAAGTGTACAAAGCCAATGAGTGAACCACCCAACTGCAATTTTCCCGGATGTTTGGTCAAGTCCGGATTTAGCGGGGCTTCTATTCCATGGTTTGGCATGTTGCTCCGCTGCTCTCCCTGCCCGCTCCGTGGTGGCGCCCATACAGGCGGATCTCTCTGCTGGCTACGGGAAGCCAGCTGGTGGCAGTCCGCCGCTTGTCGGACCAGTTTCTCTGGTGTTGGTCAACTGCATCAGCGCTCGGTCGGGAAGACTTGGCAGCTGGCCAACAGTCGTCGTTGCCGCGTCCGGCTCGCCTGTCCTTAAATAGGCCGTGCCAAGCTTCGGACCGCCCGGCTTAGTGGAGCTTGCCTCCCCGCCTGCCGGGACCGGCCTGCCGACCCAGGTCTGGGTCTGGGTAAGCCGTGCCGATTGGCTCCCCGCCTTTCGGTCGGCGGCGCCAGGTGGTGGCTGCGTCAATGCCACATCCCGCCTTCGCAGGACACACGTCCCGGACAGCTGTTGACCTACTGGAGCGCCAAACAGTGGCGACCGACGGCGAAAAGGGAGAGACGACAGCTGACGCACAGCGCCAAAACGCTGCTCAGACGCGGCCGAAGCGGCTGAGACGGGGTGGAGGTGCTGACCTGGCCAGCGGAACGCTACGTGGATGGAGGTACTGAGGGCTAATCCTATTGCGATCCACCAGCTCTAAATCCGGCTGGCTCAACGATCCACCTTTTCCCGAGATACAAAATCCAACATGGTGCAATGCGGCCAAAGCTCAACACCATCGTCATTAAACCATTGCATATTTGTGCCTGGTTTAATACAGGATTTTAAAATGAGCACGGAAGAGTACATTGGCTAATGTTCGACTGACACGAGGCTCCTCAACCCATCTTTATTGAATCGTTCGGTCCAAAGCATTAACACCATCAAATTCTCGCTCATGTGGTTTGGAAAGTTCCCGACGCAGTCGAATTTTAAACCTTTTGCTCTGAGATACCAGGCCAGAAAAGGTGACCAGGATCTGATGAAGGCCAGGTTCAGAGACAGCTGCGTGTGGTTCAGCTTTCTCAGCTTGGTGATCGAAATTGTGACCTTTCCGTGTGCTTATCTGTTAGTGTCCAGCCGAGCAGTTTCTCTGATAATGAATGCATTTACCTCTTAATGGCTCACTGTTAGCGGCACTACGACGTCCACATTTCCGGAGTGGGGTCGGAATCAGTTGTGCGTCGGCGTTAATTTAATTAATATGTTCTATCGGATAGCAGTCATACGCCATGAGATGTGAACAAATGGCATGCTTGATACGCAAGTCAAACCGGCTTGCAACTTCCCGCGATGCTGAACAACTTACTAATGAAGAACGCTACAGGTCACATGCGATAGTTCACTGGGGTCCATGCAGAGGGGCATTCCGGCGATGCCCTCCTCCTTGAAACACCCAGAGAGGGATTGCTATGTCTTATGGCCCCCAAAACTTCCCTACAGATTTCACTAATGAGATAAAGGTTGAGACCTGAGATCGGCAAAATGAAATAAAAACATAAGGATGGAAAAGTGAGATATCCTTGGCAATTTTGAAGCATCAGTTATGCCTCAGTTATGAACAACCTCATTCGCTTATTTGATTATGGGGTCAATATGCTCATGAGAAATTTCACTCCAAACATGCAATTTACGCCTGACACGGTCGGCGTGATCATTTCAGTTCACGACGGTTTGACCTTACGAAAAGGCTGACCTTCGCAAATTTTTTAGAAAAAAACGACGAGAGAAGAACGCGCCTAAAGTGTGATAAAGCTACAATTGAGCAAACGACGAAAGACAGGTTTTTAAAGCCAATTTCCACAGCATACTGAAGAGCCTCATGCAGTACTAACAGTGTGGGTAAAACAGGAATTAAAAAGTGGTCATTAATAAAACGTTAAAATACGTTTCTAAGTTTTGGTGTCATAGAAAACAGACAAGCCTGATGGCAGTTCACGCGTTCTCACAGATCGTTTAAAGTGACCCGGATATTAGCCCTTCATTGCCGTTGCTGTCACTTTTTTAATTTATATTTTTTGGTATCTCTTATCTGAACTTGAAATTATTCAACCCGAATCGGAGGAAAATCATAATCACAGCAATACCATACCTCATTTACCTGAGCTGTTTACCTCCAAACCGGACGGTTAGATCCATTTTTGGCATACCTTAGGCTAAAGATGGATTGCTTTAATTGCGTTGATATAGTTTCTGACGGAACATGTCAAATCAATATGGTTATTGTCATGACCACAGATAGAGGCTTAAGTTGTCATTCTTCATCATGCATTTTGACAGTTTCTTAAACTCTCTTTATATTTTCACAGAAAGCAGACTAAGGTGACCCAAATCCGAGAAGCTGAGTTTTTGGGGTGAATTCAGCAATTTCGTAAAACGATTTGGCTCCTCCCCCAGCACCGAGCGACTAGATCCGCCAGTGCGACAGTCGTTTAGCTCCCCCACTCCACTTTCACCTTCTCAGTCCCTGTGCAATAGTTATCTGTGAATCGAGCCGTTGCAAGCCATGACACCAATGAGCCTCTGCCCGCGCCTCAGCCAGCCTCAGCCTCAGCCTCAGTCAGACAACAGCCGGTCGCAACAAGTGCACACAACACACGGCACGGTCAACAGGGCCGAGGACATGGACGCGGGCCAATATTTACCAACCGCAGCGGCGGGGTTCAGCCGGTCGGGAGGTACCGCGCGCATGCTAGCTGCGATATGAGCAAACAGATCCCATGGTGCAGCTGCAGCCAAGCAATCCGAGTAGCTCAAGGCTAAATATACACCGCGCATTACAAAGCTCTTTCATCGCTCAGCTACAATAAAACTCAGGGCTACATGCACCTATGATTTGCGAACTCATGGCACCGGAGATGCGTCCCTTATGTAAACGGGGCAGACGCGAATCGCCCCATGTTCTATGCCTTGAATTCACAAGGGGGCAACAGAAAAAACGACTAAAAACCGACCTGAGGAGCCACCATGTAAAGTAGAGATAGACAACAGAATGGGAGGAACGCAGCGAAGACAGTGAAGACTGAGTGATATACCCGGGTCAAGCGGTGGTTCATAAGCTACAAATGCGTCGTTTGCACGCTATGAGCCGTTCTTTAAGCTACACCAGACGGATCCAAGACGACAAACGGAACTGTCGAATCGTTGGCAGTTAGGCACCAATTCTGCGAGCCGTCGGCATTAGGCGCGAGCCGGGAGCGACGGTGAGCCTGGTGTATGCTGAGCTGCAGGGTCGGCCGCTGCCCATCCCCGTGGACCGTCCCACCAGCCTGTGCACCCAGCTGACTGCCCCCACGGTGTGGAGCACGGTAACTTTCTCCGCCACCGCCATGGTCAGCTGCGCCGCAGAACAGTGCAAGGCTGCCACAGCCATCCGCCGTCCCTCAGTCTCCGCACACGTCAAGGAAGCGGCGCGTCCGATCTGGCGTGACGCACGCCTCACGTCACAAAGAAGCAGACCGGCCCATTCATGAAATGCCTGCAGGACGTCGGAGGTGTCGGAAAGCCGAACCGCAGACGACGGTTGGCCAGCCGTCACCGGTTCTGTGAGCGGCGCGCCCGCTATCCGGGGGGGGGGGGGGGGCGTGGCTGGCCGGCGGTCATCCGCTTCGCCAGGACACGTGAGTCAGCCGGGCGCCGCACTGTTTCCGGCGGCGCGAGACACGCTGTCGCCGCAGACGCCCGGTCGCTGGCCGGAAGTGTTGCCGTTCCGGCTGGCGGACTCGCCGCGGGCGACGCAGCGGTGCCGCTTCCCTGTTCGGTACCGCCGCCGCCGCCGCCGGCACGGGCGCCGGCGGCGGCGGCGCAGCCAAAACAGGACCGTGCAGTTGATAGGCCACGTTGTTACGCTCTGTCCCCGCGCTGACGGCGGCTGGGGGGGGGGGGGGGGGGCGTTGACCCCACCTGCATCTTTCACGGTCACGGTGCTGGCGCCGTCATGGACGGCACACGCGAGTGAGGGACGGCTCTATGACTTCTCCGAGCGCCCCGCCACACACGCAGACCGAGACTCACCACCCGGAAGTGAATAAACTTATCGTCGTGATGGAAACAACTGCTAAAAGCCTGTCCCAGGACTGATCCCAGAGCCATCACTTTTCAACACTGGCTTTTCAGCACAGAGAGCACGTTCGAACATGAGGACTTTTGGTACGGCTGAACGCTTCGGTAGTTTGCAACGGCGACCAGGCTGCATCAAAGTGGCTTATCGGCGACGTACCTGGCTTAAAGGCTGAGCTGCGTGTTCGTTCGCACCGAGCAGCTTGCTGACCGTGCACCAGCGGTGTGAAGGAAACTATGAGAACGTCACAGGTAAAACGACGCGCTTACGTAAACACGGCTTGGTCGTGTTTTGTTGCTACCAGCCATGGCCCTCAGCCGTCATGTTTATTGCTTCATAACCAGTTACCATGGCGTTCAGCAGCCTGCACAGGCCCATTACCATGATAATGACGAACACCTGAGCCAGTGCGGTCGGAAGAGCAGCACCTGGCCGACCAGCCGTTCCGGGTCCGGATCCGTTACCAGCCGACAGACCGCTGCGCAGAGCAACGCCCCACCCTGCCCGACGCTGGAGATGATGTCTGCGCCGTCTCCTCAGAGCCTCTGCGCATTGCACACTGCCGAGGCTGCCCGGAACACTTGTCAGAGGCTGCCCGGAACACTTGTCAGAGGCTGCCCGGAACACTTGGCAGAGGCTGCCCGGAACACTTGACAGAGGCTGCCCGCAACGTTTGTCAGAGGCTGCCCGGAACACTTGACAGAGGCTGCCCGGAACGTTTGTCAGAGGCTGCCCGGAACGCTTGACAGAGGCTGCCCGGAGCACTTGTCAGAGGCTGCCCGGGAACACTTGACCATGAGGATTTATCTTGGCACCTTGATGACGCACACCACCACAGATGACAGCAGCCGCATATTCTTTACGCACAAAAGCCTGATATAATTTTCCACACCGGCGACGCCGTATTACAAGCCGTACATTGTCCCCGCTTGTTGAATATATCACGCTCAGTTTACATGCGCATCACATTGTTAACACGGTTCGAATATTGGCTTGCCTTGCACTTTATTCTCAAAGTCTATTAATATTTCCCTCTTCTTACTTTGACGATAGTTAAAACGTTCATATTGTACTAACATCAAGGGAGTAGAGCCAATGCTTCACTATCACGCAAAAAAGTGTCAAAATTACACCGGTTCTCCCGACTTTGATTCTCACCACCCACATCACAATATTGTCATCATGTTACGTCACTTGAGCCGTGACGATTTCGTACTCATGTCAGAGCCACTGCCGTTGGTTTAAACCACTCACTGCAAGGTCAGCAGCCTACGGGCTTGATTTTTTCCTGCGATTATGCCGCACGTAATGATAGCTACTCATTCAGATCAACAAAGCTGGTTTTCGGTTAGGCGTCCAGACAGCTAGCCGCAGATCGATCTTTAGCCGCAGAGGGATGTTAGCCGACGCGGCTAGCCGGCCGTGAGAAGAAAGGGCTTTTGAAAAAAAATACATGCGTGTGTAATCGAGCTGTGGATTCAGGATACACATAAATCCAATACGTTAGCCATTCGGCCATGATTGGAAGTTCGTGCAGGCGCCAAATTTATAACACAGTTACTAGTTGTAATTACTTAATGATAAGTAACCTGTTTATAGCATTGTTAATGCTGGAAATACAGCTGTTAGTAGTTAGTACTATCTTAGCTTACCAGCGTAGCATAAAACACATAAAACAAAGTGCCCTACATCTAAGGCAAAATCTGTATTTGGGGTTGGGATGGTTAGGCGAAACCATAATTGGGATTGATCATATCGTTGGGATTTCCCTCACTAAAAATTGTTTTGAAGAGGTCCTGGTTGTGATTGTCATCGTGCCGTGTCGTGGTCCTGTTGTGCCGTGTCGTGGTCCTGTCGTGCCGTGTCGTGGTCCTGTCGTGCCGCGTCGTGGTCCTGTCGTGACGCGTCGTGGTCCTGTTGTGCCGTGTCGTGGTCTGTTGCGCCGTGTCGTGAGCCTGTCGCGCTGTGTCGTGGGCCTGTCGCGCTGTGTCGTGGGCCTGCCGTATCTTGCGGGCCTGTCATTGGCCTGTCGCGCCGTGCCGTGGGTCTGTCGTGTCTTGTGGGTCTGCCGTGGGCCTGTCGCGCCGTGTCGTGGGCATGTCGTGACATGTGGGTCTGTCGTGCCGTGTCGTGAGCCTGCTAATCCCAGACTAAAAAATCGATGCTGGTCTCCCGTGGAGGGACTCATCCTAAGCGATATGGTCAATGTTGTCACGAATTCAGCATTAAGGTGCCTGGCTGTGTAGGTTCCACGGAAGGCCAACGAGGCCTGTCACACAAGTGAGAAAGGTGCGTGTTAAAAGTGTCATGGACGTCTGGGAGCAGTAGCTGCAGAGTGAGTCTGTCCAATGCAGAGGCACCAGCGAGGCGTCACAGCGCCCAAAACAAATCCCCGGGCGTTGCAGAGGTCGGTAAGTGTGACGCTGTCTGCGATCCTGTCGAATACGTGTCAGTCTATCGCAGTGTCTGCGCGCCTGCCTGTCAGTTCTGTCATCAGACCGGGGCGAGACTCTCCTCCGGATTGCTGGCCGGGCGGCCAGCTCCACCGCAGCCTTGATTCCCATGAGGGTCCACCATGGCGTGCGCCGTGTCTCTGGGTGTGGTATTTATGGGGGATTTGGGAGGGCAGCTTATGCTAAGCCGCATGCTTGCCAAATGGACTTCCCCAACTTGGCTCAACATAGAACTCTGTGCATGCAGGATGTGAAAGGTGACCGCGAACTAGCCACATCAGGCTCCAACATCGCTCAAACTTCGAATTCGTACCTGTCAGTGTCAGATCCCCTCCCTCGATTAATAAAACGGCGTTCGACATCGTTTTCGGATGATTTGGTGACCACTGAGCTGTCCCATAGCTAACAGGTGCACAACATCGCAGAGGTTTTCACTACTGACTAGCAGTGGTACCCGCAATAGCGGTGATCATGTTGCGTGATTAGCAGCATAGTGATATCCCCATCTTACATTTCCATCTCATCTCATATCATCTTATCATCTCATCTGACCGTCAGCCGAGCTTGAATGATGCGCAATGATCAAGCGCATCTCGTACAAAACTCAACCCGATTTCTACTCAAGGTTAGGCTGCAAAACTTCAGCCAGTCGTGTTGAGACAGAAGTCTGTTCTTCCAACTGTTCTACTTAGGGCCTTGAAATAAAAACACAATCTTGCAACTTAACTCTATAGCGATTGGTAACACACCTCCCACCAATACAACACCATGAAAGGAAGGTCAGCGACCTTGAAAGAGCAGCCTCTGGCTGCGGAGTCGGCCTCCGATTCGACTGACCCCGCGCTCCAGTGACTCTCCTGTTGAGTCCTCGGTGACAAGTATGTTCACTCTTCTGTATTCTCGGCGACATGTATGTCCACTTTAATCAGGCGCGCGGACGGAGGTGGCCACCTGTGTAACCAGTTTTGCAGGGCCGTCGCGTGCCAGGTCTGCGCTTCTCGCGGGCGGCAGGGGGGGACAGAGCATCCGTCCGAGCGGATGTAAAAGGTCGGCTCCAGCTGAGCAAGACGGACAGAGCATCCGTCTGAGGGAGGGCCGTCGGGGGCGGTGTGGGGGCGGCTCCAGCTGAGCGAGACGGGACGGAGCACCCGTCTGAGAGAGGTCGTCGGGGGCCGGTGTGGGGCGGCTCCAGCTGAGCGAGACGGGACAGCACCGGTCTGAGGGAGGTCGTCGGGGCCGGTGTGGGGCGGCTCCAGCTGAGCGAGACGGGAAGGAGCACCCGTCTGAGGGAGGTCGTCGGGCCGGTGTGGGGGCGGCTCTAGCTGAGCGAGACGGGACGGAGCACCCGTCTGAGAGAGTTCGTCGGGCCGGTGTGGGGGGCGGCTCCAGCTGAGCGAGACGGGACCGGCGCCACTCGCGCGGCCGGCCGGCGGGACGGAGCGCCGCCTGAGGAAGGCCGTCGGGGCCGGTGTGGGGCGGCTCGAGCGAGCTGCGGCCAGTGAGTCACCGTCTCCGCGTGGGACGCTGCCGCCGACCCGGGCCGACCCGGCCGTTGCGCCACCGGACGGCGGCCACCTCTGGGCCGAGCCCCGCCCACCCATCCGTCACACGTCGGCCAAGACACCACCCCGGGGCCGTCACGTGACGGGCCGCGGCCGCCATCATCGGCTCGGCTGCTGGCGGCAGTGCGGCGCGCGGATCAAGGCCGCGATATCCGTACAGGGCGCCGGACCAGGCAGGGCCGCAGCGGCGGCGGCGTTCGGGGGTGGCGGGGCGCGCCGCCGCACCAGGCACCGGGCTGGAGTGCGGCGCAGCAACGGCGGCCTTCGATGCTGTCAAGACGACCGACGCAGGACGGCGGGCGCAAGGCGATGGCGGCAGAGGGAACAGAGAGACTGAATGATGCGTGATGATGTATGAGGACGAAGGGTTAACAGAGGACATTTGCAACTGCCTGCCGGTCTATTCGTAGCAGAGGGAAAGGAAATGGGAGAAGGAGGGAGGGAGGGCGAAGGAGGAGTGGGGGATACAGATAGACAAGAGAGAGAATAAAGGATAGG
>NW_023596136.1:29477988-29533232 GCF_011947565.3 Pollicipes pollicipes | reverse complement strand
ACCGTGACGTAACGAGGACGAGAACGGTTGTGGTTGCATGTTTCAGTGTGCGGTGCCTACTAGCCACATCTGTTGAAAGGACGAACAAGCCCCTTTTTCATGAAAGTTCTGTTGTGCACCGCGCTTTTCCCACCACTGCTGAGAACAAACTAAACTAACTGTACGGAGCAGTGCACTCAATCTCACGCACCTTTTGTGCACTTACTTCGAAAAACGCGCCGGGGACGAGCTAAGGATCTGTAACACTGATTTTTGTGCATAAACTAATCGAGGGATGGTTCGAATATGGCATTATAAGAATTAGGCATTTCTAAAAAGCAGAAGCAAAGTTAACAGCGTCGGCATAAAGCAGTGGCATGTCTGTCACATTCTTGTGCATTTATCAGTTTTAGCTCAGAGCGCTGTAGCGATGACACAAATAATACCTGCATTTACATTTGAGGGAATCGATGGCATTTTGCGTTTCCATGGCAATGCCTCTGTCGATCCTCAGATTTTCGGGCGGCATCGCAGCTGCAGCGCGGCAGCCAGCCGTCGGTGTATGAGGTTAACCGGCATCAAGGTCTCACTATCGCCAACACCGGTTGCGGCCGAACAGAGCTGACGACGGCCACCCCACACGGCTCCGGCGCCGGCCCGGCTCCATCCCACTTCCTCGGCAGCTCCAGCTCCCAGGCTTGCTCCCCGCACGCCACGACGAGGGCGGGAACACGCCACTCATGGATGGTGGATCGCTTTCCGATCAGAGATTGTTCGACCGGTCTCAAGTCACGCAAACCAACGGGCACATTTGAAGGCGTGTACCAGCACACGCAGGGCTATCACTGAGCGAATGCACAGCGCGACATTCCACTCTTGCGCATAGGTTTCACGCTCATGGTAAGTTCGGCATGCTTGTGCGACTATTCGACCGTTCAATCTTTGCACGCAAAGCCGAAGCGCATGATAGGCACACGACTTAAATGGGCAACACCCAGGACCCTCTGTGTTTAGGCGATCTTAAATCACGGGTGATCAGATGTAAACCTAAAATGCAGGATCCACCGCAGCCCACACTGGCCAGCATGGAGGTGCCGAAGGCGACGGGAGCTCGGGCTCGACGGTTTGGGGCTCGCTGTCACTGACAGGGACCCAGGTGGCATCAGTCTATCAGTCATCAGTCCATCAGCCAACAACAGGACGGCACCGAGCCCACTGAAGTTCACGTGAACCGGTCTGGGACTATCAGAGCGCAAGAACCGGTCTGGAGGTGGCGGCCGCGCGCGGCGGACCCGGTCGAGCTGACGGGAGACAGTGACGACGGCGCGTGCCGTGCCGTCGCGGCGCCGGTCGAAGCGTCGGAGGTCGAAGCGTCGGAGGTCGAAGCGTCCCGGTGTCATGTCGACTCGGCCCGGCCGGGCCGGTCAGGTCTGGCCGGATCCACCGGCGGCACCGGGCCGGCGGCACGACATAGACGCGAACGTACGTCAGCACCGCGGACGGCGCCAGCGCTTCGCGCCACGATGCGATCCGCGCCACGAGTGACCGCGAGAAGCGCCATGTGTAATTTCCAGACGTGCCACATGGGATCACATGTGATAGAACGACCTAGAGATGTGCCCCGAGCGAGGGCGAGATGTGACACGTGTTGCGAGGAACGCATCGAGCCAGGTGTCAGCGGAATGATGCTGTGCCAGTTGTGACGAAGGGGGGGGGGGGCGGGGGAACGCGTCGCGTGCGGCCAATAGTTCACGCGAACACGACGCGTTCTCGGCCCCCGTGCAGTTCCCACCCAACGATCGGCTACGTCTTGAGGAGCGTGGCCGTCTTTTAACCCTCCCAGACGCCCCCACCCCCCGCCGAGCCGTCAGCTCCCGACGTGATGGCGTCCTTGCTGCCGTGCATGCCCACCCACCAGGACCCCGTGCTCTGACCATCGTCACCGGGCAGCTGGACTGAGGAGTGCAGTCAGATCATAGCTGGCCAGAGAAGAGGGGCACGCGTCGGAACGCCGGTTGATTTTCCGGACGTCATTCGCGAGTTGGCCTCGAGGAGGTGTGTCTGCTGGCCACGGCTTCCGGTGGGGAAACCGCGCCTGGCGCGCACCGCGGCTGGTGTAAACATGTGGAGCTCGCTGCCAAGTCAGTGGTGAAGACAACCCTGCTCATCGATTTTAGTCTTCCCACCGTGTCGGCAGTCAGGCACTGGCAGGCCCTCTGAGTTACAAACATCGCGATGTAAAACACAGAGTCCAATGGCAATTTTAACCAATCCTTTGCGGGTGCACTCCAACCCGTTCCGCAAACATATATACGACATCTGAACATATAGGAAGCAAGTAGAGTCAAACGCAAGCATTCCAAGCTGCTTTCTTCTCGTTCAGCTCGATTATATAGGTGGGAAACATGACCAGTCTTAAATGACCGTGTGAAGTAGCATATCATTTCGCAAAGGCAGTCCGCTATGGTACAATGGGTGCGGGGCTTGCATCCCCCCCCCCTAATCTCCGCAGTGGTTAGCAATAGACGAAGCTCCAGAAATGCCACCACTAGCTGCGTTCAGCCCACCGCAGTTGTAGCCTAGTAGGCTTTACTACCCATGCTAATGCTTCTGCCGTGTGAAGCTTGTGTGCTTTCCCACCAACACAGAGGTTCAAGGCGTCGAGGAAATCTCGATCTTTTTCACACCCATGGCCTGAAATCCAACTTAGCGAAAGCAGCGCACAGGTTCAGACTGCACGCTGGGCCTTGGTCCCTAATCTCTCGCACGCCCTGGCCGCCGGCCTGAGCGGGCTGCACGCACCAATAACTCTCCGTGAGTCCAGTCGCAGCGTGCGCCATGCGGCCAGCTGCGCTCCGATTCCGGGAACCTCTCACGCGCGCGGCCTCCCGCCGGGCCCAGATGGGGTTTGGGGTGAGGTGGGGGAGGAGTAACCCGCTTTGGCCGCCGCATCGGACCCATGGCACAACGCGTCGGGCAGACTGCGCCATGGCGTGTGCCTGACGTGGCACCGAGCGAGGTCCGCGGTCCCGCGGTCCGAACCCGCCTCCGATGCTCTTCCGATGCCAGCTCGAGATTAGAACACGGGCTCGCTACATGAGCGACCGCATGCACGATATGTGCTTAAGATCCACGTCCTTGAACCGTCACTGTTCGCGCCTTTGCTGTAATTCCTCACTTGCAGGGTCCGGAGGAAACATCTACCACGTTAGTACTTGCCCAGACATGCCCAGGAATGCAGTGACGAAAGGTTAAATGCTTATTCTCATTTGTTTAGTCACAGCTGCAGGTAAGTGAAACCCGACGAGTATCCGGACGTCGAGCGCCCTCCTTGGCCTCCATAGCCCTCAGCATTATCATCTATCGTCCTTAGCTTTCCTTTTTCGATGGCTACTTGACATGAGCACCAGTGAGCGCCTTATGTGGATGTGGTGGGAGGGTGAAAAGAACAAAGACCTTCTTTGCCCCATCCGCGGATCGTAGGCCCCGGCTGACTGCATTGTCTCGGACTGTGGGGGGCGGGATGCTGGCACGCTGACGTCACAGCTCCACTGCTGGCGACGAACCAGCTCGGCGTACAGTGCGGTCCGCTCCCCAGAGTCTGATGTCACAGCTCCACTGCTGGCGACGGACCAGCTCGGCGTACAATCCGGTCCGCCCCCCAGAGTCTGACGTCACAGCTCTACTGCTGGCAACGTACCAGCTCGGCGTAGAGTCCGGTCCGCTCCTCAGAGTCTGACGTTACAGCTCTACTGCTGGCAACGGACCAGCTCGGCGTAGAGTCCGGTCCGCTCCCCAGAGCCTGACGTCACAGCCCCACTGCTAGGTGCGCATCAGCTTGCATACCACTTTTTATATTTGGGCTTAAGACTGGATACTTGAAGCTTTTCTTGGGTACCTGTTTAAGACACGGCTTGGGACAGGCCAGCTTCGGCTCATGCCTGACATTGGACGGGGCGTGTCCGAATTTTGACGGAGTGTCGTGTCTACGGTTCATAATCATTGAACCCGCACTGCACGTGTGATACGGATTCAATGGAACTTTGCATAACAGTTGCCTGTGTACAGGGGTAGAGTCATGTGATGCGTCACCACTACATACGCACACAGTCGCACTCTGCGCCTCACCAACCGCCCTATGCCTCCCTCGCCGGCTGCGCAGCGCCAACTGACCTTTGACACAGGCATTGGTGTCCGCCTCGAAGGAGAAGCCCTGGGGGCAGCTGCAGACCGGCCGGTGGCTGCGCGTGCGACACACACCGTTCTTCAGCGAGCTGTTGCACGGGTCCAGCAGCGTGCACGGGTCGAAGCACACCCCGCCCAAGCAGAACCGGTCACTGGCACATTCGCCATCACTGCGACACTTTTTCTCGTCTGGAACAGGACAAATGAAGCGTTACCGTCTGCTGTTGCGGTATTTGGCGACACAACCGCCCAGACAGGTAGTGTTCCCACCGCTGGTGTACACTTAAGCTGTTTGAAGTGTCTTGTGGCTGGAATGGAACCAAAACGCATCGATGGCGAGCCCTTTGCCTTGATATGCAGCGTCACCTTTGAGGCTGAAATGTAGCTGTATGCCATCTAAGATACGCTGTGCAATTTCACTGCAAGACCAGCCTTCTACAACGCTTTTTCAGTTGTCCAGATCTACCATTTTAAACAGTCATTCATGCAACACTTTGCCATCGATTTTTCTTGTCAGAACAAACAGAAACACATCTTCTTACTAAGCTCCGCCTTGGTTTTATCCACTTGCGGTTGGTCTTTGTGCAACATGCATCATGACACACTTTTCAATAAATGAACTATATAATAGCTTGTCATACGTAATTTCGGTGAGACTGCGTTGCTCTGAACATTGCAATCCAGCAGAGCGACGGCGGCTTAATGTCGATGAGATAAGCATCAGCTGCCGTTAACAAACTACAAGGGCTCGCCGCCAGCAAGGCGACGATTTCTCCAGCCTTTCAAATTAATCTTTTAGTTGCCAGACTGCCTACGGTCGCCGTAAGCAATCTAGCAACTCAACAGCAGAAGTCAGATGGTGTTGTGGACAGGCGTCGCCAGCGCTGTAGGTTTGAAATTGGGCTACAACCAATTCCCGGTTACATGTCTTGGGTAACCCAGGAGCACCAGCCGGTGCCGTGTATTGCAATAACAAGTTCAACAGATAAGCTGCAAAAGACATTTGTGGTGGCTCGCGAAACATAAAATAATTTCTTCCATGCTTGTGCGGGGGAGAAGCTAAAAGACCCATCCCTCTAGTTTCTATTTTGTAGTTACTGAACCGTTTTGCTGGTGTGTAACCATCAGATGTCGTGGTTTGTCGCAGAGTACAAGTATACATGTTGGCGGGGGGCTCGAAGTCGTGAGATCTAGATCGATGACATCGCATGCAATTTTTTGCCCATCCAGTGCTTATTAGTGCACCTCTATGCATTTGTCCGGAATGCGGACCTGGGTTAATACTGTCCCTGAAACACGCTCTGTTCGCAAAAGGCTTCTCGAAAACGGAATGCTTTCTGATCGCTGTTGGTTGTAATGGTTGCCGCCACATACTCAGACATGACGGCACCATCTTGACTACCTACTCTGACTGAATGGCGAACTTGAATGGCTGAGAACCGTATGGCGGGCTGGTTCAGACAGAGGCCGGTGTAAATATAAATATGACATGCTTTCATGTTTAAAAAAATTGATGTTCACCATGCCATGAAAATATGATTTTCGTTCCTGTCGTTACCAGAAATTGGAGCGACATACATCTCATGATTCTGACTAAATCAACCGCAAACCTAACAAATCTGATTGCCATGTGTTCGACACATAGGCAATAAATCCACTTAGCTCTACCCTGTGAGGAGCAACCACACTGATACGCATCATTCATACAAACATCAAACTTAAAACAGAATGCCACATGATTGACTTGGTCAGGCTTTATTTGGGACATTCCGTGCTCTTTCGATCTTTTATTAAATGCCTTACATATATATATATATATATATATATATATATATATATATATATATATACATCATTAAGGCAAATATAGCAATAGTAGTGGTGATAGATAACGCCCAAACCGCCGTGTGCATCTCAGTAAGGCCTTAGTTGTCCGGCCATACAGCGTGGCATTAACGATTTTTACGAAGGCTTGTGACACACTGACATTGAATCGACTAGGCTTTTTTCCTGAAACGCCCGCCAGATTACGTCAAATGCTTACAACACATACACATTGCGGGCTACCGGGCTATCGGACAACCTGCCAGGAAGACACCTGGCAGATACTACGATAAAAGCTAAAAAATTGGCCTACTAATTAACAGGGAATAATTCATTAGTTCTAACAAGACCGTAACATTTTTTCGTCGTTCAGATGCTTTCACGTTGGCAGTCGAGTATTTCTGAGAAAGGAGTTCAGTTCAAATATCAGAACGAGGCCTACTTAGTACACCCAGTTCCCTCAAACAAGTAATGCTCCGGAAACACACCAGATAACACACTCCATGGTTTTACACCAGGGAAAACATGTAAGTTGATGGCTAGTGAGCCAAGAAGTGTACAAAGCCAAGGAGTGAACCACCCAACTGCAATTTTCCCGGATGTTTGGTCAAGTCCGGATTTAGCGGGGCTTCTATTCCATGGTTTGGCATGTCGTTCCGCTGCTCTCCCTGCCCGCTCCGTGGTGGCGCCCATACAGGCGGATCTCTCTGCTGGCTACGCGAAGCCAGCTGGTGGCAGTCCGCCGCTTGTCGGACCAGTTTCTCCGGTGTTGGTCAACTGCATCAGCGCTCGGTCGGGAAGACTTGGCAGCTGGCCAACAGTCGTCGTTGCCGCGTCCGGCTCGCCTGTCCTTAAATAGGCTGTGCCAAGCTTCGGACCGCCCGGCTTAGTGGAGCTTGCCTCCCCGCCTGCCGGGACCAGCCTGCCGACCCAGGTCTGGGTCTGGGTAAGCCGTGCCGATTGGCCCCCCGCCTTTCGGTCGGCGGCGCCAGGTGGTGGCTGCGTCAATGCCACATCCCGCCTCCGCAGGACGCACGTCCCGGACAGCTGTTGACCTACTGGAGCGCCAAACAGTGGCGACCGACGGCGAAAAGGGAAAGACGACAGCTGACGCACAGCGCCAAAACGCCGCTCAGACGCGGCCGAACCGCCTCAGACGGGGCGGGGGTGCTGACCTGGCCAGCGGAACGCTACGTGGATGGAGGTACTGAGGGCTAATCCTATTGCGATCCACCAGCTCTAAATCCGGCTGGCTCAACGATCCACCTTTTCCCGAGATACAAAATCCAACATGGTGCAATGCGGCCAAAGCTCAACACCATCGTCATTAAACCATTGCATATTTGTGCCTGGTTTAATACAGGATTTTAAAATGAGCACGGAAGAGTACATTGGCTAATGTTCGACTGACACGAGGCTCCTCAACCCATCTTTATCGAATCGTTCGGTCCAAAGCATTAACACCATCAAATCCTCGCTCATGTGGTTTGGAAAGTTCCCGACGCAGCCGAATTTTAAACCTTTTGCTCTGAGATACCAGGCCAGAAAAGGTGACCAGGATCTGATGAAGACCAGGTTCAGAGACAGCTGCGTGTGGTTCAGCTTTCTCAGCTCGGTGATCGAAATTGTGACCTTCCGTGTGCTTATCTGTTAGTGCCCAGCCCAGCAGTTTCTCTGATAATGAATGCATTTACCTCTTAATGGCTCACTGTTAGCGGCACTACGACGTCCACATTTCCGGAATGGGGTCGGAATCAGTTGTGCGTCGGCGTTAATTTAATTAATATGTTCTATCGGATAGCAGTCATACGCCATGAGATGTGAACAAATGGCATGCTTGATACGCAAGTCAAACCGGCTTGCAACTTCCCGCGATGCTGAACAACTTACTAATGAAGAACGCTACAGGTCACATGCGATAGTTCACTGGGGTCCATGCAGAGGGGCATTCCGGCGATGCCCTCCTCCTTGAAACACCCAGAGAGGGATTGCTATGTCTTATGGCCCCCAAAACTTCCCTAAAGATTTCACTAATGAGATAAAGGTTGAGACCTGAGATCGGCAAAATGAAATAAAAACATAAGGATGGAAAAGTGAGATATCCTTGGCAATTTTGAAGCATCAGTTATGCCTCAGTTATGAACAACCTCATTCGCTTATTTGATTATGGGGTCAATATACTCATGAGAAATTTCACTCCAAACATGCAATTTACGCCTGACACGGTCGGCGTGATCATTTCAGTTCACGACGGTTTGACCTTACGAAAAGGCTGACCTTCGCAAATTTTTTAGAAAAAAACGACGAGAGAAGAACGCGCCTAAAGTGTGATAAAGCTACAATTGAGCAAACGACGAAAGACAGGTTTTTAAAGCCAATTTCCACAGCATACTGAAGAGCCTCATGCAGTACTAACAGTGTGGGTAAAACAGGAGTTAAAAAGTGGTCATTAATAAAACGTTAAAATACGTTTCTAAGTTTTGGTGTCATAGAAAACAGACAAGCCTGATGGCAGTTCACGCGTTCTCACAGATCGTTTAAAGTGACCCGGATATTAGCCCTTCATTGCCGTTGCTGTCACTTTTTTAATTTATATTTTTTGGTATCTCTTATCTGAACTTGAAATTATTGAACCCGAATCGGAGGAAAATCATAATCATAGCAATACCATACCTCATTTACCTGAGCTGTTTACCTCCAAACCGGACGGTTAGATCCATTTTTGGCATACCTTAGGCTAAAGATGGATTGCTTTAATTGCGTTGATATAGTTTCTGACGGAACATGTCAAATCAATATGGTTATTGTCATGACCACAGATAGAGGCTTAAGTTGTCATTCTTCATCATGCATTTTGACAGTTTCTTAAACTCTCTTTATATTTTCACAGAAAGCAGACTAAGGTGACCCAAATCCGAGAAGCTGAGTTTTTGGGATGAATTCAGCAATTTCGTAAGACGATTTGGCTCCTCCCCCAGCACCGAGCGACTAGATCCGCCAGTGCGACAGTCGTTTAGCTCCCCCACTCCACTTTCACCTTCCCAGTCCCTGTGCAATAGTTATCTGTGAATCAAGCCGTTGCAAGCCATGACACCAATGAGCCTCTGCCCGCGCCTCAGCCAGCCTCAGCCTCAGCCTCAGTCAGACAACAGCCGGTCGCAACAAGTGCACACAACACACGGCACGGTCAACAGGGCCGAGGACATGGACGCGGGCCAATATTTACCAACCGCAGCGGCGGGGTTCAGCCGGTCGGGAGGTACCGCGCGCATGCTAGCTGCGATATGAGCAAACAGATCCCATGGTGCAGCTGCAGCCAAGCAATCCGAGTAGCTCAAGGCTAAATATACACCGCGCATTACAAAGCTCTTTCATCGCTCAGCTACAATAAAACTCAGGGCTACATGCACCTATGATTTGCGAACTCATGGCACCGGAGATGCGTCCCTTATGTAAACGGAGCAGACGCGAATCGCCCCATGTTCTATGCCTTGAATTCACAAGGGGGCAACAGAAAAAACGACGAAAAACCGACCTGAGGAGCCACCATGTAAAGTAGAGATAGACAACAGAATGGGAGGAACGCAGCGAAGACAGTGAAGACTGAGTGATATACCCGGGTCAAGCGGTGGTTCATAAGCTACAAATGCGTCGTTTGCACGCTATGAACCGTTCTTTAAGCTACACCAGACGGATCCAAGACGAAGAGCGGAGCTGTCGAATCGTTGGCAGTTAGGCACCAATTCTGCGAGCTGTCGGCATTAGGCGCGAGCCGGGAGCGACGGTGAGCCTGGTGTATACTGAGCTGCAGGGTCGGCCGCTGCCCATCCCCGTGGACCGTCCCACCAGCCTGTGCACCCAGCTGACTGCCCCCACGGTGCGAAGCACGGCAACTTTCTCCGCCACCGCCATGGTCAGCTGCGCCGCAGAACAGTGCAAGGCTGCCACAGCCATCCGCCGTCCCTCAGTCTCCGCACACGTCAAGGAAGCGGCGCGTCCGATCTGGCGTGACGCACGCCTCACGTCACAAAGAAGCAGACCGGCCCATTCATGAAATGCCTGCAGGACGTCGGAGGTGTCGGAAAGCCGAACCGCAGACGACGGTTGGCCAGCCGTCACCGGTTCTGTGAGCGGCGCGCCCGCTATCGGTGGGGGAGGGGGGGGCGTGGCTGGCCGGCGGTCATCCGCTTCGCCAGGACACGTGAGTCAGCCGGGCGCCGCACTGTTTCCGGCGGCGCGAGACACGCTGTCGCCGCAGACGCCCGGTCGCTGGCCGGAAGTGTTGCCGTTCCGGCTGGCGGACTCGCCGCGGGCGACGCAGCGGTGCCGCTTCCCTGTTCGGTACCGCCGCCGCCGCCGCCGGCACGGGCGCCGGCGGCGGCGGCGCAGCCAAAACAGGACCGTGCAGTTTGATAGGCCACGTTGTTACGCTCTGTCCCCGCGCTGACGGCGGCTGGGGGGGGGGGGGGGGGGCGTTGACCCCACCTGCATCTTTCACGGTCACGGTGCTGGCGCCGTCATGGACGGCACACGCGAGTGAGGGACGGCTCTATGACTTCTCCGAGCGCCCCGCCACACACGCAGACCGAGACTCACCACCCGGAAGTGAATAAACTGATCGTCGTGATGGAAACAACTGCTAAATGCCTGTCCCAGGACTGATCCCAGAGCCATCACTTTTCAACACTGGCTTTTCAGCACACAGAGCACATTCGTACATGAGGACTTTTGGTACGGCTGAACGCCTCGGTAGTTTGCAACGGCGACCAGGCTGCATCAAAGTGGCTTATCAGCGACGTACCTGGCTTAAAGGCTGAGCTGCGTGTTCGTTCGCACCGAGCAGCTTGCTGACCGTGCACCAGTGGTGTGAAGGAAACTATGAGAACGTCACAGGTAAAACGACGCGCTTACGTAAACACGGCTTGGTCGTGTTTTGTTGCTACCAGCCATGGCCCTCAGCCGTCATGTTTATTGCTTCATAACCAGTTACCATGGCGTTCAGCAGCCTGCACAGGCCCATTACCATGATAATGACGAACACCTGAGCCAGTGCGGTCGGAAGAGCAGCACCTGGCCGACCAGCCGTTCCGGGTCCGGATCCGTTACCAGCCGACAGACCGCTGCGCAGAGCAACGCCCCACCCTGCCCGACGCTGGAGATGAATGTCTGCGCCGTCCTCCTCAGAGCCTCTGCGCATTGCACACTGCCGAGGCTGCCCGGAACACTTGTCAGAGGCTGCCCGGAAACACTCGGCTAGAGGCTGCCCGGAACACTTGGCAGAGGCTGCCCGGAACACTTGTACAGAGGCTGCCCGAACGTTTGTCAGAGGCTGCCCGGAACACTTGACAGAGGCTGCCCGGAACGTTGTCAGAGGCTGGCCCGGAACAGCTTGACAGAGGCTGCCCGGAGCACTTGTCAGAGGCTGCCCGGACACTTGACCATGAGGATTTATCTTGGCACCTTGATGACGCACACCACCACAGATGACAGCAGCCGCATATTCTTTACGCACAAAAGCCGATATAATTTTCCACACCGGCGACGCCGTATTACAAAAGCCGTACATTGTCCCCGCTTGTTGAATATATCACGCTCAGTTTACATGCGCATCACATTGTTAACACGGTTCGAATATTGGCTTGCCTTGCACTTTATTCTCAAAGTCTATTAATATTTCCCTCTTCTTACTTTGACGATAATTAAAACCTTCATATTGTACTAACATCAAGGGAGTAGAGCCAATGCTTCACCATCGCGCAAAAAAGTCCCAAATTTGCACCGGTTCTCCCGACTTTGATTCTCACCACCCACATCACAATATTGCCATCATGTTACGTCACTTGAGCCGTGGCGATTTCGTACTCATGTCAGAGCCACTGCCGTTGGTTTAAACCACTCACTGTAAGGTCAGCAGCCTACGGAATGGATTTTTTCCTGCGATTATGCCGCACGTAATGATAGCTACTCATTCAGATCAACAAAGCTGGTTTTCGGTTAGGCGTCCAGACAGCTAGCCGCAGATCGATCTTTAGCCGCAGAGGGATGTTAGCCGACGCGGCTAGCCGGCCATGAGAAGAAAGGGCTTTTGAAAAAAATACATGCGTATGCATTCGAGCTGTGGATTCAGGATACACATAAATCCAATACGTTAGCCATTCGGCCATGATTGCAGGGTCGTGCAGGCGCCAAATTTATAACACAGTTACTAGTTGTAATTACTTAATGATAAGTAACCTGCTTATAGCACTGTTAATGCTGGAAATACAGCTGTTAGTAGTTAGTACTATCTTAGCTTATCAGCGTAGCATAAAACACATAAAACAAAGTGCCCTACATCTAAGGCAAAATCTGTATTTGGGGCTGGGATGGTTAGGCGAAACCATAATTGGGATTGATCATATCGTTGGGATTTCCCCCACTAAAAATTGTTTTAAAGAGGTCCTGGTTGTGATTGTCATCGTACCGTGTCGTGGTCCTGTCGTGACGCGTCGTGGTCCTGTCGTGCCGTGTCGTGGTCCTGTCGTGCCGTGTCGTGGTCCTGTCGTGACGCGTCGTGGTCCTGTCGTGCCGTGTCGTGGGTCTGTTGCGCCGTGTCGTGAGCCTGTCGCGCTGTGTCGTGGGCCTGTCGTGTCTTGCGGGCCTGTCATTGGCCTGTCGCGCCGTGCCGTGGGTCTGTCGTGTCTTGTGAGTCTGTCGTGGGCCTGTCGCGCCGTGTTGTGGGCATGTCGTGACATGTGGGTCTGTCGTGCCGTGTCGTGAGCCTGCTAATCCCAGACTAAAAAATCGATGCTGGTCTCCCGTGGAGGGACTCATCCTAAGCGATATGGTCAATGTTGTCACGAATTCAGCATTAAGGCGCCTGGCTGTGTAGGTTCCACGGAAGGCCAACGAGGCCTGTCACACAAGTGAGAAAGGTGCGTGTTAAAAGTGTCATGGACGTCTGGGAGCAGGAGCTGCAGAGTGAGTCTGTCCAATGCAGAGGCACCAGCGAGGCGTCACAGCGCCCAAAACAAATCCCCGGGCGTTGCAGAGGTCGGTAAGTGTGACGCTGTCTGCGATCCTGTCGAATACGTGTCAGTCTATCGCAGTGTCTGCGAGCCTGCCTGTCAGTTCTGTCATCAGACCGGGGCGAGACTCTCCTCCGGATTGCTGGCCGGGCGGCCAGCTCCACCGCAGCCTTGATTCCCATGAGGGTCCACCATGGCGTGCGCCGTGTCTCTGGGTGTGGTATTTATGGGGGATTTGGGAGGGCAGCTTATGCTAAGCCGCATGCTTGCCAAATGGACTTCCCCAACTTGGCTCAACATAGAACTCTGTGCATGCAGGATGTGAAAGGTGACCGCGAACTAGCCACATCAGGCTCCAACATCTCTCAAACTTTGAATTCGTACCTGTCAGTGTCAGCTCCCCTCCCTCGATTAATACAACAGCGTTCGGCATCGTTTTCGGATGATTTGGTGACCACTGAGCTGTCCAATAGCTAACAGGTGCACAACATCGCAGAGGTTTTCACTACTGACTAGCAGTGGCACCCGCAATAGCGGTGATCATGTTGCGTGATTAGCAGCATAGTGATATCCCCATCTTACATTTTCATCTCATCTCATATCATCTTATCATCTCATCTGACCGTCAGCCGAGCTTGAATGATGCGCAATGATCAAGCGCATCTCGTACAAAACTCAATCCGATTTCTACTCAAGGTTAGGCTGCAAAACTTCAGCCAGTCGTGTTGAGACAGAAGTCTGTTCTTCCGACTGTTCTACTTAGGCCTTGAAATAAAAACACAATCTTGCAACTTAACTCTATAGCGATTGGTAACACACCTCCCACCAATACAACACCATGAAAGGAAGGTCAGCGACCTTGAAAGAGCAGCCTCTGGCTGCGGAGTCGGCCTCCGATTCGACTGACCCCGCGCTCCAGGTGACTCTCCTGTTGAGTCCTCGGTGACAAGTATGTTCACTCTTCTGTATTCTCGGCGACATGTATGTCCACTTTAATCAGGCGCGCGGACGGAGGTGGCCACCTGTGTAACCAGTTTTGCAGGGCCGTCGCGTGCCAGGTCTGCGCTTCTCGCGGGCGGCAGGGGGACAGAGCATCCGTCCGAGCGGATGTAAAAGGTCAGCTCCAGCTGAGCAAGACGGACAGAGCATCCGTCTGAGGGAGGCCGTCGGGGGCGGTGTGGGGGCGGCTCCAGCTGAGCGAGACGGGACGGAGCACCCGTCTGAGAGAGGTCGTCGGGGGCCGGTGTGGGAGCGGCTCCAGCTGAGCGAGACGGGACGGAGCACCGGTCTGAGGGAGGTCGTCGGGGCCGGTGTGGGGGCGGCTCCAGCTGAGCGAGACGGGACGGAGCACCCGTCTGAGAGAGTTCGTCGGGGCCGGTGTGGGGGCGGCTCTAGCTGGGCGAGACGGGACGGAGCACCCGTCTGAGAGAGGTCGTCGGGGGCCGGTGTGGGAGCGGCTCCAGCTGAGCGAGACGGGAAGGAGCACCCGTCTGAGGGAGGTCGTCGGGGCCGGTGTGGGGGCGGCTCCAGCTGAGCGAGACGGGAAGGAGCACCCGTCTGAGGGAGGTCGTCGGGGCCGGTGTGGGGGCGGCTCTAGCTGGGCGAGACGGGACGGAGCACCCGTCTGAGAGAGTTCGTCGGGGCCGGTGTGGGGGCGGCTCCAGCTGAGCGAGACGGGACCGGCGCCACTCGCGCGGCCGGCCGGGCGGGACGGAGCGCCGCCTGAGGAAGGCCGTCGGGGCCGGTGTGGGGGCGGCTCGAGCGAGCTGCGGCCAGTGAGTCACCGTCTCCGCGTGGGACGCTGCCGCCGACCCGGGCCGACCCGGCCGTTGCGCCACCGGACGGCGGCCACCTCTGGGCCGAGCCCCGCCCACCCATCCGTCACACGTCGGCCAAGACACCACCCCGGGGCCGTCACGTGACGGGCCGCGGCCGCCATCATCGGCTCGGCTGCTGGCGGCAGTGCGGCGCGCGGATCAAGGCCGCGATATCCGTACAGGGCGCCGGACCAGGCAGGGCCGCAGCGGCGGCGGCGTTCGGGGGTGGCGGGGCGCGCCGCCGCACCAGGCACCGGGCTGGAGTGCGGCGCAGCAACGGCGGCCTTCGATGCTGTCAAGACGACCGACGCAGGACGGCGGGCGCAAGGCGATGGCGGCAGAGGGAACGGAGAGACTGAACGATGCGTGATGATGTATGAGGACGAAGGGTTAACAGAGGACATTTGCAACTGCCTGCCGGTCTATTCGTAGCAGAGGGAGAGGAAATGGGAGAAGGAGGGAGGGAGGGAGAGAAAGAGAGAAAGAGAGAGAGAGAGAGAGAGAGAGAGAGAGAGAGAGAGAGAGAGAGAGAGAGAGAGAGAGAGAGAGATAGAGAGAGAGAGAGAGAGAGAGAGAGAGAAGAGAGAGAGAGAGCGAGAAGAGAGAGAGAGAGGAGAGAGAGAGAGAGAGAGAAGAGAGAGAAGAGAGAGAGAGAGAGAGAGAGAGAGAGAGAGAGAGAGAGACAGAGAGAGAGAGAGAGAGAGAGAGAGAGAGAGAGAGAGAGAGAGAGAGATGGGGGGGGGGGGAGAAAGTCGGGCGCTGCTCGGGCGGGTAGCCGACCATGAAACCCGCGCGCTGGAGGAAATCGACGCGAAGTCTTCCGGGCACCAGCGGTCAGCGGGGATGGTCGGGCGCCATCAGGGGAGAAAGTGAATGTGCACGGGCGAGTCGTGAACCCCCCGGGCTATCTGCAGCTACAGTCATACGCTGATCACACCAGGGCTGCGCCGGGAGCGGCATTGCCCAACACCACGCGACGCGTGCGATCGGCACGAGCCGTCGCTAGCGTACTGCGCCAGCCCCGAGAACTCCGCGACTTTGGAATGAATGAGGCCAACTAGCTGACACTGTTTTTAAAATGTGTCCGATGGATGTTTCCCGATGTTTTAGAATGAAAACACGAGTAAATTTAAATATTGTGTGCTCTGTAGAAAACAGTGTGCGAGCGGCGCTATTCCTAGATATTCCGTTTTGTTTTTGATAGGTTTTCGCTCGCTCTGACGGAAATTTCCGCTGATTGACGCAAAATATTTGTGATTTTGGGTAAGCTGATCAGTTGCGATAGAAATTAGCTGCTAAAAATACTGTTTTCTCATCCATGGTATCTTTATATTACAAGTGACGTGGTGTCATGGTCGAGCTGTTGGCAAACATCATAGAGGCAAGACGGAAACTGCCACCAGTACCAAGTTTTGACCCGGCACTTCCGCATGCTGTTGCATTAAATAACGGTCATACACAGCACACACAGCGACAAGCTTTCCTAGATCGGGCTTACGGGCTTACGGATCAACCAAGCTTTCCTAGATAGGGCTTACGGTCTTGTGGTCTTTTGGATGCAGTCACCTATTCTGAGGTAGACAGAATGATATTGCCAATGCTAATTATAACAGCATGCAACAAATATATCGGTGTCCATGGAGCTGGACATTACTTGAGACACGCGTTCAGTCATATGCCATTCTAAGATTGATCATGTTGATTATATTGATAACATATAGCATTTCTGAACACTTCCTAAATTCTTCATAAGACACATGAAAAGTTATGAAACCAAGCCTACTGCATACTGAATGGAAGATCAAGCTTGGAGTATTGAGTGCGAAAGTTACAGAGTGAGAGCTTCAGATCATCCCCCTCCTCCTCCCTGTCAGCTTCCGTCCTGACTTTAAAATGCAATGAGCGTTGGCACATCGCTTACTCCGGGTGATTCTGATTGGCGTGATCTCAGTTTCACATCAACTTCTGGATACAATATTACTTGTGCACTTGGTAAAGTTGACAGCGAACTCGACTTGCGTTTCGTGGCTTTCCTCCACCGCATGAATTCGCGGCTCGCGCGCTTTAATCAACTGAGACGCGCACACCGTCACGTGCCCCGTACTTCAGTCGCAGCCTCTGTGACATAGCGAGCGAGCAGCGATGTCAGCTATGTCGGTGTCCGACCTCCTGCGCGGCGGAAGACTGAGGAGCGCGTGAGACATCCCGACAGCGGTGCCGACACGGCCCAGGCGGCAGTCACACACCGTGACCTGGGTCACAGCCCTCCGTCGGCGTCATGAGGCGACAGCTTCCGCGGGTCGGCGGTGGTCGCGCCACGCCGGCCGGCCCGTTAGCGAGGCCGGGGTGGGGGTGGGGCTGGGGCCTGGCGATAGGCTCAGTCGCGTCTTCCGTCGCCGGCAGCCTGGTGACGAGCCGGCGTCGCCCCATGGCCGGGCAGCGTATCCGGTCAACAGAGCAAAGCGAGGCCGCGCAGGGCGCCGCCGGGAGAGAGCGCGTGGCACGGAGATAGCGACGCTGGCTGTCCAGGCACGACAAAAGGAAACGCAATTAAAACAAGGCGGGTACAGGAAGAACCTATATATATATATATATATATATATATATATATATATATATATATATATATACATGCACATGCATGTGAGTGTTTATGTGTGTGCAACAGAGAAGATGACATTAATAGAAAAAAAACGAGATGACAGCGCATGACCGTCGCTGGGCTTGATGTAATCGCGTGGTAGGGGTGGTGTCGTTCAGTCCTTGCCCTACATGTGCTGGCAAAGAGGGACAGTGGATCGGTTATCCCGATGGCTCATCGTGTTATTCCCATATATTTAATTTTGTTTTTGCTAGGTTTTTTGTTCGCTCTGTCTTATCGGGCGCCGCATCAGACCACTGGGTTGCATCAAACACTCGAGCTTAGCTAACGTTGACTGATTAAGGAGCAAATCCACAGGTGACCACACGATAACCGCAATGTTTTTGAAGAGGTTTTTGATTTTTGACCCAGTGAGATACAAGGCAGGGAAATAATATACCCTCGTAACGTTAGACCCGAAGGACCATTCGTTCCGTCTCAGGCCGGCTTTCTTGGCATTAAGCGCTCGTCGCATGGAATCGGGCGCAGCCGGATTTCCGGTGGGAATGCATGGCACGTACGTGCATCCGATGGTAAGGCCTGGCCTTCAGCGTAACCCAGCCGTTTCGCAATCTTCTTTCCAAAACCCATGACCGGGCCGGCTACCGTCAGCCGGACATCCTGCCCCTACAGCTGGTGCTGTGCAGCACACGGCCGACTCGAGGCCGCCGGCCGCCCACGCAACCCGCCAGCTCCCTGACCCGGCTGGGCGGCACGGCATCCCGTCGCCACTGGTCACCCGGCGCTTCCGTCCCGCTCCCGGACCTTGGTCATCCGCGACCTGTCCGTATAGGCGCCAGCTCAGCGGCGAAAGGTGGAGGTGCGCCCGCAGATCGGGCGTCACACAGCCGGAATACCAACCGCCGCCGTTGGCCAATAGTCCGTCCGTGGCCAGGCGGCGGCGGGCGCTGCGCAACCCAGCGCTCTCGGTGTCCGACCCAGCGGTGAACCAGCGGTGAACCAGCGGGAGATCCGCGCGGCCTGGTTCTCGCTGGCCTCGAGGATAGGAGCGCCGTCGATGCAGGCCGAGCTGCAAGTGCCCCAGGCGCTCACCGGCTCGGCCCGCCTGGTTCAGGGTCGGGGACTGCTCCCGCGTATCTACTCGAGTCATCGTGAGTCAGAGCTTTGCACGTGACTCACGACTCGGTCAACGATTCGGTCCCGTGTAACGTTCAGCGGCTTGAAATAGCCGGAGGCGAGCGGCGGCCAGCTAGCGTCGGTCCCGTAACGGTCTCTGACCAGACCATAACCGGGCCAACCCGCACACAAGTGGGCAGCGATTGCGGGTGACAAAACACCTGGCATATCGGATGTCTGCTATCAACACAGTGAGCGTCGATACTGTCCCTTCCTCCCTATCTACGTCCCATGACCCAGCAGCGGAATCTGCGCTCTGTCCGGCATCGCAGCCCCCTGAGGACGGTCTGCGTCGCAGCCGCCGTTGGCCGGGCCGGCGGGCCCGGGCAGCCGGCGGCCGAGGGAGGGCCGGTCCGGTGCAGACCGGCCGGCCGCGAAGGTCGCCCCGCTCACCTGTGCACACTCCACGGCCGCTGCACTCGAGCCCGGCACGACACGGTCGATCACCGTCGTCGCACCGGCCCCCCTTCTGCACAGCACACACGGAGCAGCACGCGCAGTCCGCGCGCGCCTCGAGGCTCGCGTCCTCGCCGCACTCGGCGGCCGTGGCGTTCCTGGCGCAGCACTCACAGGCTCGCGACGTCGGCAGCAGCGCCGCTGCGCACAGCGCAGCCGTCAGTAGCCGCCAGCGCATCGTCGTCCACTGACGGCCTGACGGCCCGACACTGACACCAGCTGGGCACGCGCGCGCGCGGGGGGCGCTTTGTGACGTCAGAGCTCGCGCATCACAGCTCCCGGCACGCACCGTCTCTCCAGCACACCTCGCGCACGTCCCGTCACCGCCGCGAGACTCCAACGAATGCACACCTGGCTAGCCCTAGTTGTTGGCCCGGCCGGCAGGCGGCAGCACGCGACAGCGGCCGCTGCGCTCTCCTTAGGCTTCAAATGAAAGTGAAAACAACGAAAACTGAGCCTTATCGACCGGTCAAGACGATGACGGCTCACCTGCTGTCGCTATGGTCGATTTGCTGCTTCTCCACGAGTAAAAATAGCCCCAGCGGGAAGGGCCACCACCTGATGAGAGGGGCAGGTGTTCTGGAATGCGAGTAACAAGTGATTCACGCGCCGAAAAAGGGCCGCGGGGTCGGGGGCTTCGAGCTCACGTATTTAGTAACGAACTCTTCCCATTTGGAGGCTGCTTTCCTTCTAGGAAATGACAGTATGGCAGGCACTTATCTCCCTTTGCTTGTGAACACATGCGGGTGTCCCTAAAATAATTCAGCCACCGAAAACAACTTTTTCCTTTTCCCAGAACGAACGATAATTTTTGAGGTTTCTTTCAAGCTCAGGTAATCTAGAAATCCGGAATTTTTCGTCAGATTCCTTCGCAGCTAGGAATTTTGCCAAATACCTTCATAATTGGCATACCCGTGGTAGGTCAACATCAGGTGGGCCCATCTGTTCTTTGTTGGTCTGATGTCTTTATGTCTTTATGTCTTATAACCGCATCCAGCCTAGTTTCTTTCGTCTTGGGCCATAACACTAGGCGCTTAAGCGCTGCAAAAGTGCCCGTCCGGTCTGGCGATGCTCGTTTCTCACTGGGTCCGCGTTATGGCCAACGCTGTGCATAAATGTAACAGTGTAGACAGAAGACCCAACGCAGGAGATATACCATGTGAGTGCCACGTGATATACCAGACAGCATCTGCCCTTCACAATGTTATAGATCTTATGACCAGGGGTGTTTTACAAAATAAGCTGAAGAGCTAAGCAGAAGACAATTGCCTTATTACCTATAAAATAGGCTGAAGAGTGGATTTCCAGTGGTTTTCATCTATCTTCTGCTCCAGGTAGAGGAACAAGAGCCTTCCCAAATGAATGCGAAGCGATACCCATGTATCTGACTAAAAAATCGTTTCGCGACGGACTAAACAATTTAACATCAGATGGTGCTCCAGCTGACATCTCAACCAGTCTTTTGCATGGTTTTCAAACGAGGATTTCCTTTGTTGCGCTATGGAATGACTCGCTTTGGTTGGGGTATTCGATGGGCGTATTGCCATGACACGACGGGGCTGCGGGTTCTCAGTTAGTTGGGGACCGTCAGACCCTTTGGTACTTATGGAATGACTTGCTTTGGTTGGGGTATTCGATGGGCGTATTGCCAAGACACGACAGGGCTGCGGGTTCTCGGTAGTTGGGGACCGTCAGACCCTTTCAACATTCCAAGAATTTAGCATTAGTCTTATCATGGGTGTACATCTCCCAACGTGATTGGTGGACAGTCATGGAAGTCGTCATAGGGATACAGGCGAGAAATACGTCTTGGATTGCGTCCACTTTTGTCTTTTTAAAGGTCATATGCGTGGCCGTAGCAGTCCATGTGGAATCAGGGCAGTTTGCATCACCTTATAAACGTGCATGTTTTGTGAAACTAAAGGGGCGCAGCTGGATCTCTCTCGGTCTCTCTGTCTCTGTCTCTTCTCTCTTCTCTCTCTATCTCTCTCTCTCTCTCTCTCTCTCTCTCTCTCTCTCTATCTCTCTCTCTCTCTCTCTCTCTCTCTCTTCTCTCTCTCTCTCTCTCTCTCTCTCTCTCTCTCTCTCTCTCTCTCTCCTCTCTCTCTCTCTCTCTCTCTTCTCTCTCTCTCTCTCTCTCTCTCTCTCTCTCTCTCTCTCTCTCTCTCTAAGTAAAATCTGTGCAAAGCTCACCATTATCTGCCTTGGTAAGATTTGCGCATTTGGTTTGGTATTCACAAGAAAAGTGTTCACACTATATGTAGGTATTACAGCCCATTCTCGAATCAGGTTCTTGACACACCAAAATATCATCTATAGCGCGTACGCATTTCAATTAAATCAAAAAATCATCAGCGCCACTCATTTCATTATTTCAGAAAACGGTCCGAACACAACCTTTCCCAAAT
Source organism: Pollicipes pollicipes (assembly GCF_011947565.3). NCBI lineage: Eukaryota > Metazoa > Arthropoda > Thecostraca > Pollicipedomorpha > Pollicipedidae > Pollicipes > Pollicipes pollicipes. The sequence continues at coordinate 29,511,778 of NW_023596136.1, read as the reverse complement.
AGGCTTAGGCAAATGCCCTACTGTTGAGAATGCCACACTTCCACTCGTTTCAGTATCCACGCATTGCAAGCTTGCTGTACTTCTGGGGTAGACTGTTCCAAGCTGATGTGTCTCTAAAGCGAGAGCGAGGCTCACACGCTCCAGTTTGAACGTAGGGAAAATAAAACGCTTGTCATGCCAATGTCATGCGCATTGCAGATTGATTATGGCAGCGTTTCTAGTTAAGCTGGCGCTTCAGCGACCATGCAATTATATTATGTACGCATACTCGATGCCGAATGAGGTCACCCATGCGTGACCAATGGCAGAGTCTTGGTAAAGAGGGGGGGGGGGGGGGGGTACAGAGTAAGCAAAGGGTGCAGTTTTTGAAAGGCTCCTAACCAACAAAAAATCGTCGCATAAGGTGCACTCGATATCGATGGGCACGATTTTCTTCGCATATTTTTTATTTACCTCTTTCGACTGAAATAGAAACCAGAAGGCACCGAATGATGCCAATATCTTTCATTTTTAAGCCCATATACTAAAGGAACCGGTCGTTAAATGACTGCACAAAATAATCCACCCACACTTTTCGTTTTACAATGGGTCATTAGACCCTTTCTAAACCGTTAGAGTCAGGGGCTTCGCCGGAACTTATCTGGGTTGTACAGAGACATTGTGAACATAGATGATGGAGAACGTATATTGTGGATCGATACTGGTCAGAAATTTGTATTGACATGGCCAACTGATGTCCGTCTGTGCATAATCAACCGTCGCTCAAAATCAAGAAATGGAAATGTTACATGTCGTAGTTTTTACCATGCACGCTCGCGAGCCTTAAAAACAAATGTACCCATGTTCGGCGTTGCAGTCTCCATAGGCCACACGTCGTCAGCTCTACCGCAAACACTGGCCTACAGCCGGCGGACTGCCAAAAACGACAGCGTTTCTGAAGGAACTACCCTTCAGCACTTAAGAAGGCCAATTCGAGCATTTCAAGGGTGTTCCGAAAGCATACTTCATCAGTGCAAATATTAATATGTATAAAAGGAACAGATTACTATTCACAGCCCAACGAATCGGTGCTGAAATTTGGCGGTGGAACCAGAGAAGGATAGACGGAGTCCCGATTATCGTGTTTCTGCCACTCATTTTCTGTTCAGGGAGAGTCTCAAAATTATACAGGCGAAACATACACCCCTGCCTAATTTTTGAACGGGACGACTTAACCTTTAAAAACCTTCCGAAGCGTCGTTTCAAGATGGCTCTTCCGAGAGCCAGGCGCCCGGTGTTAGCTGCAGCAACGCGGCTTGATGGGGGCTCTGACGCTGAACATCGCTGGTCCTGCTCCTATGGTTGCGAGCATGCAGGCTCAAACATTTTCATGTAATTTTTAATTTTTCTTAGGTGGATTTGAACAAGGATGGAGGTCGTCGTTTGTACAAGCGTTTTCATTTCGATCTATCACATTGAACATTAAGAAAATCTCTTATCTTTTCCAGGCAAGGTCAGGTGGTAGGTAGAACACTGGGGACATCTTGAATTTCGCCGTCGAGGGCTAAAGGGCCATTCCGTTCAAGCGTGGGCTACCTGCCGTCCGCGTGCTGGTGATATTGGGGCGGGGTCCCCTGGTCGATGCGACAGCCCTTAGAGAGATTAATCATACCTTGGTCGCCTGCCTGACACAGAGCGCCGCCTGATCCAGACATTTTGCTCCGGATCGGCGCAGGGGCCCTCATTTATGCGATAATTTCCTTATCGCCGTTTGTGTCTAATAATTGGTGCAGAGAGCCCCATTCAACGTAACGGACCCCCAGCTGAAGGCCAAGACCAACCCAAGAGGCCCCTGACATGTGGGGACCCGTCTTTGTACCTGGTAAGCACATGCTCCCCTGGCCGAGTCGACTGTTAGGCGCTGTAGGCCCCTGACCGGCTCAGGGGCCCTTATTTTTTCATGGGCTCCGACCATTGTGCACCGCGGTTTCCGGCCTTGTCCCTGTTTGGAAAATGGACCCCAGGGCTCAGACCGACATGAACCTGACTTTTCAGTGTCGGTGGTCTTTGCCCAAAATAGGGGCCCGAATTATCTCAGTGTGTCCCCAGCCGGTGTAGGAGGCCTTCTAACTGACCTTTGGGAGCTTTGTCCTACGGGTCAGGCCATTACTGTCACCTACAGCCAGCCCTTTGGGCTCTCCAACTGGGCACTTCCGAGGGGCCCTTCGAGCCCCTTGACGGACCCCCGAACGTTATACCAGGGCTGACTCTGGGCTCCTTGGTAATACAGGACAGATATAGGTAATAATACGATAGGTAATACAGGTTAATACAGGTTAATACGATAGGTAATACAGGTTAGACACTCTGGCCCCTGTCCGACACAGAGAGCCCTCATTGACTGAGGGACCCGGCCAATGTAATTCGCGGGCCCTGGTCTTGTTCACGCTTGGTAACTGGGGCCTCAATCCCAGACCTGCCGCTGAAGTAATCGGATGCCAAATACATCGCGTGTCACGATCGTTAAGTCCCGTTAAGCCTCGTAAGCCACATCCTTGTAGCTTGGCAAAATCGGCTTGGAGCGCTGAGCGGGGAAAACCCCACTCTAAATAAACAATAGACGAATGCCATCCCGGATTTGACCGAATTTCCTATTCACGTTATAGAGGTGGGGTTCTCCGTAGCTTAACAGAAAGCCACATCCCTGCTGCAGTGTATTTCCTCGCTCTGTTTCAACGGGAGGTGTTGTTGGACATCGATATCACATTGTTTGCCGTTGATCGTCGAAGCCCCGTTTTAGTAATCGACATATGACCGATGTTATGTTAGTTCAGACGTTATTGGACGCGTGCGGTTTCGGGAAAGAGAGTGTAAGTTGACGTCCGCGACTATGAAAGTCTGTCGCAGAGCCCCTGGTCGATAATTGCAAGGCGGGGAGTGGGCTGCAACGCAACACTCTTTGAGGCATGTTCGAGACGGCTGGTGTTGAGTTGGTGGTCATTGTTTGATGATTATGTCGCTGGCGGTCTAGTCGGTTGGTCGGCTGGTGCTGGGCTGTAAACAGCTCAACGTTATTGCGCCCAACCTATAGCACCTGACCGACTCTCGTGCCTCATGACTCTTGACGTTCCTGTAACATCGCCATGTAGCAAAAAATCAGCCTCCCCTTCCCATAACAAAATAATTATTTCACCGGTAGGAAACGCTGCTCATTATAAAGTAGGTCCGAGATAAGCTATTTCGAGGGGAGGAAGAGGTGGGGTGGGGGTAAGGCACTCCCAGCGAACACTTTCTCCCTCACGGTACGGGACGTACCTAGCTGAATGAATTTTGCGCGTGTTTTCTACGGCGTGGGCGCGGACGAAACAGCCCTGTTTTGTGTTGTCGTTTGAGCCCGTGTGTGCTCCAAGCCACGCATGCTGTCAAATCTCATAGGAAGAATCGAGTACAAGGCACCCGACATCACGCACCTAATCAAGCCTGTTGGTAAGCCCGCGAGGCGCTGGGTGCGCACAGCCACCTCATCACGGCTGTTGGTAAGTCTGACTGTGTTGGTGGTGGACGACGCGAAAGGCTTGGCACGGCGCGCGCCGCAGTGTCGGCAATATTTTGACTCTCCGTCAGCAGGCCAGTCCAGGCGTGCGCTGTCCGCCAGAGACGCCACACCACGTCCTAATGCCGTTTATTTTGCGCCTGCATTGTGTTCGGAGCACGCGTCTGGCACCCAGGTGCGACGCACGTGATGAACTGGAGACAGTGAGCGGCATAACGTGCCTAGCAGGAGAGCGCTACATCACCAAAAAGCGCTGCACTGAAACGCCCTGCATCACGAGCCAGGAGGTGCAAGAGGCAAGCACATTATGTATACAAACACGGCACTGCACTAAAACCTCAAGCATCATAAGCAAGGAGGTGCAAGAGGCAAGCACATCATACAAACACGGCACTGCACTGAAACTCATCACGAGCAAGGAGATGCAAGAAGCAAAACATCGTACAAGTATGTTGGTTGAGATGCAGGCAGCCTGTCTTACATATCGGTTCGGGAGACATGCCTTAGTTATGGAGCCAGTCTGGACGCTAAGCACTAGTTCCAAGCCGCAAACTATCTAGCACTCACAACTATGACACCAGCCCTCATCCAGTGAGTGGAATCTTTCATGCATTAAAACAGCTAACTGGGAATGTTGCAGGGGTCGATTTCGGTAGCAAAGGCATTTCTTTGTGATATTTTAAGTCCACAGACAAATATGTGCAAAACACTTCCACTGATCTAAGCGCAAGCCGTCCTAATATGTCATTCATTGGCGAAATATATGTATCTAAAAATAAGACACAAACAGCCAGCCCATCACAAAACAAGCGCATCAGCTAGTGCCCCGTACGTCTCCGCCATCCCTTCAGCAGCCTGGTAGCGAAGCTGACAGGCTGCCCCGGTCCAGTCCGCGTGCCGTGCCGTGCCGTGCCGTGCCGTGCCGTGCCGTGCCGTGCCGTGCCGTGCCGTGCGGCCGAGTCCGCTCAGCCGTTCTCGTGTTGCCGCTCGGCTTGGTCGTCGTCGCTGTCGTCGGAGGGGGGCGCGGCCGGGCAGGGCACGCCTGGCTGTAGCATGACGGCCACGGTGGCCAGGTCAGCCGGGTCCACCAGGTCAAGCGGCCGCTGCCCGTCGGCGGTCACCAGGCGAGGGTCGGCCCCGCTCTCCAGCAGGTACCTGCCGACACCAGCGGTCACAGGGTGTCACCAAACTGCCAATGCCAGTGGCCACATGGTGTCACCACACCGCTGACACCAGCGGTCACATGTCACTACACTCCTGAGACCAGCTGCCAGCGACCACGTGACTGCAGACGAAGGGGACCTGTGGCTTCGTGGTTGTGGGCGCACAGGAATTCGTGACCACGTGACTATGCGACTGCACACGGCTCAGTCATTTACATAAGTAAGAAACATAGTTATAGGAGCTGTCAGGCTCACAAAAGGTAACCGTCACGAACTGCACTGCCATTCCATTTGGGCTGCATGCATACGGTGCGCCAGCAGCAGTGCATTCCTCGCACGGACGTCTCATATTACAGGCTTGCCTTTGATACAAAACCACCTGGGAAGCGATGGCGCGAAATGAGGCAAAATGATGGGAATTGTCGCAGGGCATTGACGTCAAATAATTGATACAGCTTTAATCATTGCCTGCGTTACCACTGGAACGTTCCATTTCATTATAAGTGAGTTATTGGCGAAATGTGATATTAATTGCGAGCGGTACGCATGGAAGAAATCCCACGCGTGTCAATCGATTCCTGGATCTTCCTACACGGTCTGACGAAGTACTGCGATTGCAGCTGCTTAACTGTTGCCTGTTACATTTAATATAATGTATGCCTCTAACTGAGGTGTAAAACGTGCGCTGTTCAGCAGTTATTGGCAGCATGCTGACCGGCGGCCAACCAAAGAACAGGTTTTTGAAAGGCACTAGCCAGTTACCACGGTGCGTTGTGCTAGGACCAGAATTCCGCTAATCTGCCTAAGGTTTATATGACTGGGATCACGCTGGATTGTCATGAAATGAATAACCCTCGTCCCGAAGGGAGGGGGAGGGTGTCGATATGACCTCCCTCCCTAAGCTCTATTGTGGATGCCTCTCTGGTGTGTTATTCAATCGCGCCAAAATTTTCAGAAGCCAAGGGTATCAATTCCGCGTGTTTTGACACAAGCAAACGTATTTCTAACATTTCTCCGTATAGAGCAGTGGTTTTTTAGAAACACTACAGCACGATCTACAGCCGGCGCGGCCGGAGGGCGGTAACCGACGCTGCCACGGAACGCGCGCGTGGGGGGGCACATTGTTATAGCCATGCATCATAGATATATGGTAAAAACACATAAAACCAAGCACTATTATAGTGAGAATTGGACAAGGATCGCGCCTGTTTAGTCAGTTTGTGTCAGTTGTGTTTGTGTCGCAACAAGCCATGGTCACGTACGTATAAGTCTGTAAAGTTGAAGTAGTGAGGTTTTCCAGAAAGTTTTTGTCTTTCATCTGGCATAATGGGGTCCGTTGTGGACCTAGTCATAAACAAATTATTACCGACCGCGTGATTTCGTTCTCATCAACTCGCCGGTGTTTCCTGCTAAGCTATATCTTTCTCAGTTTGGAAACGGCTAGCGGTGGCCTCGCCCCCATCAGTCCGCGTAATAAAAAACAACGAATCAGGGCGAGGGGCCAGACATTTTCAACTCTAATGAAAACAGAAAACATATGTTTAGGCAGAGGCGTGCTTCGTTGCTATTTTTTTGAAGTGCACCACCCCTCCCCTTCCAAATCTTGATGATTAAGTCTATAACATTGATGGATAAGCCCATTCAATGTATTTTGGAGATACCTTCAGCCATTTTCTCAGTTGAGCTCCCTTTCATCTGCCCCCGCCGAACTTTCTGTGCGAAGCTACACGTACGTCCTTTACGATTACGCTCCGACGGTACAACCTATCCGAAATGAGAACACGGTGCTCGATGGTCGGTGTTCGATTTTTGCACGGCGAACCCCTATTACGAAGCGTTTATGACAAAAGTAGCAGGCGGACCGCTTAGTTTTCATTATGCACGATATTCACGGTAGATAAAAGCATTGATGCTAACCTTGTCGCCAGGCGGCTACGTGCCAGGCGACCGACGGTTTATGGCCAATAACAGCACTGATCCACAGCAGCGTGATCGCGATACTCAGCAAGAATGAGGCTTGATACCCGGCCAATTTGTGTCCCAGTCCATGAGCCTCTCGGTTAGATGTACATTGGAGAGGAAGACTGCTATGCTCGACCGCAGACGTAAAACTATAATGTTTAATCCCGGTCAAGATTAAGTGGAGGAAAAGTAAAGCCTGGAGAGACGAGCAAAGAAAAATGAAATTAACGCAAGCAATACACTAAGAGAACACCAATGTTATGAAAAAACGCCACGCTGTCCAGTACGTTGTATTTTGGTTTGTTTTGCTAGTGGAACGCTTCCTGTGGCCTAATCATGGGAGGCTGAAACGAACACGCTGCTGACAAGGAACCATGTGACGAACTTTCTTTTAAAAGCTGAGGTGGATCTGGGGATCGGTCACGGTTACCAACAAAATTCAATTAAAGCAGCGATTAGGAGCGAGGTGGCTACGGCTTCCGAACTCTATCTGGGCCGGGGTACTTTGACTATACTTCAGCAAACTGGGCACACTGTGGATGTCAGCCACGCATGATGGCTGAAGACATTTGAAAAGTCAAGAGAAGGCATCGGGAGACAGTGGGAGACCTCTATGACATTTTTGTGTCGGTGGTTGGATCAAATGTACGGGGAGCAGTTCACGTACACGTTCCAATAATTGAGAGCAACAGAAGCCAAGGCAGTTCTTCTGGCCGACCGGCGTGGCCTGAGGACAAGAGAACCGCTGCAGCAGGTCTGCTGAAGACAAGACGGCCGCCGTCTGTGGAGTGGTTCTGTAGTGACAAGACATGTAGCGTCCATGACGACTGTGGTTGCGACATCCTACGAGTATCGCCAGGAGCTTCGCGCACGCCACAAATAGGCTCAAAACCACCGACCAGTGCTACTCGATTTGGCATTTCTAGCAGACCACCACCGTGGACGACAAAAACTCGTTTTGGAGGTCAGCAACCGGTATCTACCATACAAAAAGATGTAACTGAGTGACGGTGACGGTGATGAGACGGTGATGCCAACCCGTTAGCACTGTTGAAAGTATCGATGGAAGACACCGATGCGATAAAACGACCGATAAAGACGCTGTTACTATACATTCACCAGCTGACGCCACATGAAGTGCAGCGTCCCGTTGCCACGAACACGCCAATACAGGGTCATCGTAATGCGGCATGAGGGCCGCATGGCTCGCATTCCGCGAGTCTGTAAAAAGACGTGAAATAGCAATGACAGCCATTGGCATACTGCTTCTTTTGGATCTTCATTTTGGAATCATGTGTCTTTGTTGTAACTGTTATACCGAACTACTTTGTCCGATATCTCAAAAACCCGTTAGATAGTAATGCAGCTGCGTGTGATATGGCATGACAACAACTGGCGTCGTTTCCGCGACTTATTATTTGGCATAATTCTACGTGGAGTTGGTCGAAAATTCACATATTTGGTGCAAAAGCTTAGCACGCCCTACATGTGTTTTTCATGTTCGTCATACGAGGGAAGTAAGCCCCCTTCACGTCCCGAAAGCCAAGCAACCTGAAGCCGATGGGAAGTGTCAAAGTGTGATGGAAAGCCCTCAAATTGTATCACACTGCATCGGATGGGGGTAGCTGAACGATGTTGACTATAACCTCTACAGGTCAAGGTAGCAGTTCACATACCTCTCCTGTCATCTAAAATGCTAAGCATGCTACAACTTTACGTAACACAGTGTTAAATAGCTTTTGGAAGACTTGATCATTTGGGAACAGGTGGACATCGAAGGCTGTGATCTGTGGCATGTCATATCAGGTCATGCATTGCCTCGTCGGGCTGCATAAAAAACTAAACAAACATTGTCAACGGGAAAGTGATTGTAGAGAGATCGACAGCGGCAAGATAATCAAAGGCTGTCAAATGAAATTTATATTGTGTCATTGTGATTCAATGGCTACAACAATAAACAAAACGAACATGCTTTGGGCTTTGGATAAACTGAATTCACAAAAGCAGCACAAAAAACTCTTAAAAGCATTAAATTCAGAACAGCAGTATACAACACCTTTTTAGCTTGAACTTAGCATGAAAATAATCGCTATTTGTTGCGCTTGGCTAACATGCCAGACACCTCGAGATCGAGGTCAACGACTAGTCATCCTCCAGCTCAGAAACTTAACCGCAAATGCGTGATGTGCACTTGGCTAGTCAACATTCAAGCGTCATTATCAGAGCTGTTCAAAATTATTCCGAAAAGCCTTAGAGAGGCTCTGAGACCCTGGGCGAGGTGTACTAACGCGTGAGGTCAGTAGAACCGGGTTCGTGGATCATAGCTAGCGTGTTGCAGGGCGGACAAATCAAATATGCCATCGAATGATGAGCAACATCGTGCAAGACAAAACAAATTTAGTTAAGAAAATTGATGACTAATCTTAGAAAATATACTAAGGACATTTTTTTAAGACGAGAAGTTTAATGTACTTTGTCAGTCATGTTTCTGAAGTAAAATTCCGCCAGCCTAATTTTCATCACGATGTTGCGAGAGAAATGCATGCGTCAGAGAATGGAGCGTCAGCCGGTGAGCTGAATGCGTTGATCGCGAATTTTGACATTGGTGTCTGTATAAAGGGCTTCCGGTCTCTTCGCGTTTCACGCCAGATACATTACACCAATAACAGCGCCTAATAGCGCCCTAAAACGGACCGTTTCCTGTGGACACCAATGGCCGGAGGTTCCAGCCTGAATAGTAAGGAATAGTGCTGAGGGTTTATGGCGCAAGAGAGGGGAGGGGGAGGGGGAGGCTGGACTTACTTAATACTTTACTTGTTGGGCCATGCCTAGATAAGGTAGATTCACTTGTTTATGCGTAGCAGGTTGTTTTGATCCTGTCTCTGTCCTTTCAATTGTATTCTGGACTAGAAGCAGCGGACGAAACGTGAACGATGTGCTGCGTCCAGAGGGCACGGTTCAAATGACCTGAGGAGAGATGCCGGGCTCCTAACCCACCGGTAATGGGTACGAATCTCCGGACGGGAGCTATTTCACACAGCTGGAATTCGGCCAGAGTTCCCGCCTGGTCTGAGGTGGCAGTGTCGGGACACTGTATGATATGCTAAGCATACTAACTGGCGAGGCCGAGGGCATAAGTATCCGATAAACTAGAAAAAAACGTTTTCGGGTGAATGGTGTATGGCACATACCATAAGCTTCGTTTACAAAGTGGCTTAAACTTAAATCGCTCGTAAAAAAACATTCAAGCTATAAGTTAAACAAAAATGTGAGAGGTGCATTAGCAGGGGTGGGGAGCATGCAATATTTTATCCTAGCTTAAGAGGGACCGGTGAAACCACCGGAGAGGTGAGTATTAGCACAAAATGACGCGAATAAAGATGATGGAACGAGGAATACCAGTTAGGAATGCGACCCTATTACCAAAGCCCGGCCGCTGCACTGGCACGCATTTGTACATTGGCCTAGCTCATGCCATGCTTCACCTTGGGTCAGCATTATGCACTGAATGGCATAGTGTTGCCAAGCACGTAGCCAAACCTTCCCTCAGCCGGGGGGGGGGGGGGGGAGGGGGAAGGGGGAGGGCAAATGGCTACGTCCCTGAGTGCTGCGAGGACCTCTTTTCATGTCGCTCGGAGCAAGCACCGTAACATGAATAATCGCTCGGTGGAGAACGTAAATATTTTCCATTCCCATTTCTCCCAGTTGTACGCATCTTTAAAACTGAGCGCGAAATTCCGCTTACTTTTCCACTGTCACTGATGGCCTTTGCTTACTTCAATGTCAGCCATCGGTCATTTTCTCAACGAAGTACCTAATGTGGGTAGTCAGTAAGATACTTTGCTTCCCGTATAAGCCACCCATGGGCGCAAGCTAGAACTCTACAAACGGAAAAATATCCGAGTTGTCAACTCGATAGAAGTAAAAAATAGTCCCTAAGCTATGATTTGGTTGGCTTTGGTTGTTTGGATTAGAGCCCTTACGACGAGAAATGATCATTTCAGGTCTATGGGATGAGGGAGAATGGTTAACAGTGGAAATGGACTACATGCGCTTGAAGGGCCAACCGCCGCCGGCGCTGACACCCCTCGGAGTGTGTGCTGGGCACCCGGACGGGGGGCCTCCCCACCTACCCACCTACGTACCCAGGGGGCCTCTCGGCCCACTCGCGGCTGACGCATGCAACCTGCCACGGATGAGCGGGGTGCCGCGAGGATTCAGGATACAGAAAGAAAAGAGAATAAGAGTTTCAGGTGGTGTTCTGTAGGGAGCTTTGGAGTGACTAGAGCCTCCGATTTCTGGAAGGGACGAAGCCGCCATGGCCAAGTCCACCCAACGCGCTAGAAAATTTCGGGCTGGGACCGCGAATGCACCTAATCACGTTTGATAAGATTCAGGTAAATATGCTTCGCTCGGCCATTATAGCAGTAACATAAAGGATAGGAACATGTCACTAGTGACTCGCGAGGCGATGAACTAGGCACCGGAAGGCTGTCACAGATGCTTAGAATCGCTCGGAGCGCTGCATGCATACGAAATAACACATGATATTGTGCCACGAGGATGTTAGTGTTAATGAAAAATGGTGTAAAGTGATCCTATGAATATCGTAATGTATGACATTTCGAATGAAGTAATCCTAATCCACATGGTGCCATGGTTCCCTAAAAGTATGAGTAGGTACACTGCCTATGAGAGACAGAACACTTCACTTCCCCTGGTGGCCAATACCCGAAACTCTGCTACCAGACCTGGCCACGTGATGGTGCCCCATGGCGCAGGCGGCGTGGAGCGGTGTCCAGGTGTCCGTGTCCCGGCAGTTGAGGTCGGCGCCGAACCGAGCCAGGATCCGCACCACCGGCAGGTTCCCGTCCAGTGCCGCCTGGTGCAGCGCCGTCAGCCCTGGGGAAGCCAGCAGGGTCCGGTCAAAATACGGCCGCAGCGCGAGAGCACGAATTGTGTGGGCTCGGACGGCAACCACGAAGGCTTTATAGTCAAATCCACCATGATTTTCCTTCCTCTTCCATCTGCATTCCTTCCTCATTATCGCTTTATCCTGAATTCCCAAAATGGTCCATTTATGCGGGAGACTGTAACTGTATGTGCGAGACGTAAGTGGGTTTACGTGTTTCCTGGAGCCCCATCCGAGTGCCCAGCACAGAGTCCAGCCATCACCCGAACACCAATCCAAATGCGGTGACAAATTATTCTCGATCTGAGGAAATGCCAGCCATCGATCCCGCCCTAGATTGGTTCGTCAGTGCTTAAAGGCACTAATGTGTGAAGAATTCCATTAAGGAAGGAGCACAACCCCCTCAAGAAGGGCCACGACAACGCTTCACGCGAAACATGGTGCGGAAGGCAGGCAAAACTTCCAGAAACCACATGACACATGTGTCGAAAACTTCAACAGAACTTGACACGTGTCCACGAGACCTCCCAAACCCGTCCCTGCTCGAGAGCTTCAGCAGCCAGCCAGTATCGATGTGCTGTCTTCCTCTTCGTCCATCCTCCATTTACAGTACCATCCTTAATGTGCAATATCATACACTATTTCGCATACATGGTGCTTTCCGATCGATTCAAAGCATCTGTAACAGCCACCCGTCGGCTGGCCCATCGCCCCGCGAGTCATCTGTAACAGCCACCCGGTGCCTGGCCCATCGCACCACGAGTCATCTGTGACAGCCACCCGGTGCCTGGTTCATCGCCCCGCGAGTCATCTGTGACAGCCGCCCGTTGACTGGTTCATCGCACCGCGAGTCATCTGTAACAGCCACCCGGTGCCTTGCCCATCGCACCGCGATTCATCTGTGACAGCCACCCGTTGGCTGGCCCATCGCACCTCGAGTCATCTGTGACAGCCGCCCGTTGACTGGTTCATCGCCCCGCGAGTCATCTGTAACAGCCACCCGGTGCCTGGCCCATCGCACCGCGATTCATCTGTGACAGCCACCCGGTGCCTGGCCCATCGCACCGCGAGTCATCTGTGACAGCCACCCGTTGGCTGGCCCATCGCCCCGCGAGTCATCTGTGACAGCCGCCCGTTCGACTGGTTCATCGCACCGCGAGTCATCTGTGACAGCCACCCGTTGGCTGGTTCATCGCACCGCGAGTCATCTGTGACAGCCGCCCGTTGACTGGTTCATCGCACCGCGAGTCATCTGTGACAGCCGCCCGTTGGCTGCTTCATCGCCCTGAGAATCATTAGTGACATTTTCCCACCCTCCATGTTACTGCAATAACAGCCGAACGAAGCACACCCATCTGAAACTTCTCAAACCTTAAGCGGCCGCCAGACTTCTGTCAAACAGGACGATTCGGGTCGTCTGAAGTCACACCTCAATGGCGTGACATGTTTAAGCGGTGGCGCCCTCCTGCTGGCTCCTACGTCACCCAGTTGTCACGCGATACGCCGCACGTCATGCCAGGCCTCCAGAGCGCACCGCCCTCCAGTGAGCTCTGTCTGGCTGGTGCCTTTTTATCGACTGGGTGCAGTGACGCGCCCAAGGCGAGGCACGGAGTGGTCCCTGATCGGCCGGGACCTGGGCTGCAGCTCTCTGAGCCTCCTCGTGCGCAGCACTCCCTCCTGCCAGCTGACAACTGATGTGGCTAGCCGTGGGCAAAGTGTAGCAGCAAGATCCAACATGTTCGTTGGGAGGGGGGGGGGGTGAGCAGATTTAACCTGACACACAGGTAAAAAACAAAACCAAAAAGGCCAGCTATGCCGGGCTCAAATGTTGTAATTGAACGCTCTTGGCCTTTGCCCTCTCCTATGCAACCACTTCACTACCAGACAACCTTCCTTGCCAAATTACACTTGCGCTCAACAAAATCCTATCACGATCCATGCAGACTCTCGCCGCCCGCCGAGGGCTTTGTCACCCGCGTGACGAAGCTGGCGGGTATCTATCCGACAGAGGCTGCAGCCCACCGCCGCGGCTTCTATGGCGGTCAAATGAAGCGGCCTCTTCAGCGGGTGGCTCACCATCAGTGTCATCACGGCTGCAGGCGGCCGTCCATTGTACACAGGGGTGACGGTGACAGTGTATCGATGCGCCACGTCTCGACGGCCTCTCGGGGGACCGGCGGTCAATGCCGCCGGTCAATGCATGATTAGCGTGATTGTGTGGTGCCGTCTGATCTGCCGTACAGGTTGCAAAGGTGGATTCCATCTCATGAATTCTCGGCACCCGAAACGCATTCCAACGTAAAGGTAATCATAACTTTTCTTACGTCAGCAACGTTCAAATGACCATCTGGAGGGACATGAGATGCACCCGACAAACAGTAATTCGGCAGAACACAATTGCCCGTCAGCTAGTTCCTTGCTTATTTGGATTAGAGCCCTTTCGACCAGTAATGATCGTTCCAAGGCTATGGGATGAAGAAGAATGAACAACGGTGGGGCAGGAATACGTAGGCCTGGGGGGAGAGCCACCGGACCTTAGCCCGCGCAGGGACCCCTCTGCGGGGTACGCACCGGGCGCCCGGTCTTCGTCGCTCTCCAGAGGGCCTCTCGGATCACTCGTGGCTGGCGCACGCATCCTGCCTTGGATGAGCGGGGCGTCGCGAGAACGCAAGACAAAGCCAGAAAGTGGATAGGAGGGTTGAATTCATATGCCAGTTCCTTTTAAGCCGGCATGAGACCGCATGCGGCAAGCCACAGGTCCGCTGGCGTAACACATGATGTAAGCCTAGCGTAATGTTTGGTACAGTATCGGCATCTTGAGACGTCACCAAATATGTGATGATAGCCAGCGTCATCTGCGGCAGGTCCATGGTACAACACGACACTGCACTGACCGCGTTTTCATGCATAAATCTGGCGGAATTCTCGCGTTTCTGGCGGAATTCTCGCGTGTTATTCGCCAACGTATCTCCTCTGAGGCGGTGGGCGTCCGCACCGGGCCGGCGGCGCAGAGACAAGCCCAGGCAATAAAGGCGGATCATGCCTGATACAATGTCGTGTTCCGCGTCATTTACGGAGTCCGTGCAAATGGATTATGACCTTATATAGCCTGCATGAAATCAGCAGCAATGAGTCATTGCAAAGCCCCACCTTAAACGACCGTTTTGCCTGCAAACCAGGCGATCGGACAATGACACTTCAATGACGGGCTCGGGCCTCCACCAGCGGGAGGACCACACATCCTCACAGCCCCTCATGCATTTGATTGCGGCCCTAGAGTAGAAGCAGTATTGTGAATGGTCGCAGCCAGTATTTTCTTAATGGGGGGGGGGGGAAGCTCATTAAGTACACATCAGGCCGATCTTAAATTTTCAAGGTTCGTAGGAAATTACAACAGTCCGCCCCCCACAATGGGTTCAGATGTTCGGGCACAACAATCTAAAATGTTCTCATTGCGGCGTAGCATAACACGGATAACGGATATATATATACATATATATATATATATATACATATATATATATATATATATATATATATATATATATACATATATATATATATATATATATATATATATATATATATATATATATATGGATAAGACATCATTTTGCTGATACCCAGCCACGAAAAACGGTACGTCCAGCGGCAGTGCCATGGGTTTTGAGCTGGGAGCATGATTTTTCTGGGGGCATCCTGGCCAAAATTGGGCCTTCCCATAGGGAGCCTCCTGGGCAGTGTCGTATTCAAGGGGAAGGGTATGCAGGCTTGTGACGTGCTTTCAAATTGCTGCATGTATCACATCAACGTAAATACATGTTGACAATGAAAACATCCAGAGCGAGGGCTTTCTGATTATCCAGGAAAGGGCCTCACTATCTTAAAACATGGGCCGCCTGTTCCGGAAAAGGACATCCTGATATATAAAGGGACCTCCTAATCAGGTCACTAAAACAGAATGCTTCTGATTCACAAAGGGGGTCTCATATTCTAGCCAAGAGTCTCGTTATCCCGAAATAATGCATTCCGACCAGGAACCGCGGCCATCTGATGCATGTATGAGGTCCCCTGTTCCAAAAATGGGTCTCTTGAATATAAAGGGTACCTCCTAACTCAGGTCAGATATCTCTTAATTCGTAACAGGGGTCTCTCGGGCCAGTAAACGGGTCTCCTTGAAATAACATCCGGCTTAGTCTCACTAATCTAGAGCAAGGGCTACCTAGTTCACAAAGGTAGTCCCATAATCCAGAAAACGGGCCTCTTGATCTGAAAAGGACCTTCTGAGCCCGATTTATTAATTTCTGGCTCAGCTTTAAGTGTCGCCTTGATTTGAATCTTGGAAATATACCGTAGCTACAATGCCCTTTGGGAAAAGGCGCCCACCAACAATTTTGTGGCGGCAAAAACATATTCTTGTCTCACCTGCCTGCCAGAGCAGGGGAGGGGAACTGCCCCCTCTGTTCGACCCCCCCCCCCCGCCCCTCCCCCTCCGCTGCGCCGCCCCTGGCTACGTCAGAGAGTTATCATTCAATATTTGTCAAACAGACAAGGCCATAATTCGCTCGGTGTCAGACTACTTTTAAAAAAAGACAATGATTCGTACATCATTCGCGAACCGGACCTAATGTGCACATTTTGTGCAGGCCAACGAAAAGAAAGAAGGACCAATGTTGAACTTAAATAAGAACCCCATCAATAATAAATCAATGAAACACGTTCGTGATCGACCACCATGCAAAGTTCTGAGAGCTCCAGACATATCATCACCAAGCGTCGTCGACAATGAATGCCCCAGTGCTTCCCCAGATTTGTTAACATTTACTGCTTGGCGTCCGGACAGCCATGGCGTCATTGTGGACCCACACTTCTGCATGTTGAAGATTGGACTAAACTCCCTGTCATTACGTATCGGAAACGGATATAAATTTAGGATCAATCTGCGCATTTGATTGCTATGGATGAGGGGATCTCTAACCAATACTGATTAACATTGGATTAGCATTGTATTAGCAAAGGTGGCCAGAACAGACTTAATGGGATTGACTAAAGCATGCAGTGTTCATGTAATGCTATACTGGGCATCTATGTCAAAGGGAGTGTTCCACATTTATATGGGGTTTTGAACTGAAATAGCCATATTGAAGGCCTTTGAGCGCTGTTCATGATTTTGTCCTTCTTAAGACCTAAGCCCCCCTAGTTTCTGGCCACACTCCCACGAAACGGGGAAATATATATTGGGGACGATAGTTCAAAGTCACCTTGACATTCGTTAAGTCATAATAACGTCATTTAAATCATGCCATTCCATGTGGCGATCAAGCCCTCCCCCCCAAAAAAACGTTGTCGAGGCGTTCATATCTGGAATTCGTGAGCGCAATTTCCAGACATAACGGTCACCAATTGGCTCTCGATCAAAGTGCAAGGTAGGATGACATATTCCAACCATGGCGCATTGAGGAGAATGTTTACTAAAAAAAGAGAATCGTTCTGTCCACAGCAGTCTTTTACACTTAAAAGTATACTAATAGTTATAAGTGTGCTTGTTTCATCATGTCTGACGCCTGCTTCAATATCTTCAAAGGTGAAACGATCCCTTTAAGCCAGGATGAAATGTGATGAACTAATGCTGATTACGCTGAAAAATATTTGTCATCCCACAGCGTTGACCGGATCCAATTTGAAATCGGGAAAATGACCAATGGGGTCATTAGATGAAGAATATGCGGCCTGGATTGGTCAACATCCTGAGAATAACCCAATCGTCTGCGTCCGCATTGTCATGAGCCCTTCACCGTGACGAGACCCTGGCAAGCCGTGCCCCCCCCCCCCCCCATGAAGGCCTCGGCAGTCGGCGCGCGTGCACGCCCCCTCCGTCTTGTCTGCGCGGGCCCCCGCTGTTTGCAGACGACGTCCGGTCGTGGGGCGGCATAAACGGCCGATGCGCCACAATCGCCACCGGCGGCTCCTCTCTGCAGGAGCCTGCAGCGCTGCAAATGCAGCCAGGAAGTGGCGCGGTGCACCGCCGCGTTCGAGCGAAAACTGCGACGCTACCCAGTATTCGCTGATTTGCTGCGGCTACAACATCCGCGGAGAACATCTAAATAAATCAGGGCGGGAGATGTGCCTGCATCCAATTATGTACTCAAACGGCTGTAAACTAGCTAAACGAGTATTCCCCGCATTTATATCAAACAATATGACCTTCAATGGCACCGATGTCTTCCTCAAGAGTGGCGGGTTCTTCGTCTACGGGAAATGTTTGCCTCAGTTTGCGTGGTCACTCAGCATGCGACTTGTGCTGTTGTCGTTAATCCGTTGGTAGCCAACACATCATACGCACATACACAAACGCACAAGCTGATGTTCGAACAGCCATCTCTTCTTGAATGTTGGTATGTGTACGAGTGTGTACCGCTCTGACTGCACAGCGATGTATTTTATCGGCAAGTGCCACTTAAAGCTGGGGTCGATTGGAACCAGCTTATGATGTGGTATAAATAAATTTAGAGAACGCTATCTTTGTACGCACGCGGTGACATGACGCGGATATACTTATCGAATATTCGTATTGACACCTTTGAATTACCTCTGGGGTAGAAAGTATGATGTTCACACATTGCAACGTTTGTAACACTATTTCTGAGTGATGAACTGATTGCACTGCGCTGAATAATTTCCCTTGCAGCAGTACCCGGTGGGGAACATTTCATCTGGACACCAGGCACAAATATCCTCTCACACACCTAGCGACCCATCGTGTGGCACCAGAGCACAGAACACACGTGTTTATGGAGGCTCACTTCCTGCCACAGCAAACCTAACAGCCTGCCGGCCGGCTGCAGCGGCGCCGCCGCTGCCGCCGCAGCGGTGTTGTACGGCGGCGCCGCTGGAGGCTGCAGAGCCGCCGGCCGACGACGACCTGAGTCACGCGTCCCCGGTCAGAGGGGCGCGGACGGCGTCACAGTGGCACACGGCCCCGGTCAGACAGTTTCATAGAGGCACATGACCAGAGTCAGACCGTTTAGCGGTCTTACATGGTCCGGGGAGACGGCGTTGTAGTGCTACATGGCCCGGGGGAGATGGTGGCATAATCTTACATGGTCCGTGGGAGATGTTGGCACGGTCTTAAATGGTCTGGGAGAGATTGTGTCACCCCATTACGTGGTCCGAGGGAGATGGTGTCACGGCTTTACATGGTCCGGAGGAGGTGGTGGCACGGCATTACATGGTCCGGGAGAGATTGCGTCACCCCATTACGTGGTCGGGGAGAGATAGCGTCACGTTCTTACACGGTCCGGGGAGATGACGTCTTCTTACATGGTCCGGAGGAGATGGTGTGACAGTGTGACATGGTCCAGGGGAGATAGCCTCACAGTGTAACATGGTCCCCGGGACATGGCGCCATAGCGTTGCATGATCCGAGAGAGATGGCATCGCAGTGTTGCATAATCTGAAGGAGATGGCATCACAGTGTTGCATAATCCGAAGGAGATGGTATCACAGCATTACGTGATCCAGAGAGATGGCGTCGCAGTGTTACATAGTCCAGGGTATATTGTGCCACAGGCTTACATAGTCCGGGGGAGATTGTACCGCCCGATTACATGGTCCGCGGGAAATGGCGTCACATTCTTACACGTTTCGGGGGAGATGACATCTTCTAATATGGTCCGGAGAAAATGGTGTGACAGTCCGGGGGAGATAGCATCGCAGTGTTACATGGTCGGGGGTTACATGGTCCAGGGGAGATAGCGTCACAGTATTACATGGTCCGGGGGAGACGGCGTCACAGTGTTGCATAATCCGGAGGAGATGACATCATAGTATCACGTGGTCCAGGAGGATGGCGCCACGGCCTTATAAGACCAGGGGGAAATGGCATCACAAAGCCCAATGAAAGCTGGCGTTGCTGTAACGCACGGCCAGTGACAGACATCCTGTCACGATGCGACTTGTCTCGAGATAGGTAGCGCCACAGCGTCACATCTCCCGGGGGAGGCGGTGTCACAGTGTGATCGGCCGCCCCCTCCCGGGCCATAACGGACGCGGTCAGTGTGCCGTGACCGGTGGAGTGGTCAGTCACGTGGTCGGTTCCCCCCGGAGGTGTCCGGGCTCGGCTCGACACCCACGCGGCCGGACGGCAGCGGCGCCACCGCCGGACGCCGTCGGCTGACGCAACCGGCGGAGATCGGCCTGCCAGCCCCTGCTGATTCAGACCGGGGCTAAGCGGCGTCACGCAGACGAGAGCTAAAGCGATTCGAGCCTCCGAAAAGTCATTTTTTAATTCGTTATTTGCAGAGCACTCTTGATGTACTTGATGGTCTATAGTTCATGTCGCTTCTTTCGAAAGGGAGCCGGCCACATCATCCGAGGGCCAACATCGCATGTCCAGTCATTGGTTAAATAGACACGATTAAGCGAGTGGCAAATTTGCTTATGTTATGAGCATGCAACACGTGCCACATATGACTCAAGCTTTGTCGGCGCCTCCAGGACCAGGCGTCCGCACACTTCACTCGCATATGTACCCACCAAAGGGTCAATACCGATCGCCAATCCTCTCAACAAAGCCTACAGCGAGAAGGAGGAGGCTCTCGAGGCGCCGCCTCGCTCTCCGGCTCGCGGTCGATGGTGCTCTCAGGGTGTCACTGAGCTCGACCCGCTGGTCACGCTCTCCAGTGGAGGAGCTTGGATCACCGCTTGTCATCGGCCAGCCGTGAGCGAAGCCAGGCCACGCCGGCAGCGTTTACTGCCGCGGGCTCACTCATCGCCGACTATAAACGGACAGCGCGGGGCCGACCAGCTCGTCATGGCGTGCAGTTAGAGGGAGACGACCTGGGTCCGCCTGCAGACGACTGCAGCAGGGAGAATGTCTCAGTTTTGTACACATTGGACGGCGGCCGGCTGTGAGGCCCACCTCTGCACGCACGCGGTTTATGTGCCATGCGCCGTTTGATGTGCTGTCGCCGTTTGATATGCTGTTCACTGTTTGATATGTGTTAATCGCTTGATATGGTGTTCGGCGCTTCATATGATTCGCCGTTTGATATGCTGTTCGCCGTTTGATACACTGTTCGCCATCAGATATGTGTTCGTCGCTTGATATGCTGTTCGTCGCTTGATATGCTGTTCGTCGCTTGATATGTTGTTCGTCGCTCGATATGCTGTTCGTCGCTTGATATGCTGTTCGTCGGTTGATATGCTGTTCGCCGTTTGATATGCTGTTCGCCGTTTGATGTGCTGTTTGCCGTTTGATGTGCTGTTTGCCGTTTGATGTGCTGTTTGCCGTTTGGGAACGGCATCCTTAAGACCGAGGGAGGAGCTAGCTATAGCCATGCCAAGGCTTTAGAGAACCGGTAGCTCAAAGACATTGAAAGCAAATCAGAGGAAAGTCAACGTCTTGGCCCAACAACTTATGACGTCAGCTGGCAATTAGCCAACGGAGACCACCCTAGCACAAGGTGCCGTGGTACGGCGCTAATCGGCACGGAAAAGATCACTGCCATCATCACTCCTGTCTGGCAAAATACGAGACAGAAAATAATCTGCTGAGTTGGAGTCGCAGAAGTCAAGTGTTTGGCTCAGCGTACGAGCAGCAGGCGCTGTTTATCATGTACTCTGGGTCCAGCACCGTCCATGCAAAGCGTGGGGAACAAATTCATTTAGAAAAGAGGCGTTACGCAGACCAGGAGCCATGCTTGTGGCTATTTCTGCATGCACATAAGACCATGCAAAAAAACATCCAAATGAATCAGCAGGCCAAGAGGCTTTTACGTCAACGTCTCTGTGCATCACTGTAAGGTCAATGCTAACTTATTACATGGGTGGGTCACACGTTGCTCCTCGCTTATCTGTGCGAACAAAGTCTCTCAATGTAACCGTTCGGTGGTTATGCGTGTTTACTGGACATCGTCAGCTTTATGTCGACTCGCAAAGATGAAGCACCCGAACGTGCGATTGATCTCAACAAGCTCGAGTTTGCACGTCCAGCCCGCCATTGTGTCACCAAGGTGGCTTTAAGCCAGGCCATCGGGGGGGGGGGGGGGGAGGGGGATTCCTCCCAAAGAGGAAATACAAGGGTCTCAGGAGGAGTTAAGATGCAGCCAACTCATGTATTTATCGGGAACAGAACCACCCAGGCATTACCAACATATCGGCACTGAGTGGCCGGTGGTGACGTCACGTGTGCAGCCATATGTTACGTGTACTATACAGAAAATAGATGCTGCAAAAGCTACAGCGGGGACAACGGTCCCACTCACATGGAGTGTCCAGACACTAGCGGGGTACTGAGAGCTCAACTCTATGGTTGGATTTGTTTTGCCCGAATACAATCGCTGTGTAGAACACTTGTCCAGACATATCTGCCGTCTGTACAATGCTGTTCACAAGCAGAGGTAAGAATGTGCATGGTTTAAATAATAATACAAATGTAGTTGGTACGGACAAACATAGCTCGCTTATCTTCACGGAGAAGTTGACCCAGAATGATTGAAAAAAATCTTAGTCTAAGTCATCACGGCCTGCTCTGTCCACCGGACAGCACGGACAATGAAACCGTTTCTGGTGCTGACAGGAGTATGCGTCACCTCGTGTCATTAGGGCTTTACGACGCACTCAGTTGCTGAGGCCATGTAGCGTCGCCTGCTTCTCACCCTGGCAGGAAGGGCGAGCATCGCGGGGAATCGAACCCTGTACCCCTGGTTCTCCACACGCGCAGCGGTTAACGCAGACGCGTTGACCACTACACTACCGGCACCCAGTATGCGTCACCACCGACCACCGTCACCACCGTCACCGTCACCAACACTGCTGAAATCCGATCCTCGGCCATCTCAGAGCTGGAAAGGTTAAAGTGAGCTGAAGAACGAACTGTGAAAAGTGAAAGACTTGGTCAGCCCTAGCGCTTCTGAACAAGCTTTACGTGAGTCATTTTTCCGCATGAGTTAAAGTCATACCATGTTTTTGATATTACGATGTTAAGTGTTATGACTTGAATATAACATGGTTAAAAATCTACTTCAACGCTGGGTTTGCTATCAACTGCATGATGTGCAGTTGATGTTAAACAAAAATACGGTGCAGAGCAGTTCTACCTCAAATGTTAACATCACGTCATGGGCCCATGACGGGTTTTGTCGTAAAATGATGCATCGAGGGAATGATATGTTTGGTGGGACGAATCTAAACCAACAAACCACGCCTCTCAAATCTGTGTTTGGAAAAGCAACGGCTAAAGATCGGCTTGTGTCAACAGCCTATGATGGAGTTTTGATGACCAGTGAGCTGCGGTAACATTACGACGTTGGCTCACGTTGTTGGAGAGAAACCTATAAAAAGCTGAGGAATATCCCGTGAAACGTATCGCCTAAGTGTTGCAATCTTTACTTGCTACTTGTCGCCTAGTGCAAAATTTAGTGACAAGACCTTGTAAAAATCCGTTCACGTCAATGCCCTAATGAGATCCAGATCACAAATTTCACATTTCCTTGAAAATTAGTTTGGAATAGAAGCTCAACGTTGACTGAAGTCAGGTAAAGGGGCTGAGCGGAGCAGCAGCCCACTTCGCCTGTTGAACCATCTTCAGACTGGCATGACCTATCACAGGTCATATGTGTCGAGGTCCGCTGATTCTTCTAAGAGCGTTTCAAGATCTATTCAAAATCGTGTTCTTCATGATCATAGCGCGTATATCACTTGAGACAACAGGAATGTTCTATAAAGTGATTATTTTATTGCTATGACCTGATTTTCTCCATCAAAGAACCATTCAGCACTGTTTTTTCATTCTAATTACCTTTATGGTCGTAACACGTTTAGCTCTTATAACAGGAGGAGTCTATAAAGTGCCAATTTTACTATCATGATCTAATTCTACCTTTCAAAAATCACAATCAGCATTGTTGAATTACACATATCTAATGCAGTCTGGCGAGAGCGTTCCTATGTCGTTTCTGCGTGGTTCTAGCTCGCTTGCTTTTCGATAGCTCTGGGGGCTTCTGCGGCCCCACTCGTGAAGCGAAGGTAAAAAACTCTGTTGGAGTGAGGTTTAATGCTTTTGGCTGGCCTACACCGCATCTGCTTTCAATTTACGCATGTGAGTGCTTTAATGAATCAGTTTTAAGTTTAGTGGCGTGAGGTAACAGTTGCGCCATCTACGTGCACATTAAGTTGGTAGAGTGCCCCACAATTCACAAAGACTGTCAGCGCATGTGCGCACGCATCCCGGAACTAGCGTACAACTGTTTGGCGGGCCAGAGCCGGTGACAAGGTTTGGAGAGCAAACTAGCAACTGGTTAAGGGAGGGTCAGGATGAGACGGGACGACTGCGTCAACGAGTTAAATTACAGTGCACACATTTATACCTGCCGTTTTCATCGAGCCGAAGCAAAATAATTTAAGTTCAACCGTAATGGTTCTGCTGGTGTCGTGGGCATCAGCGTATTTGCAGCAAGCTTTACTTGGCACGGAGCCAAGCCAAAGCCATCCCACCAAACATTTTATGTGGTTGCTTAAAAGCCTGGGTGATGAAAGTTATCAGAGCTTCAAATAATGCGTGTGCCCCCAATCGTTTTCAGTACTTCAGAATCTGCTGGTTTGATTTCCTTGCGGTACAAAAGCCTAGTGAGCTGCCGCTCCCCAGCAGCCTTCCGTCTTAGCTAGTCATGGCTTCTGGCCACCTCATCCTGCGTCTGGTTAGCCTCTGTGCTGCTGTTTAGCCAGACCATATCACCGCTTTGCCTGGCTGTGTTCAGGCCGAATCGATGGAAGTCGTGTTTCCGTCCCGGGTTTCGGCAGTCGGCCGAATTACCATTATGGATGGGGCTAATCACGTGAGACTCCCTGCCGCGGTCGGCCGGCCGCACCACCAAAACACATCGGGGCGGAACACGAGCTGCCGGCAGAGCGTTTTTGCCACCGCACCTGCTACATCATCCAGTGCATCACGGATGAGCCCGTCCGACCGGGGCCAAGGGCACACGGGCCGCTCATGTGCCCACTCGGTGCACTTTGGAACTTGTGACGTTTACGTATCTGCGCTCTTTTTACAAATTAACGCTTACGTATCTGCGTGTCTATTTACGTGTCAACCGCTGGTCTTTGAGGCTCGTTGCTGGCTACCACTGCAAGGCTGGAAGGGCTGGCTACCAGCCTGGTCGACGCTGGGCTAAATGAGACGTTGTTTTGGGCTGCCCACTCGACCAGAACACATGAACGAGATTACACCAGGCGACGACCATTAGGGCTCCGTGTCACAGTGAGCGGTGAAGGGAACAAGCAGTCAGGTTACGTTACGGTTCGCCCGCACAGGTAACCTGTGTCCCCGGCATCCCGTCCACGCTGACCGTCCGTGACTGTCGTGACCTCTCCGACTGGTGCTGCCGGACGACAGCGGCTGTGCCGCGTCGATCCTCTCATACCGAGGGTTTGCCAGGACGAATATTGCGCGATTCCCAGCCTACTGTGTTTCGCCGGCATTGGTTAAATCACGAAGATGCTACGTGGGACGCAAGCATGAATATGCCTCGTGAGTATGTATCTTTTTGCGCCGGGAATACTGGCCGTGGCCGCACTCAGTCAAATGATATTTGCCGAGGGGGCTCGCCGACCAGACCCGTGTTGTCGCCGGATTGTCGTACGTTTGCGCTACAGAAGCAGACCCACCAGGGTGACACAGAGGCACACTCCATCGGGCCAGTGGAACACACCAGCTATTAATAAAATCTTCTTGCACAAAAGCATTACTTCGTTAGTGTTAGTAAAAGATCACGGTACCCGCAAGTTTTTTGGCATGGTTTTCTACTAGGAGCGAGGCAATCTTCGGACATTCGTCAAGACAGTACCACGCGGCCACACGGACAACAGTACCAAGCCTAGTTGACAATGAACGTCAGCTGACGCAAGAACATTAATCCTTGCAAAATGCCAAGTATTTTTGTTGCACTTCTACTCATCATCGAAAACCGGTGACCAGGAGTGTCGGCGCTGTCCACCGCGGCACGCAGAATCGTACATTGGTACCCAAATTAGGAATACAAACCTCAGGAATTTCTGTTCTAGCTGCGGCACTTCCCGTTAGGAAGTAAGAGATACTAGTATGACGTGTCAAGTATGACGACTGACAGGTCGCTTACACCCAGAAGCACTTCAATGTAGTGCTGCAAAATTACGTCTGGTTAACGCACTAAATATCATTTGGCAAATCAGGTTACTGATCTGATGAAATGAATGCTGACATCCCTGTCAACGGAAGAATAAGCGAGCTTGTTTTGAGATGGATGACAGGGGTGCCGGCGTAATGTTGTCAACAAAATTAAATAAACACGGCATATCGGAGCCTAGGCCTGAGCGGAAGTGAAGAGAGAGCGAGAGAGAGAGCGCGAGAGAGAGAGAGAGAGAGAGAGAGAGAGAGAGAGAGAGAGAGAGAGAGAGAGAGAGAGAGAGAGAGAGAGAGAGAGAGAGAGAGAGAGAGAGAGAGAGAGAGAGAGAGCGAGAGAGAGAGAGAGAGAGAGAGAGAGAGAGAGAGAGAGAGAGAGAGAGAGGCTGGTATATAGATAGATAACTAGGTGGCTAGATACTGGATATATGGAGGCATGGTTAGAAAGCCAGATGGCCAGTGATACGGCCAGGGGTCTGCATCTCACCGGCCGAGTTGATCCTGTTGACGTCGATGTCGACGCTGGCCCGCCGCAGCATGGTGACCACGGCGTCGGCGTCGTTCTCTCGCACGTTGTCGTCGAACACGACCTCGTCGGGGAAGCGCACCCTGCGGCGGCCCGGGTTCTGGCGCGCGAATAGACTGGCCCGTCGACTCATCCCAGCAGCCGGTCAGGTCAGGTCAGGGCACCGGACACCGCCGACGGAGACCTGTCGGAGAGCGGCGCTCTGTCAGCGGGCTAGAGAGGTGCAGTTTCACGGACAGTTGGCGCGTAGTGAGCCCATGTTGTGTATGAGTGCATGACCCAAAGCCGTTGTACAAACCCGCGAGCACACCGGGGAAGTATGGAAGAGGTGAAAGTAAGCGAGATAGGCTTTATGTACGCTTTATCAAGAATCAAGCCTCTGTTTTGTATCGGTTATGGCGGTAGCACTCTCCGGCACCGTGTGAGGAGATATTCCAACCGTTTATGGCTCTCTACTAAATATGAGGAATGTTGCAAGTGCCAGACATTGCAAAGATACGGTCAGGCTCTCTGATTCATGAGCTCCCTTGAACTACCATGCAGTCCTAGAACTGATGAATACAGAAAGATGATTTAAATGGTTCTTCTACAAATCCGCAGAACAAGTAAATGTGCTATGAATGCCAGAGAGTCATGGCAGTAAGTGCTGCCTCCAACAACATAAAATCTTTCATTTAATTATTTCTGGTCATTCCACTGCACGATGCTTCATAAACATTCTCCTTTTCCCCTCGCCCGGACGGAAATAGTGTGCACTCCACGCATACTGCCCTTAGGAATGACAAAAATACAGATACTTGACATATATTTTCAA
This sequence comes from Pollicipes pollicipes, assembly GCF_011947565.3. Taxonomy (NCBI): domain Eukaryota; kingdom Metazoa; phylum Arthropoda; class Thecostraca; order Pollicipedomorpha; family Pollicipedidae; genus Pollicipes; species Pollicipes pollicipes. Next base: position 29,484,708 of record NW_023596136.1, on the reverse strand, counting down.
AGCAACTGTTGTGCAATGATTGCGCAAATTGGACCAAGCGCATACCATGCCAAGTGATTGCAGTATTGGGCGGCCGGGTGCGGTGGTCCGACTGCATCACAGAGATTCTATCGTCGTCTGCAGTCGGCTCACTTTTGGTGTGCAGAATCGGTGCTAGGTCAGCAACGCTAGAGCGTTGATACCACGAGTTATAGCTGATACGAAACAGGCGTGGAAATAAAGCTGTCCTCGTGTAACCGGATTTAATGCTATATGTTTACACCACGCTTTGGCTTGTAGCGAGCCGATGCTTGTGGAACACAACATGCGAGTATTAACAAGCAGAAAATATGCCGCCATTCGATGAATTACGTGTGCGTCTGCGAGCAAGAGCACGCGTAGCTTTGCCAAAATAAATACACTTCAGACTGAAGGATGACTGACCGCTTCTGTATGCCTGCGCAGCTGCACACTCGATGTCAGGATATCTGCAGCGCGTGTATACCAATGACGTCTGTCTGGGGCGCTGACAGACATCCGGAAATTACCGACCGCGTGTGGGAAGCCGTACGCCGCGCCATTCTATATTGGCTTACACGACTGCGATCGGTGCGTGCACTGGATGTAATTTTCTACGAAATGTATTCTGCTTTCAATAAGATATATCAGCCCTCTCCACGCTGGCTTTTATTTGACTGGTACCTAACTTGGTTCGGCCGGCAGCATTCCACGGGCAATGCGGCAATGCGCGAAAAATATAAGAAGATGGCAAGACTCTTCTTTTTGGCCAGGTCTGTTAAAGCAACAGGTAAACATTACTCTGGCATTGTTTTGGCTTCATCATCATGCACCAATTCGTCAGTTTACGTTTGCATATTTGGTCTCATGGGACCGAACCGCCAAGTGCCGCAAACGTGAAATAACGAATAGGTACAAGATAACGAAAAAAACGCCTCCGGTGTGAGAATTTCGACTGTTTTGAGAGGCATGGCAACAAACCATGGTCTTACTCCGGCTTCTCCGATTTTTTTCAGCGCTTTTTATTTGGTACCGTGTTAGGTCCCAGCCTAACAGTGCTTGCGTGAAAAGTCTTTTTAGTAAATAACGGTGATACTGAACACTGAGGGATATCTCTCTTTGTCGGAAATACGCATGACAACAAACTGCGTTTCATAGTACACAAATGTGGTAATGACCAGATCAATGGATACCAGAGCATAGGACTGATCGGAATTCATCTCAGATCGTTTAGTCACGGCCTTGCCAAGACGTGAAGCAAAAGTTCAAAGACGGAAGGGTATTTTGCAGTTCCGTATCCGGTGTCTATCCTCTCCTGTCTTTACCAATTTCCAAGGGCACGTGAATGCATGAATGATGTGATGTAGTGGTTCCTTTTTAGCCTTACGAACAAATGCTCCGGCGAAGTGTTACATAAGCTCATACATTTAAATCCGCCTTTTACTGGTTAAATTCAAGGGAGTGTTCTACATTGATATAGGGTTGTGAGCTGAAATAGCCATCTTGAAGAACGTTCGGTGATGTTCACAAGCCTGCTCTTTTTAAGACCTAGGCCGCTCTTGTTTCTGGGCAGCACGACCACGAAAATGGGGAAAGGTATATCGGGGAGAGTATTTCAAAAGCAACCTTGGCATTCAGGACGTCAAAATAACGTCATTCAAGTTCTGCCATTCCATAAGCCATGCGGCGATGAATGCCAAAAAACCGATGTGTTTACTTCTGACGCTCATGGGCGCGATTTCCAGATATTACGGTCGTCAACTGGCTCTCAATCAACGTAGTGCAAGGTACGACGACTTAAACAAACCATGACGCATTGAGGAACATATTTACCGAACAGAAAATTGCACTGTCTAGAGCAGTCTTATCTTCTTAAAAAGCACACCAATAGTTATAAGCGAGGTTGTTTCATCATACGCGATGCTTGCTTCAATATCCTCAAACGTAAAACATTCCCTTTGAGCGTCTAGGCGTGTTGCCAGCAGCACCTGCATGTGTGTATCAAACCCTGACACATCTGACGCACGTGGGGCTGTCGGTGACCGGTGGCGCAGTCCGTCACAGGGTGGTCCGTCTAGCTTGCAGGGAGCACACGCCACCCGCTGCGCCCTCGCCCCTGTCGTTGATTGATCAGGCCCACCACCCAGCGCCCGACAAACGCTCCCTAAACGGAACAGCAAGGTCCCATTGAACGGAAATGTGGGCATCATGTATGCCAGGCGTGCAAGGCACGTAGCTCCACAACGCCAAGTCCTCTGTCCCCTCGCTGCCGCAATGGGATTAACGAGGGGCGAGGCAACAGTGCTTTGTACCAATGCAAGCTGCACTGGGCAAGGGAATGTCTTTTGACCACCAGGTGACGTGGCGGACGAAGGCTCTCGGTGCGCTGCGCCGCCGTGCCGGAACATGAGACCGGTCCCAGCCCTCTGCATGGTGCCGGGACCGGCCGGGTCTCGTCCTAAGTACGATGACGCAGAGGGAAGAATGTTTATGACGCATCGTTATGCATGGACCGGTCAGGTCAAGTTCTGGTGGCCTGAACCGCACCACCCTGGACGAGGGGTAGCGCGGTTCGGTGCGGTTCAAGGGGCCCACTTGAGAGCTTTCTTGCATTCAAAGAAAACTCTCCATCGAAGATACGCCTGTCAGTCTTGGCAGCCCCACTTCCCTCAATGTCTTGAAAGCTATGCGTGTTCGAGAAAAAGCTAGTGAAAGCTTAAATCACGTAGTGTTAACACAGTGCACTGTTTTTACATTTTCATTAATACTGAAACAACCATAGGTCGTTTGGATCGAAAAAGTCGTTCTCCTCTCTAAAAACGGCCTGTACCTATCGTTCTTATGAAAGGTCCTGGTATCAACCTTTTATAAAAGGCTGAAAGGATGCGCGACGTACTTCGCACAACAATCTTTAGGAAGCGTAGCGGCTGCAGAGGACAGATGGCCGCACCTGGCCATAGCGATGCTCAGGAATCAAACCCAGGTTTTCCACGTGGAAGCCAAGCACACTCCCGGCTGAGCCATTTTTCCTCTTAGTATCTACGTGATTTTTTTTCTTTTTGGTGCCATTTTACCATAAGAACACAGATGACTACCATTAACGGGAATATAAAAAACAAAACATGTCAGATGTCAGGTCAGCCTATTTCCAAGGGTAACTAATACCGACGGTGTGAATGATGAGCGGACCAGTCAGGTTTCGTTTCCTCCTTAAATTTAATGAAGCTTTGACATTTTCGTTTATAATAGACTAAGCTTACTGGACACATGTTCAGGAATTATCTCAGATTAACCGCGGTAAAGCGATTTTTTGTTTTGCTATTCAACAGCGACAAGTGCTGACTGGTTGTGGTGCTTGGAACAGAGGCAACATCGTTCTTTTAGTTTTCACACTACCTCAAATGAGGTTAAGTTATGCAGCCTCACGTCAACTCAGATCGCTCCCTTCCCCTCCCCTCACCTATACAATGGGCAAAAATGATGGACGGCGGCCAGTGAGCTATAGTGAAGTCCCACGAGCAGTCTGTAAAAAGGGAGCCAGGCTACCTCTTTGACCCTCATGCCACCTCGCATCGGACACAAAAATGCGAGGCCGTTTCCACGCTTTCACAGCTGTGCCGCGCCAAACCTTTGACCCCCATAGCATCAAAACAATGCACCAGGTGGAATTGGGTGCAGAGCTATGAGGTGGAGTATGTCCGATCAGATCAGTTCCAGGCACGACAGGGTTTTGGAATTGTACGTTATGTTGCGTGACGGCAGTTCATATTACATATTTTATCCAAAAAGCACGGGAAACGCATTAAAAAAGCATTCAAGTTCAAATACACGTGTAACAACAGTGCAATGTCAATATCAACAATACCACAAATCTACTTAAGATTGTCCCCAGATTTGAATAATTGAAAATGGAAGTATCTAGCTCCGCAGCCCCCTAGGATGTGGTTTCTCTGCCTATGTCTTTTGTATTTACACTAGCAGTCAAACCACAATGCCTGCTGACACAAAGCTGTCAACAACCGGGGAAGAATTCCCTTTCCCACTTACCTACCGAAGGATCTTTCATACTATCCAGGTCATACCGTAATGGCGTCATAGGTTTCGAAGCTGATGCTCTTTATGACGTCTGCTAGTCTGTCTTCTTGACGCGAGATGCCGTTGAATAAAAATGCAATGCCTAGCTTCCTATGACATTGCGATATCCAAAAAATGCGTGACATCAAATGGCCGGCAAGTAGTAGGACATCATACAATGAGCAGAAAATATGGCAGCTCTTTATTTTTTGGAGTCAAAACATGTTGACAATTACTAACTGATTAATGCTCTTAAGCTATCATGTTTTCCGGCCACACCAAAAAACCGCTAAGATTAAGGTCCAAATGTCGATCACTGACCCAGACATTCCAAAAGAAACTTTGCCATATGTAACACCTGATAGCGTTATCGTTATGCCCGTATGCTTTATACAAAAAGCTGCCACTGCCATCTAGGGATGTCGCCTGGAGTGGCGACATCCAGCGGCATGTTTAACATGCCCTGAATATGTCCGGCGTTTGCATGTGCGCCGCACATACTAAAGCCAATATTTATAATGCATCTGAACTTGTTCCGGTGAGCTGCGGGTTTGAAATGCTGAGCGCACGCCGCTGGCACCAGCAGCGCGGCGGCGCCGCTCCGGGCCGTTACTCGAGGCCCCGCCCGGCTGATTCTGGTTCCGCGCGCGCAGCCGCTCCCTAGCCAATCTGCACGGCAGTTGTTCAGCGTCACCAGAATGACGTTGATCGCCGCCTCCTGTCAGCGATTACGCGTCGACTCGCACGCCGCCTCGGAGCACCCTAAAAACAACGGCCCAAAGCGGGCCCAAACCGGCTTAGGTGGAGCCCGTCGCCGGGGAGGACAGCGGGGATAACGCGTCGCGGCAGGCGGCCGAGCGGCGGATGTCCACCGACCCGCTGCAGCTCCCGCCCGGTCAACAAACAGGACACACATGTACTGCGTTCGGCGCGGCTGCCGACAGCGCGCCACATAATTCAATTTCTCGCCACATAAACAGCGCTGGCCGCCTGGCCGAGTTCCGACGGTGGATCAAGCGGCCCGCGTCCGCCCCGCTCGAAAAACAGCGCCACGCTCCACGCGTCACAGGAATGAGGGGACTGATCTGACGCGCCGCGCTGCGTCTCTCCTCGATGCAGATAATAAATTGTATTCTTTCCCGTGGCAATGTGGAAAACCGCGACACGACCCAGAACACGCCCCGTTATGTTGTGCCTTGTCGACCATCGTCCGTCACCCGTGCTGAAAGGCGGTGCGTCGTCTACCACAATGCTATGTTCCCACACGACACGTGTGATCGTAAATCTTCCGCAAAAACTGCCAACAGTACTGGTCTTGATAGCGTGCCAAGCAACAGATGCGTGGGAAGCCGGGCTCGGCTGCGCTCGGTCACGCGTGACGTCATCGGGTGGGCAGCCGTCACCCAGCTGGACCAGCGCCGTGACCTGCACCCTCTCTGCCCAGCGCTCACACCAGCTCTGGTCACGGCACACGGGGACCCCTGCAGTTGCCCGACAGCTGAATGCGAATCAAATGCTAATATATGACTTGCGTGCAAGCCGTACGTTTGGAATTCACGAAAAATGTTTAGAAGTTTTATACGTGCTTTGCGTCTATCAAGAAAGGATCTAATAAATAAGGAGCATTCAATTGAGCATAGTTTATATAACTGTGATGGCTACAGTGCCGACTTGCGTGAGCAACATCACGGTTCCTCGAGTACACTTAACGAACAAACGTTTGAAACGATAGGTATCTGATCTTGGAACTCCGACGGACAGAGTCCAGCCGACTTTTCCTAACTCAAAGGCGTAGATTTTCTGTCGACTGTACGCATTTGATAAGATTGTTTAAATCAAGTACAGCCTGCCTTCACTTGGTATATGTTTTATGGTATCAAACTCTAACAGCTCTGTTAAGATGCTGTTGGCGGTGATTTCACCTCTAAGTATCCAAATACTCCACGCCGATTGCTTTTTTACACAAACTGTGGCGGTAGATTCAGGGATTTCTACAGACCATTACCCGTCTGCCCATCCTAGGCGATGTTGTCTAACACGGGTAGATTATCAACATGAGTCAATAAGAAGACATCTACCCCGTGCAAAGCTATCTAGGAACATGCACTGTGTCTACTCGCAAATCTTAGCTATATTCCGTACCATCTGATAGAAAAGTTTATGTCGTTTCTCGCCCAAAGAGAATTTTGCGCTCCGCCCTGCCAAACAGCTTTGGGAAGGTAAACATATGACAAACATCCATCCATGTGCAACTTGTTGTTTGATATGTCTGCGTTAAGGCCTGTATCGTATGATTGCTGGCTTCACTGGTCGAAGCGTCCCTGGTGAGATTCAACTGACGTCTCTCTAAACAGCTTCCCGATCAACAAGCAGAGCGGTGCCACATTCTTGACTACCGTTTGAAGCGGTGCAAAAGAGCAAAACCGGGAGTAATTTGCCCGTCCCTTCCAGAGATAACATTTGCTTCATCATCAAGCTGAGCCTGCATTGCACGCCTAAAAAGGGGGCAAAAAGGGACTAAAAAGGGGGCAAAAAGTGAGCGCGTGAGTTGAGTGGAAGCTTATATCAACAGCGGGGCTGGACGTCACGACAAAGGCGGGGCGGACCACCGCTCTTGCTCGGCCCGTCTGAGCTCGACATCAAAGGCTG
>NW_023596136.1:29355488-29472988 GCF_011947565.3 Pollicipes pollicipes | reverse complement strand
TCCGAGCTTCACAACTTTCCCACTGACGGGGCGGGGGGGGGGGACGCTCATTAGCAGAGTGAAGAGGGAGGGGGACAGCGCGGGCAGTGGTGTGCTAATGCAGCCGGCCGCGGGCGCCGCGCCGCGTGGGTGGGTGGAAATAACAGCCTGCCACACCGGTCACGCGCGGGCTAGTTAGTGTGCAATTTTATCAGCGGGGTGTGCCGGCCGCCGCCCCCTGGCGCGCGAAGCCATTGCACTCGTTTGAATGGAGATCCGATGCTGCGCGAGATAGCGGCCTGACCACAGCACACTTACCGAACATTGACGGTGGGCAGGCGGCCAGTCGGCGAAGCAACGTTCAAAACTGGAGTCCGGGCAGCCCACGCTGGCGTGTGCGCGTTCGTGCTGGAGTCCGAATTCGACAGGCAGTAGAACTCGACGGGCTCTCCAGACACTGTCCGCCGCCGTCAGGAGGTCCGAACCGGCACGAGATCGTCTCAACACCTCCCGCGCAGTCCGTGACGAGAAGAGCACGTCCACCGGCCTGCCGTGGGACGGGCGCAGAGTCGGCTGCCCCGCGAGCCGAGCGCGCAGCTCGGGGTGTACGGTCCGGTCTCGCGCGCCGCCCCAGCTCCCGGCCGTCCCGGCGGGCCGCTGCCGCCGACTGCGGGCGGCCGGGGTGCGTGCGGCGGCGCGCCCCCGCCCCGCCCCCAGTCGGCGGCTCGGCCGGCCGGCGGGTCGCCGTCGCCGTCGCCGACGCCGTCGGTTCACAGATCAATTAGCCCGCTCCATTACGGCAAGTTCATTCTTTCCCAGACGCGGGCCAAAGCGAATAGATTTCCCACTACGCGGGCGGCAAAAACGGTCTGGCAAAAAGCCGGGCGCGTCGGCTGCCGACGGCGCGGCTGTTGGGTGCCGGCCGGGGCGGCGACTCTGGCCTGTCGGCGCCGCGGGCCGGGCATGCCGCCGCCTCACCGCCGACACCGCCCGGACCGGGCAGACACCGGGCAGACACTGGCAAACACGGAGCACGCATGGCACACACGGGCAGACGGAGCGCGGAAGGAAGAGACGCAGATGGGGGCAGGTGTGCCTGAAGGCTCAGGCGCCGGCGAGACGTGGGTCAGATACGGAACGGACGAAGCTGGGGAGAGGCAAATAGGTCAGACGCGGGACAGTCGGAGCAGACACGAACAGGTAGAGCAGGGAAGACGCCAAACAGATAGCAAAGACATGGGGTTTTCAGAGCAGATGTAGGCAAAAAGAAGGTGCGGGAAAAGCAGGGCAGGCACGGGCAGACAAGGCAAGCATCGCAGATATAGGGCAAACAAGCACACAAGGACACGCATGCAAGCACGGGCACAAGGTACGCATAATATATAATATAACAAAGCCAGACAAAACAAGCACGGCCAAGACCCGCGCCAGCCTTGATATACAGACCAGACAGAGTACACTTTGCCGCAGACACGACGCGCCGGCTGTTGTTTCGGATGTGCGTAGCGGCCCTCCTCGGAAATCTCCATCCTCGCCGACGCGAGTGAGACGGGGCGGACCTGTCCTCTTTCCCGGAGAGCCGATCCTGAGACGTGCCGGTGTGTCGTACGGAATGTTCAGGGGTCGAGGTCCCTCAGCGTGACACATCGCTGTCAGTGACACGTTCTCTGTGTACTCAGCACTTTCCAATTTAAAACTGGAAGGGAAGAGCCGAACAAAACAGAGCAAAACACATAAACAAAGCGGCCTAGTAAAAAGCAGACGGCGCAATTTCACCGTCTTTGTGTTGGGCATCTTCCGCCCTCTTTCTCTCATAGCGTAACGCGCGCACACAATGAGTTTTGGCGTCCAAGTCTGATGGCATCGTTCACGGTGCCAAGAGCGTGTATAAATGGCTCTTAAAATGACCATCGCTACTGCAGTGGAGGCATTTGCAGAGCCTAGGTTTCCAATTACAAGTCTCCGTAATGCCCTGCAGTTGGTCTAATTGCTCACCACTGAGGCAAATGGATGCACTCTGTAGAAGATGAGTATGTCCTGTCTTTCAATTGGTAGCTGGGAAAGTAATTTCATCCTCGCTCGAGCGGAACACTTGAGTGCCGATTGCTGGGACATACCGGTGAATTATACGATGTTGAAGAATGTGCTTTTATCATTAGAAGAATGAATGATCCAAATGCTAAAGCAGCATCTTATTTAGCAGGCTGATTGTTATTGGTACAAGGCAGGAACCCCCCTTTTAAAATTCCTTAAAACACGCGCTGGGATGGCCGGCTGGATACCCTTCGCTCGGGTAGGGGTCAATTTGACCCTCCCCCGCCTGAGATCTCGGGAACTAAGAGAGTTAGAGACACCAAATTCACAGGGTGTGTTGACCTGTATGTGAACTCTCCTACGTCAAATTTTGACGTCACATGACGTCACACATTCATAGCCAGTGGCGGCAGTAATGTGGGAACCACAGTAGTGCTCTGATATTCCATGGCACCCATGCTGAACTAAAACAGTGTAAAAATATTACTGCGTAGAGAGCAAGTACTTGCTCAGAAAAATGGATAGCACAAAACATATAACAGCGCATATGAAACCAAGTGTAACGGATTACCCATTGAGGATCACATGAAGGCTAAATGTTAGTGGGCCTAAGACGATAGTAAGTTGGTAGGCCTAAGACGGACGGTAAGCACTATGATAGTTTCACGGAATCAATCTGTGCAGAACTGCAGTAAAAAATAATTAATATTTTTTGCTGAGATGACTTTGAAATTAAACCTTTGCCAAGCAAACTTTGCTGCGGTAAGTATGTAAATCCAGCCAAACTGGGAGTCAAGTAAAACGAATCCAAAGGGATATACCTCAGCAGCTGGTATATCATAAACGAGCAGAGTGGCGTGCAACATCTATGAAGCAGAATCAATCCTCGAATCGGTAGGCAGGTAACAAGGGCCAGCACAACATGACGTGACTGACTTTCACCATATATGACTCGCCAGCATAGCCTTACATAGGACTTGATAGGACGACACGCCGGGTGACCGATGTTTACGATACCCGCCCGCTCTGCTTGCGGCATGGCCTGAAAAACTCAGATCTACAGCACGTCACCTAAATATGCCGTTAAACTTTTAGTAAGCGCATGGCTCTAAAACGTTAACAAACAAGCAACAAACAATTGGTTACCATTCGATGGTTTCTGTTTAAAAGGTGGCATGCACCCCAGCTCCGCTCGTGTGCTACTCTCACTTGCATGCTAAATTTGAAGCTTTTCTCTCCTACCCTAAAAAGGCCAACGCACTACGTACATTATTTGATCAAACCTCATTCGCCATGTGGTTTTAAAGGCAAACAGCTGTTCAATGGTCCGTCGACATCAATTTCAAACGACTCGCTGCCAACATTCCGCCTTGTAATGTAAGCTGGGCCACATATCTGCGCTTACCTCTAAGTAGGAATTCTAACTGTTAGTTGTCCTATGATCAATAGCGGGATTACCGAATCCCTCCTTCTCGGTAACACAAGTTTCAGTTAAACTCCTAAGTTTCAAGCCTGTGTGTCCTTGGGTCAGTGGGCTAGCCAGCCAGTCGTTAATATGTGTCGGACCATAATGTTTCCATGCTACGGATTTCACATCATATATGTACATACGGGCTGTAAAGTGATTTAACGTATCTGCCGTGAGTTGGCCCGATTCTGTGCTTTCCTCGACGGCGTTAATGCATTGACTGCATGTCGTGCATATGCCTGGGCGTCAACTAAGGTGAAGGCTTGGTTGTTGGCTATGCGACCTTTCGGTTGTGGCTAGATACGTAACACGTGTTCTTTATGGGTGATATCGATACACATTCTTACACGAGGAACAGTGCTCTCATTTTCAGGAAAGACACAACAGATGATCATTCTCTGTTTACCAACAAAAGCTGACATCACGAGAGAAGAACCCAACCCGTAACAAATCCAGACTCGTGTTCGACTCAATTTCTTTGAGCCGGTTGAAGACCGGCTCACATGCTTTGGGATCCAGTGAAGCTGATAACTCAAAGTCGTTCCATTTTCTTTTGTATCCAGCTCAGTTCAGACTCATCGCCTGCGTTAAAACATTTTTGCCTATGACTTACTATATATATATATATATATATATATATATATATATATATATAATACTATGCCAAATAGACACAAATGCTCAAGAAGAAAGTTTGTAGTTTGAGTTCGGCAAATGGACTTATAGCAAATTGGACCCAAGCAAAATATGGACTTTGCTGTTGGGCAACGAATATTCTCCACGACTTTTAGGGAGAATGTTTGAAAAAGTAAAGAAAATCTTGAGCACGTGGGGGAAGGGTGGCAGGGGTTGGGAGCACGTCCTATCCGACGACGATTCTTAACGCTACTTTACATAGATGAGCACTTGCTTTGGAAAATCAAACACAACGTTGGAAAAGCAAAACTGCGCATGCGCATAGCTTGAAAGAACGACAATAAGCGAGTTCTCTGGTGAAATCTTCTATCTCGAAGCCTAAATGGCCGGGTAGCAATAGATGTCATTCACGCGAGTGGGGTTTTCAAGGGGTTTGCACGCAAAAAGATGCGGTTTACGAAATTTAGTGTAAACTGTGTGGACAATACGGGAGGGACATAGTCCATATAGGAAAACCAATGTGCCCTATTGGTGTCCGATATCATGAACACCTGCGAGCCGTCAAAATAACAACAGGAAATACCCCTTTAGTAACCGTTTTCGGGCAAAACTCGCCCAGGCTGTAATTCAGGTAAGTGTGGACCCTAGGCCCCTTTTGGAGTTCAAAGTCATCTGCAGAGCACAGGGCCACCCAGACAGGAAAATAAGTGTATCTATTCTTATAAAAGTCGAAGACCAAACATTGACGTACAGGGCTCATCATGGCTTAATATGCGAATGTGACGTGTGTCTTGATGTATGATGTGTGCTAGCTTAAAATTGTTAACGTGCATAAGTGATGCCTGACGCGTGATGAGCGAGGCCTTTTTAATTAAAATCGTTTGCATATATATAAATATATATAAATATATATATATATATATATATATATATATATATATATATATATAAGTGATGTGTATTGTGTGATGCCTGTTTACTTGAACTCGCTTGCGTAGTTTGAATGAAGTGTGATGCATGATGCCTATTTAATTGAATTAGTTCACATACACACGTATCTTTTGTGTGTATTAAGTCTTAGTTAAATATGCACTGTGTGGTAGTAATGGTTGACAATTGCTCCTTGCTTAATCCGCTGAATGTTGGTGTCCTGTAAAACTGTGGCTAGTTGTTTAAAAAACTTGAAAAATTGAGTTTTATTAGCAGCGATTTTAATTCACTTCTGCTATTCGTTTCGATCAAGGCATGTTGCAGAAATATCAACTCATCACTATCTCCATCCTCATGGTTTTTCTCTGAGGAATGAGACTTTAACTACTGTCTTATTTATCAACAATATTGTGCTTACTGCCTAAGAACTACAACATCATACCTTCTGCTGGATTCGCAAAGAGCTTTATAGCTAATGCTCCATGCTGTCATTTTAACACCATGAAATGGTTTATTAATTTGCCTGGGGGAAGCTATGTTTCCTCATGTTACCATTTTATTGAGCCATGTGGCTCACTAACACGCCATTGATAGAAATGATCGGCTCACGATTCAGCCGACAAAATTTACGAAGAATGCGATTCAGCTCATGGCTCAAACCGGCATATCTCTTCGCCAGCCGACTCAGCTCGCGGCTCAACCAAAAACGGTCGGTTCGTGAGCCAATCCACGATTCAGCTCGGGTCGACCACAGTTCTGACTGAACCAAAATTGCATTCCATGTTTGCCGGTTAATGACGGCGATTCAGGATAAGATTCATCAAATGCAAATCAATTTCAGCTTGAACACTGATGCGTAGATGAAATATATACGAACAGCAAGTAAGCAAAAGTATGAACAAATGCGGCCTTAAGTTTAGGCCTCGCATCAATATCTGGAAAGGTACAAATCTTGCTAAGTATTCAGTCTGCCTCCAAATACGTTTCTAATGTCCCACAGCACAAACAAAAATAGTTAATCCCTCCGGTTCTGACTGCTGTAGGGCAGACTTGATTATGAGTTACGAGATCTGTACCGCATGCATTTACGAGGATTTCATTTTGACTTGCCGTGCAAGTTAAAATATTGGGCTGGTTTGGAGGATGGGCTGCATAATATATTACCTTTTGTAATCCAGCACACGATCCTGTGTAGGAATAACGCTTCCCGACGCATATACGAATCTTGTTATGTCGAAAAGGAATGGCTGGCATGGACGACAATCAATGCTTGTTGCCCGAGCGCTGACCCTACCATCCGATCCTGAAATTCCGTATTAACGGCTGACATTTGCAGCGAGGGCTCAACGTGCCGTAATGCTCGGAATGTTCGTCCCGCCCTCTGAGGTCACCTGTCCTGAATTTTGGTGCGGACTCTGCCACCGGCCACAGACCACCCCAGTTAGGGACAAGCAGCAAACGCGTACAGCGACTCGAACTCGCCACATCGCGGGTGAGTGAATCGGAAGGCAACTGCTCTAATCAAATAATATTTTCATCATGGCTATGTCGCCAAGGCACACCTGTTCAAAACAGTGATCTGAGCTGTCTTGTCTGAAAATGTCTGCAATATATTTAAATATTCGATATCAACAGCAAATTTGATAAAATGTTTAATTTTCCCTATCGGACACTGTAAACAATCAGTCTGTAATCAAACCCTGGTTTAACTTTGATACGATCTCAGCTCCAAATGCAGGTTGGAATTTCCAAAGCGCATTACGCGCATACAGGTGAGAACAGCGTATCAAAGTTTCCATTTTTGGCCTTCATTGAATCGTAATCATGGTACAAAAACATTGCAAAATGTCTTGCGTTAGAAATTGTAATCACGTCCCTGAGAAGCATTGAGGGGCCGTCCATAAATTACGCAACTCATCTTTGGTAAATTTTAATCCACTCCCCCTGGTTACACCCTAGTTAGCGCCGGGTAAGAACGCCCTCCCTCCCTGATAACGCCGTGCTAAACGAAACGTTTCAAGATGCTTATCGCCTGTTTGGCCCTAATTGAGGTACCAAATATGATATGGGCCTGTTGGTTGTCATGAGAGTTAGCCAACTACATCCGGCTAGGGGGCTTTAAAACATAAAAGCACGCGATGCTGATTTGCAGCCGCACCTGAGCGTACAATTACGCGTTCCAAAGCCCTTCCTCCCTCCTATAACGCTTCATAAGGCCCTCATTCCCTTCGTCGTCATTGGGGCTTTACGACACACTCAGCTGCTGGTGCTATACGCGTCGTCTGCCTCTCACCCTGACGGGAAGGGCGGGTACCGTGGAGGATCCAACCCCGTACCCCTGGTTTGTAACCCGCGCAGTGACGAGCGCAGACGCGTGAACCACTACAATGTCGACGTCTCTTCGCTTTCAGAGCGTAACGTAATATGCGGACAGCCTCCCGAGGACTGGATGGTCAGGAAGGGTGGAAAACGTGGGGAATGATCCTACAGAAAGCCTCGAAAAAACAAGAGAATGACCTAGAAGCAAGGATTTAAGTCAATTTTTAATGAATTGCACCCACGCCTACCTGCCTATCAGTCTAACGAGGACGTGAGGTGGTGTGGGCCTCTGTGTCTGCCACAAAGTTGCGTGTCGACATCGTATAGACGGCGCCACTTGCGGTCAAATTTCGCCAGGCTTATTCCGATGCCCCAGTAGATGTCGTCACCAGTCGATATTCAAGATTTGAGACTAAGGTTTGATAGGAAAAAGTACGCATGTGGAAAGTACATGCGCCATTGCTCATAAACGACTGCGCGATAGGTGCTAAGTTCGTTTGGCATAAGCACGTACGCAAAAATTCATGCGTAAAAGTTTGTGGTCAATTGTTCGTATGGTACAAACTATGCACGTGAAATGTTCGTTTTGCCAAAAGTTTGTCGGGACAAAAGTTCGTAGTGGAAAATTTTGGCATGGATAAAGCACGCGTACAGGTGTTTACAAGCACATGATTGGTTAGGGCTACGGTTACGGCATGTGCGGTTCAAGTTCGTTCCACAGAAGTGTGTACGCAAGTGCAGGACAGATCGGTCACCCGGAGATGAAATCACGCGCCGTCAGCTGCCAAATTGTGCTGAAATTTGACCTCCGTTGGATGATCTAAGACATAAGATTCCACTGGGCTATTTTTACTCCATCCGGTGTGCAGTCCAAAAGTTGCAAAGGTCTTGGCAGGCAATTATTGATTGGATGCAAACTAGGTCCTGATAAAAGCTGACGCATCAAAGCGGAGCACAGTGGGTGCATCTTTCTCTCTGTGCCCTGGGTTACTTCATATAAAATTTGTATAAATGTTGCCAGGGGCCACTCGCAGGTCTTCCTGGCGTACTCTACAAGTCAGCTGACTTCCGCCTGATTCGGATTAATCTTGCCACCCGGCAGAGGGCGTGTAACTTTGTGTCACGAAGAGCCAGGCTAGTCATAATATTTTACTTGACCTTTGCAACCGCCACTGCCCACTGCCATCCCTTACCCACGCCCCTGTCCCTGTCGACGGGATGTGGTGGCTCCGCAGTAGCCATTCGTCCAAGAACGCCCAGAAAGGGGCCCAGCACCAAGAATGAGGATCTACGTTGGCTTCCACGCGTCAAACGAACCTTGTCTCTGACAAACATTTGCATACGAGCTGTGCGTGCTAAAGGAGCGTTGTGTACGTAGGGATTTTGTGTACACTACACACGGACGTGCAAGCTTTGGGTGCGTACTTTTGGCAAACGAAAATTATTCCTGACGAACATTTACGAACTATCCCTGCGTGCTTACATCATACATCGGCCTGCGCACTTTTGTGCACTCTGTTTTGCCATACCAATTTTGTTCCCGACGAACACTTTTTACGAATATTTCCATACGGAAAACTTCGTGCCACCGCTTTCTTAGTAAACATTTTGCTCGCACGTACATTTGTTGCAAGCATTTTTCTGACGGAAGTGTTACCGTGTTAATTTTGTCCCATACTTACGTCTTACATTACACATTTGTTAACAAAACAGACCTTTTGCATTGCAAACTTCCACCTTACGAGCTTTTCAAGTTCGAGCTTTTTAGACTAGTAAATTGGAGGTTGCGATCTCTCTTTACTATCTCATATATATATTATATATATATATATATATATATATATATATATATATGTGTGTGTGTGTGTGTGTGTGTGTGGTGTGTGTGTGTGTCTGAGGAGGAGGATATATAGTGCTTGTACATGTTCGTGGTCCTATATAGGTGTCCTCACCATCAGTGCATGTGCAGGGCAAGCATTGCAAATGCAAGGAACAGAAGCCCTGTAAATTAGCCACCAACGAATTCGTGGCTACCAATACACTGTTCACGTTTTTCACCAACTGGTAGCCTCTGGACGCGTGTCTGTACTGAGAGTGTGACCGGTCGGTCCGTCGGTCGGCGCGTGCGTCAGAGGTCACCAGGTGCCCCGCGGCCCGGACGCCGTGCAGGCCTCGTCGGCTGACCCGGCGGCGGCCGGCTGCCATCTCTGGGGGGCGGCCGCTGCCGGGCTGAACGCGGACTCGAGCCTTCATGGTCGCCTCCCGTCTGAGCAGTGTGGGACCGGCCGGGTCGGGCCGTTTGTTCGTTAAAGCCTTCTTGATGGAGAAGTGGAATGGGGTGGAACGGGTGGCTGTTCTCGGGGATACTGCTCCGGCCGCTGTTGGGTGGGAGTGGTTCAAATACGTAAACATTGGATGCGTTTGAATGAAGTGAACGCCTCGTACGCAGAACGGAAGCGTGCGCAGGTATCAATCAGTACAAGTGCTCAAGTACAGTGCAACTAGCCGCACACCTGAAGCGGTCTTGAACTTTTTCAGCTATCGTTTCATGCCACCTTGAATTATATTGGTACGTAGGTTACATAGACAGCTGCATAGCTTCGCATCGCTACACATGTATGATAGCAATTCACACCCTTCCAAGAGACAACATTCGTATGCAAAGCAAGTCAATTTGAATGTCTGTGATTAGCTGATCAGTTTCAGCCTTACGAAATCCAAACCAGTCTGAAGTGACTCGTGTTCTAAGGGGACGCGGAGTACGAAAGTACGAACTGCTGCCCAACAGGGCAAGACCAGAAACGTCTGTTGCCTACCCCGTTTATTGTACCTGAAATTATTTTAAATTATTCAAATTTTTGCAAGCTTTATGCCATTAAGACTTGATGGAAGGATTTGTATGCATTCCGTAGGCTTTCGTTCACCGAGCCGTTACGAAATCCTTAGTGATAACACGGTACCGTTTTGAAATAGTTGAATTGTCTCGTGTTCGCCAGGCTCCCCTCCCGGATGAGAAGCGTCGGACATCTGCCCATGCAAGGCAGGTATTAGTAGCCCTAACTATCTGGCGGACCGCCGGGCAATGCGCGGGACATTGGGGAAGGATTTGGGGAGTGCTAACCCTCATGGGAGCCGGAGATGCGGAGCCTGTGATAATGGGAAGGCGACGCGGGCGGGAACTAAAGCCAGGGCCGGAGGCCAGGGCCATATTCATCTCCGCAGCTGTCGACAGCCACGCAAAACAGAGGATACGAACGGAGCGAGGTCAATTACTCAGGGCTAAGAGGGCATCAAGGCCGTGCTGGTTACATGAAAATGGACGGGCTGATGTGAGAGAAAGGAAACGGCTGTTTAGGAGCTGCGGACCAACGGCTGAACACAACGGGCGTAAGAGTCAAACAGGAGACTCAACGGGCGTAAGAGTCAAACAGGAGACTCAACGGGCGTCAGAGTCAAACAGGAGAGGTCGCGATCATCGTCTGCTGGGAATATCCGCACAAACCGACCTGCCGTGGGGAAGCTTCTGAGGTCCAGGCTGAGCGTGGGTTTCATCAGTGATCTGTGAGCGCAATGTCTGACGACGAATGTTGAAGGGGAGTGGATTCCATGGGCGATTCAGTCGATAAAGACGCTGAACAATGATGACTGAAGACTATAGCACACAAACAGTACATTCAATTGACACTCATTCCACGACAAACCTGGGTGCAGCGAACGCACATCTCATTCACACATACACGCGTCGTTCCTATCGTTCCTATTGTCACTGCCAACCAACGAAGCGACCTTTCCAAACATTTCTAAGACTTCTGCGCACGGCTTCTGGCAGTGACAAACTTCGGTGGCGGCGCTGTGCACGAATGCTCCCCTCAGAGACCCTCCTCTCTGGTGCACATGACCAGTAAGCGTTATTGACTGGGCGATGAAGACTGGTTTCTCGGTGGCCAGTGTTTGTCGCAGCAAGCAAACGCATCGATATGTACAGGGGGTTCGGTCGGAGAGCCAGCCTAGCAGCGAAAGCACGCCACGAATTGTGTTGTATTTCGGTCAGCCCGATAACATACGAGGATATAAATTTCAGGCCTAAAAATGGTGCAGCGACTGTTCCGATGCGCTGCCGTAAGCGAGAATTCAGTTCCGTATAATGGAGAGAGCAAGACAATCAGTGACAATGGATATATCTCTATTGGCAGACCGTGTGAATCGGATAAGCAAACCATTGCACCGACTCATGATCCTGTCAAAACGAAGTTCAGAAGAAATTTGATTGTCGGAGAGTACGCCCCGATTTTTAGAAGGGGTCGTCTCCACGAATACCCTTGTCGCCGGCATGGAATGTGACACGGAGAACTGCCGAGGTGAACCATACAGCAGACATACCCATGAGATTTGGAAGTCACATTCCATGCCGTAAACGAATCGCGCCGAGTCAGATTTACTGCTGGACACCGAAACCTGAGTATCATCTGCGTGCTGGGTGATGAAGGCGTCACTTTGCGACACTTGTTAATGGCGCGGTAACTTATGCAGAGCCGCTACGGAACATTAGCGCGCGCTGACTAAGTACGACCCGGGAGAGCGCGGGCGCCACGGGCGGCACCCAGCCTGGCAGTAAGTTCCAAAGTCCGCCCATAGGTGGAGTTACGCAACTAGCGACAGATTAGGCACAAATTATTGTTCCGACGGGCAATATAATTCATGCTGAATTAATTACGTCCATGTTAAGTTAATCATGCTACGTGCATATTAATGATAACACGTGGCAATATTGTGGTCTGGTGGTCAGATATGGAGAGTGCCATGCGTTCAACGTAACGGCCACGCTAGAGCTCCAGACCAACATGAGCCCAACACCGTCCCACACAAGCGGCGATGCATCTCCACCGCCACCACTCCAACACTCCTCTGCTCCTCAACCCCAACTCCTCTCGCCACTGGCCGGAGTCGGCGTGGTGTTTTCATCTCTCAGCGCTGGAAACGCCCACGGCCGGAAAAAGGAAAAAAAGAAAGAAAAAAGCCGAACACACTCCAAAGCGGTAATGGAGTTGGGACCACGATACGCCAAATCCGAAGTTAAGATAGTGGGCTACTTACACTGTGGCTTTGCGCGGTAAGGATTTTTTACTGTCCAGATGGGACCAGCTGGCGAAAGGGCTAACGAATGGTATGCGCATGCGTGTGAAGAAAGGGATGATACCGAAGGAAATCAGAATGGAAGCTGCCGGGCCTGAGCCTCAGCAGCTTGTTGGGTATTGGGTATGAATTTTATGGTGCCCTCGTTATTCGTGGTCCTGTTCAGGCTGTTTCAAGAAGACTGGCAATGCTGGAGAATGTTGAGAAGCCGATATGACAAATCTGCTGCAAAAGCCAGCTTTCGATTGGAAAACGCCATCACTGCACCAGTTTCATTGCCAAAGTTGATGTACCGCCCGTCGAACTGCCCCCAAATGGACATTTTGGCTTCCGTCGCGTGTAGAAGTGCTGACAAACACATAGATCAACTGCTCGACGTCAAGGGCGTCATTCAGAAAAAAAATTTTGCATTGAAGGATATTGAAGTAAGCATCGGATGTGATGAGATAAGCTCAATTCTAACTTTTGGTATACTTTTAAGTGGAAAAGGCTGCTCTAGACAACGCAATGTGTCTGTTAAGTAAATGTTTCCGAATGTTCCATTGTTTGATCGCGTCATCATACCTTGCACAACATTGATTGAGAGCCAATCGACGGCCGTTTTATTTGGAAGCCATGCTTACGAACGCCAGATGTGAACGCTCGACAACTACATATTTCTTGGCGTAAGCGCCGCATGGCCAATGAAATGACACGATTTTAATGACGTCATTAGAGCGTCATGGATGCCGGGTGACCTTCACAAAGTCTGCACAAGAAGTCTGCATATCTTCGCGGGCGGGTAGCTCAGAAACTAGAGTTTTAGGTCTTAGGAAGGGCATGGCTGTGAACTGTGCCGAATGATCTCCAAGATGGCTGTTTGGGTCTAAAACCTCATACGAATATGAACCACTCCCTTTAAACTCTGTTTGTACTCGGATCCAGGAAAATTTGCTTACATCCTGAACCGTATATATATATATATATATATATATATATATATATGCGTATATACTTATATGTCTGTATATATATATATATATATACACACACACACATATATATATATATATATATATATATATATATATATATATATATATATATATATATATATATATATATATATATATATATATATGTATATGCATGCCTTGAGTTTTGCGGACATCCCCAGACCCCAGCCCCCTGTGACCTCAGAGATGTTCATTTGGGTTTCATCGCCTGAATTCCGGGGCAAGGTGGGTCATAACGGACCGGGCAGAGTGCCGAAGCCTCTGTAAAAGTTCAGCAACTGTGGGAGTAAAAGTATTCTCAGCATCTGCTCAGGCTGAAATGAGCAGGTCGCTCTAGCACAGATGTGGAAGGGTGCGCGTCTTTCCAGGAGACCAGTGACACAGGGGTCCCACAACCTTGACAGTTCTCGATGCATTCTAGAATACCGGCCGCCGAATGACAAAAACAAGCGAGCTTGATTTAGCATGGCTTAATTCTGAATCCTCTTTTGACAGTCGGTACGTTGCGGCTAATGATCGGCCTCCGGCAGTTTAAGCGTTTGTTTCGGTGGCCAGCGTTGGAGACCGTCCCCGCAGCTACCATAATGAACCTGCATGGACGCGAAATTGATTTAAGTGCCGGAAGCCGCTGCACCAAAAAGCCCTTTGCTGGCCTTAAGCTCGATTGCCGGCGTCGCCGCACATACCTACTCTGTGTCTCGAATGCCTCCCGTCCGCGGAGATCAGACCTCCGAACACGCTCCGGTCCGGGGGGATCAGCTCTGCGAACACGCTCCGGTCCGGGGAGATCAGCCCTCTGAACACGCTTCCGTCGGGGAGATCAGCTCTCCGAACACGCTCCCGTCCGGGAAGATCAGCTCTCCGAACATGCTTCCGTCGGGAAGATCAGCTCTCCGAACACGCTTCCGTCGGGGAGATCAGCTCTCCGAACGCGCTCCGGTCCGGGGAGATCAGCTCTCCGAACACGCTCCGGTCCGGGGAGATCAGCTCCCTGAAAACGCTCCCGGCCGGGAGCCAGGCCAGCGATGTACTTGGTTAGCCCGCCGTGACAGGCAGCGTGGCCAAATGCCTGTGTACACAATGAACACGGAAGGCTTAATTTGGTTAAATTATGAACATGAGCATTTCAACATGAGCTATGCTTGTCATCCTGTAACTACATGCTATGTAGGAATGCGTTATGACTGGTAAGCATGATGGATAACGTCGATTTATATTCAACATAGTCTATCAAGCTGCGAGCAGAATCAGCAGACACAGTGCGCCGTTGATGATTGTGGTTACAATTAACAAAGAGCACGCGTTAGGATTCACACGGAAAATAAGACATTGGAGAGAAATGGTACTCGCTAGGTAGTCTGGGCATGCAAATACTATCTTATGAACGTGCCCTTTTTGTACTTTTTACTCATAGTTCGATTAGACGTGTCCGATTGGGTCGGCAATTTTCCAATATAATATATAATATAATATATATTATAATAATATATCGGTTATCGAAATCCCTGGGAGTAACCTATAACCCCATCTAAAGTAACCGTTCCGAAGGCAAAAATGCCATTGGATTCCCTGCTCAATCCCTATGAAAGCAAGGCTTGTCATTTTCTTTGTTTTTGCTAACAGGTATGCCATGTCATGTTCGCAATGCGCTAATTGTTCACAGCGACTCTGCAGTGGCGTGCCTTTTGTGTGTTTTGTAGCCCTTGTATGATGGCTACTCCTCCGGGCACGCTGCGGGCTCGAGGATGCTGACACAGGTTGGTGTGACACAGCCGCATTAGCGTCCAACTTCCCGTGGACGATGGGTTAACGAATTTTAATTCGAGATACGTTCATGCGACCACTGCCATATCTTCATTCTCCATCAATGAAGATGCATGCCGGAAGCACGCAAAAAACTTAAGTATTTTACAGATTGACAGTGTTTTTGCCCAGAACGAAAAAAAAAACCTAAAGTAGAATAAGGCTAATAAACTAGCCTAGAAAATGAAGTTTTATAGCAAAATTTCTAGGCATCATATAACAAAACTTAGCACAGCTTGTGCATCACTGGGTAGCGGGTAACCCACATAAGAGGCGTGCAGAAGAAGTCCCACCCCACTCAAGTGCTTTGGTAGCACAGCCGCGCAACGGTCTACCTTTCCTGTCATCCCCTGGCGATCACGCGTTAAAGGCATACAGTTCTGAGAGCTGAAGGTCGAGTTCTATCCCAATGATGTCGATCCACCTGGGGCAAGAAAGATTGCTTTCTTCTTTTGCGTTGATCTATGGATCGTGTTTGGCATTTTGTTAAGAGGAACCGAACTCCCGCGGTGTAATCTGTCAAAAAATGAACGCACAGGACGCCGCCGGGTGTTTTCCGACGGCAGGTGTGGAGGCCGTGCGTTCCGGCCCGGTACAGCTCGAGACTTTTCTACCAGTGTAAGGCACGATTTTTCTTTTTTTGTTGACAGTTTCTATCGCGCATGCTTGAAATATTACCCATTTAACTCAAAACATATTCTCGTGAAGTCTGCTCCACA
The DNA here is from genome assembly GCF_011947565.3 of Pollicipes pollicipes. Classification (NCBI taxonomy): domain Eukaryota; kingdom Metazoa; phylum Arthropoda; class Thecostraca; order Pollicipedomorpha; family Pollicipedidae; genus Pollicipes; species Pollicipes pollicipes. Next base: position 29,456,972 of record NW_023596136.1, on the reverse strand, counting down.
ACACAATACAGGATGCCAGCAATTTAGGGAAAACTGAATTTGTGGTCCATCTAGCAGATTTCTAGAAATATGCTGCGATTCATGCACAAGATTCCATCCTACCTGGATTCTATTACCATGAAAGAACTCTGCTACCGGAGTGGTGGCGGCAGCCTGGATCACAGCAATGCTTGGTCAGCTAATGTTTGGTCCTCCATTCTGAAGATGTCCAAGAACCAGCTGTGACCCAAATGTGCATAACACGTCAGTTGACAACGTCGATTGACTTATTGCCCACAAACTTAAAACTCTCTGCTTACATAGATCATCACAATGCAGTGCATATAGGTGAATTCTTATTTTAAGGACTTCTCACAGTAACAACAGTTTGCCAATAGGTTGTGGCCATCCTCTCAGTCTGTTCATGACTCATTATATACAACACGCATTGAATTCAGCCTCATATGAATACAAAGGCACTAAATATGCCAACTGGATGCCACTATATTTAAAATTAACATCCCTCGAAGAACTAAGCTGGTTGAGTTGCCTGACGTAGTAGTGATCCAAATAGAGTGTCGTTCGCTTGGAATATTTAGCGAGATGGTCTTTTCATTAATAGTAAGTCTCAAGGCAACGTGCTTTGTACACGAATGGCATGTTTGTATCATACGTATTTCCAACATGGCTATTGGGAAACGCCAGCTGGCTAAGTAGAAATGCACACTAGACGTCAGCTGGCAACGCCCGTTGTCACAGCTGCCACAATGTCCTTACTCATTTCTTCGAGATTATCTCAGACTTGTCTTTATTATATATATATATATATATATATATATATATATATATATATATATATGTGTGGTGTGTGTGTGTGTGTGTGTGTGTGGTGTGTGTGTGTGTGTGTGTGTGTGTGTGTGTGTGTGTGTGTGTGTGTGTGTGTGTGTGTGTGTGTGTGTGTGTGTGTGTGTGTGGTGTGTGTGTGTGTGTGTGTGTGTGACATAAAGAATGGAGTTACTTTATCTAGAAAATTACTTTACTTTTAAGTGATTACTTTATAATATATATATATATATATATATATATATATATATATATATATATATATATATATATATATAATATATATATATATATACATCTAATATAAATATATATACCACTGAGACCAGACAATATATATATATATATATATATATATATATATATATATATATATATATATATATATATATATATATATATATATATATATATATATATATATGACAAAACGTCCTCTGTGTTTTGTCATCTTAATTATCGGACACATGGATGCTGAAATCACTTCTGACTTAGTCCAAAAGAATGAGCAGCCACTTTTTAACTTTATATTGTGTTCGTCGCTATTACGAGCCACATAAATGTACTCCACAAGAAAATCTTCGAAACACGGCAGGCGACAACGGTGGCTTTGACACCAATGATGACACACAATGATCGTTTCTAACTGGTACCGTGCTATAGCAAGCAAATTGCAGTTAGAGATTAATTAGATAGAGCATATCGACGGATTTCTAAGTATTTCACTGGAAGCGACTTTTCGGCAGACTCAGCCCCCTGAAACGATTCAAGTCTGTAAAATTCCATCGACTGCCTACCAACGACTTTGGAGGGTGCCCAATCGATTTCCCTGCCCACACACGATGAATTTCTAACTATGCCTCACAGTCCTCCCGCGCTACGTCAGCGGCTTCGGACCTTTGCAGAACGCCTTGCAGGTCTTGCACCCCGCTGCACGGCACGCCCCTAAGTCCTCACAAAGTATATACACTGACGAGGCATGCCGGGCTAATAGCACGGAGCGCCAGCAATTGCCGCCTGGGCCTATCATTAGAGCGGCGTTCACGACGCGGTTTGCGCGGTGCCTTTGTCGACCCGGGCGGAGCTGAATGGCGCGCCGATGAGCCGAGCTGGTCGCGCCTGCCAATCTGTTATCGCCATAAATATTGCCAGCGCTCCGCCTGAGGCGTCACACTTGACGAGATTCCCGCGCTGAGTTTACGTCTCACTGATGCGACGCGTGTTGAGCCGCCCGCCAAAGATGCTCTGCAGAGCGAGCGATGGGACGGATGGGTCTCTCTCTCTCTCTCTCTCTCTCTCTCTCTCTCTCTCTCTCTCTCTCTCTCTCTCTCTCTCTCTCTCTCTCTCTCTCTCTCTCTCTCTCTCTCTCTCTCTCTCTCTCTCATTCTTATTTGTGTAAAATGACGATCAGTTGGTCGCATGTGATCGGAAGAAATGTCAGTGGCTCAGAAACTCGATACCATTCCAATGCCTATAAACAATATTCACGGGTCTTTCTAAAGAAGGATTGAATGTCATCGCTCCTGAACAAAAGCAGCCGTTTGCCTCGCCACTGGCTGCTGCGTGACCTTTCAAGCCGAAATATATGCGTATCTAGATTAGACGTGCTAGATTCGGACCGGAAACAGGTCTCCTTTCTGTATTCCCATCAGTTTGATTTCAAATTTCACAGCTATTTTGGTCCAGCTATTCGAATCTACCTTTGTCTTCGCCGAGAAAACAGCAGCATTTGCTTTGGTTGTGGCTACATGTTCCCAAATTTTCTCTTGATGTCACGTCCTATATTGTATCAGTTACATCATAAATACTTTACGTGTACATCTGCATGAAGAACTTCGGCGCATGGCACACCGTCAGTCACGCATGAGTTGGTGAGCCTTCATTGAGCACATGTATCCATCTGGCTACCAGCCCAGCCCACACAGGCTGCAGCCGTACCTGAAGTAAAGTGGAACTGTTGAGCAGCAGCCTCGCGAATTGATTGCAAGGGTGCTTGTGATAGCCTCAGCGATTCCGTCCTCGTCGATTCCACTCGACATAATTGTAAGTGTGCGTTTTAGGACAGCCGTCTTTCGCGAACCCTCACCCGTTGAATGATCAAGTTTCCAGTAATGACCTGATGGTGCTATCTAGATCTGTAAACATCGCATGTGCAGTGGAGCTTCGGTGTTCGTGCACTTGTGAAATGTTTTTCTTGGAGCCTCGACATCTGTGACCATTCATGGTGAGCTAAAATATTGGTTTTGCTATAAGTTGGTGAATTTTGAAAGGAGGAAGTGTTCGGGTGATCTGAGTTTTAATTTATGTCTATTTTGGGTGCTCTGGGTCTCAAATGTCACCAGTTGTATCTGGGACCTGGTGTACTTCACGTAGAAGAATTTAAACCATGCGAAGTTGACCGACGCTGCAAGCTGTGCGTGTGTGATAAAGAGGCAAAAATGCAAAAGTATCAATCCAAAAGTGGGGGGTGATATAACTGTTTATACTTTTGCTGGATCAAGCTATGCATATCAATTGTGAAATCCGGACTCTAGGACCAGAGAATGCGCAGCGATTAGGCCGGTGTAATGTCCCTACGGCTTGATGGTACAGAGTGCAGTTGCGTGGTTCGAAGAAAGGGCTGGTTACGACATCTTGATGTTCTATGAAAAAGGCAACGATAAATGAGAACGGAAACATCCAGATACGTTCTAACCCGTCGCACAAATGTGAACCATGGTAAAAGGGGCACATACTTTCATGTGATATATGATTCTTATTCATTGTTTTTAACCAGTCCAGTTGCTACTTGATGTTCTGTTCTGACGAGTTTGGTTTTTTGTTTGTCCAGTGCAGGTGTGGAAAAACAGTAGGTACCCTAGATTTAGTTCTCTTGGCCTTATTATCCGCTAATGGTCGAACAAAAAGGTGAAAAATAAAGATATATTGATGCTTCGGCCACAAGCCCTTATCAAAATAATACACGAATGAACAGTAAATTACAGCCAGACTAACCAAACTCCGGGTCGGTGTCCGAAGTGCTCCCAGATATCCCCGCGCAACCAGCCTTAACTTAAATACCTCCTATCAACAAAATGCCACCGGTGTTCACATGAAACCAGTGGCCTTTAGAAAATGATAATGACCAAAGCCCTTCGGGCTAATCTCAATATTTGAAGTTAGATTAATCCTCTAGCCGGCCGGTGGTAACGACCGCGCTTAAGGCCAGGTGCCGTTAGAGGGCAGTGCGGACCGTGCCGAAAATTGTGGCACGTTAAACTTTCGCAACTAAATTCTGCTGCCGGCGTGGACTTTTATGATCGGATGAAAGGGGCCAAGGCTCGCGCAGCAAGCACTGCTCAGTGTGAGCTTTGGTCTTTGGGCTTAATCTTTAAAGCAAGACAAAAAATGCCTTCACTGTCTTTGACCTTCCAAAGGTCAGTGATCTCAGAGTGATTGGGTCAGCATAACTCATTTTAGGCCTAATAGCTTCCTTATCATTCATTTAGACAGCGAATAATTTGGCAACTTATCTTAAAAGTTGCTTTAAAATCACAAAATTGAAACGCCGCATTGGTCAAGCATCTCTAGACGACTGCACCTTTGTTTCCAAGTAGTTCTGAAAATCGTCATTCCCCATTTATCCACATTTGACCTCTGGTCAGTATATCTCGTTTCCACGACCGCCTGAGGGCTGTGGCTGGTCGAAATGGCTGAAGTCGGATCGATCTCCTTCACCCGACAGTCAGCTGTGGTCTGGAATCGAGATTCTGGGCGTTCGGCTCTAGCGAGGTAGAAAGACGCACATCTGTGATCGGGGTCAACGCTGCCACCGACGTGCCCCCGGCTGCCACCAATCACCGCCCGTCTGAGAAACGTCGCCACAGCGGCATATCGCGCCAGGGCCGGCAGGGTCCTGAGAGGTCACGAGGTCAAACACCACGTGCGGCCGATGCAGGGTTGGGACGCCTATGACGATCTGGTAGATTTTAACAGGAACGGTTCAGAAAGTTAGATAGTAGAGACGTGTGGTGCGCTCCTGGCACGTGGCAGGACTGACAGCGGGAAGTCGCACTGCTGTTAACGCAGGCACAGGCCCAGCGGCTCTGCGCAGTTTCCTTGCGTGGGCGTATCGTAGGTGGCTCTAGATCGGAGGCAGATATTTGTTGACGGGACGCGGGCGAAGTTATTGAAGGCATTTTCTTATTAGGCATTGGCGTCATCAAATGTATGACTTCAGAGGTGGTGGCTGCTTTGTTCATTCAAATGCTCTGTATTCCCAGCCGTGCGGAGCGTACAAAGGACGCTGCTTTCTACAGACATTGTGTCGATGTCATGCTATGCGAATTCCCACATCTGGTATGTCCACGTACTGACGAAGCACAACCTTGCATTTTGGATCTCCATATTTCAGGCTCCACACCAGTGTGCATCGTGATGCGTGTTGAACGATGAAGGTGAGCGCGAATGATGTAATGCGAATGCGGCTGTGAAAGCAAATGCCGCCGACGAAAGTGGATGAGTTCACAATATCATGTGCTGACTAAAATCAGAACAAATACTGTATGGCGAGGCCGTATACAGACCAGGCAAGGCGTTTCAGCGCCTTCGCCAGTCAGCAGCCAGCAACCGATCACTGGTCGGCAGCGCTCCATATAACTGCTTGGTGAAAACGTCTGAGGGTTTGTCTGGCCGTGGCGTCTTCCTGTTTACTGGGGAAATGCCGGCAACCCTGACAACGGGCACAGGCGGAGGCTCGCGGCCGTTTCGTGATTGGTCGGCTCTAATTCATTGCTGTTTACTCCTGATGTACGTTAAACTTCCATCTGCATTTGGGCTCCAGAAGCAACTTGAGTTTTACTCCAGAACCACAGCTCCTTAGCAAAGCATGAACAAACTAATGTTCGTTTTATCACCGCGGCATAATGTTTAGAGCCTAATTTTTTCCTTGACACGCCGACGATACCAGAATGTGGAATCCCACTCCTCAGGCCGTCCCGCAGCCCTCCGGCGCCTTCCCTGGTGAGGCGTTGCTGGGCGCCAGGGACATGCTCTCAGGCTGCGGGCCGCACGGCTGCGGTTGACGACGCTGAACTGCTCCCTCGAGAGCACATTCGGCCGACGCTATCTCGCTCCGTGTATATAACGAGCGCACGGAAATTGATGACATTGTCTCGTAAACTGACACTGACCTGCTGAGTTGCACCGCTTCTGAGGCACTTGGCTGCAATGGGCGGGCACTTTGCTCGACAACATGGTCCCGTGCCAGCGCTCTGACGGAAGTTGCAGTGTGAGCACTGCCGTGTTGCACGCAGTTCGGAAGACGAAAGGTGATAGCCATGTTCAAAGACGCTGTTTCGGGCCGTTTTTCAGTGAAATCACAGTGAGAACAGCAATGACATGTAATGTAGGGAAAACACTGACAGGAATACCTGCGTCACATAACCTTACGGGCGCTGAAGGTGTCAGCGCATGTTCTGGACATACCAGGCAGGCATGTCCCAACATGTGCTATCATATTCCAAAGTCTACAACGGTTTAATAATGTCGGCCAAGTCAGTGGGGACCCAACTCTCGCTCCCTGCGGAAGGCAAATGCCGCCGTGCCGTAGATCAAGCAACTCTGCCTAACCACAGAAGGCGACATGCACCCTACAGCCCAGACTTGCAGTTCATCTGCGAAAGGTCGGGTATCTATCACAATCGGCGTTTCTGACCTGCTATTAGTCGCTCGTAGTTCTTGAGTTCTTGATACGTGACATGATAACAGTGACCACTGGGTCTACGGATCCCCACGTACGGCGTCCGCGGCTGTCTGCTCTGGTGCCTGCCCGGTGCATTTGTACGGCACACCTTATGAGGTAACTCGATCGTCAGAAACGGCGTAACTCATCTTGTTTAGTGCTGCGTGTTTAGCAAGCACCCTTTCAAGCACATCTGGTCTGTGGATTTTGCCAGATTAAAGGGAATGTTTCACATTTGAAGATATTGAGGCGAGCATTAGATATGATGAGACAAACTCACTTCTAACTAGTATGCTTTTTGAGTTGAAAAAATTGCTCTAGACAACATAATTCTCTGTTCAGTAAAGATGTTTCTCAGTTAGTCACAGTTTGATTACGTCATCGTACTTTGCACAACATTGATTGAGAGCCAGTTGACGGCCGTTATATCCGGAAGTCGCGCTCACGAACGGCAGATATAAACGCCTTGGCGATTATATTTTTGTTGGCTTTGATAGCGGCATGGCTCATGGGATGGCAGGGTTTGGATGACGTTATATGACGTCATGAATGCCAAGGTGACTTTGAAATGCTCACCCCATTAAACCGTTCCCCATTTCCGCGGGCGTGTAACTCAGAAACTAGAGGGGCTTAGGTCTTAAGACGGGCAGGATTGTTAACAGCACCGAATGGCTTTCGAGATGGCTACTTCAATTCAAAACCCGTTGTAAATGTTGAACATTCCCTTTAAATATGCGTTGAACGTTTGGTAGCACTCACTAAGTGGATCGGCACGAGCAGGCAGACCTGTAACACGACCAGCAATGCTTCCCACCATTAAGTGAACCGGGCTTAATTTATTTGAACTACGCTTTGCTGCTGCAAACTGGCCTAACGTCTCTGAGAAAACCCCAAGAAACAGGTACATACAAATGACGGTAATCACTATTTTGAAACACAATGTGAAAACATCATATTACCAGCCTGAGGTGAGGTAGGCATCCAACTGTCTAGTTCTTACATGATACGTAAGGGTTGCGAGAGTGCTGTCGGTGGAGCTATGTCTTAAAAAGGAAAATCTAAAACTCCACCTCCACCTATCCGTCGCCTGGATCGGTCGGTACAGGATATCCGTGGGCCCCTCTGGATATGGCAAAACTGCGGGCGCGACCGTAACAACACCTCGCAAATTCTCACCTCACCGGTCTGCCGATCTGGGCGCTTCTCACCTCACCGGTCTCCCGATCCGGGCGTTTCTCACCTCACCGGTCTGCCGATCCGGGCGCTTCTCACCTCACCGGTCTGCCGATCCGGGCCCTTCTCACCTCACCGGTCTGCCGATCCGGGCGCTTCTCACCTCACCGGTCTGCCGATTCGGTGCTTTTCATCGTCGGGCACGGCAGGTCGGCAGGGACCGACTGGCAGCCGGAGTGAAAAACCCGTGCATTGACGAAGCTTGGGATTGCTGAAGCCGGGAGAACGTTGCCGCGCCGTGCCGCGCCGGCTGCCGCCGCTGCAGCGTGCCTGATTTGATTGCCGGAAATTCAGTCCGGCTGCTCAGCCGGAATGATTCCGAGCCGCGGAGCCCGGTGAGCTGCCTGAGATGAATGGGCTCGAGCAGCCGACTAATTTTAGACGCCACGCCATGTGGATGGCCCGGAACTTCGGCATAGGGTGGAATCATCTGCACTCCTTGCGCATGGGTGTTGGACATATCAAGAACTGGTAGGGGAAAGTTCAACCAAATGGAGCGTTTGGTGTATTCATTAAGAAACTGACTGCTAAATCAGACGCTCCATGCTAATATCGTGTGGCCAATATGCTCACTTGGAGACATCTGCGAGAAAATATGCTCCACAAGTGGCAATCAAAGCTTCAACCGGCCAAGCAGCGCCGCCGAGTGTTTCTATGTATAGTAAGTGCATCCTCCACCCATGCGCTTTTCATGCACTCTTCACTCTACATCGCTATACATCCTTGACGGGTGCACAGCCATGGGACTCGGTGGCGCATCACCTTCTGAATGTACAGCTGGTCCTAAATCGCTTAATTTAGAGTAAACATGATTAAACGTGTCGCACTTCTGTTCGCGCACGCATTCATTTCCCGCATTGCGTTTTTGCATTGAAACCAGCGCCATCAAACACCAGCGAACAAAGCATGGCATATCGTGTCAGGGTCACAGCGGCGCCGGGGGTTCCCCGGACGCTGCTCCTCTGAGCCTGCGTCACGGGAGTGGTGGGTCCTCGCGGGACCACTCGGCCGGACGAACGAGCGCCGAGCCGGGCCCGCGCCATCCCAGGACCCCCGCTTCCATCGCCGTCAACCGGCCGTCCGCCGCGCGGCACGTGCGGCCGGTTCAGGAGCGCGCCGCGCACGCCATGAACCGAGACACGGGCGATAAGCCCCGCCACGATCAGCCATCGAGGCCCGGCAGGAGCGCGCCGCACCGGCGATTTCTCTTCATTAGCTGCACTAACCAGATAAGCTGATTGCGAGGGGCGGGCCCTGATTGTTGGCGGCGGGAACATACGGCGCGGAACGCGGGAACATGCGGCCCTGGTGTCCCGTCGGCTTGGACTTGGCAGGGGGAGGCTACGTGATACGTGCCAGCCATGTTGATGGCGTGAGTCAAACGCGGACTGGCTGGTGCGAGGTGTGTGATTCGCAGGGAGCATGTCGTGATTGAGCCCCATGCACGTGTGTGAGGCACATTTACACATCACTCGTCGATATTGCAAAGCTTGCAATGACCAGGGACGGAGGACTGTAGTACCCCGATTTGCCAAAACTCCTCGACGCATCACACACTTCTTACTCGTCATTTCCAAACTAGCCTACTGTCGAAGTTCTATGAGATTCGCGCGGCCGTGCAATAATCTGAGCATGTCTCCAAGGTGTTTCGTCGCTTTCCGACACCCAAGTTTTTGTGTTTCTGTTTTGGCGCGGTGCCACCACCAGCGCCGGTGATGGGCCTGCGACCCTCCCCCTGCGGCCGGGTCCCTTCGTGCGACCCGGCCCTTGGGAGTGCACCGGCAAAGCGCCCTTGGCTGGGGCGCATCTCCGCGCTGGAGGAGCCCTGCTCAAACAACTCCTGGCGGCGCTGTCCCCTTCCGACGCCGGATTTCCGGCCAACGCGATCCGCACCGGAACAACCGACTTCCGGCGCTGGATGTTCGCCGCACGTCGTACAGTTTTGGGGCCTGAATTAAGGCTTACCTCAGTTGGCTCGAGACGTTCGGACCATTTCACGCATTTGAGAGGGATATTTCAAGTCAAACTCAAGGATGTGATTGGAGGAAGAAATGACGCTGTTTAGTTGATAACCGTTTACAGCACCTACAGTTTATCAGTGCGTGCAAGAAAGTTGAGCAAAAGATCAAGAAGATGTTGATGGTCATTACCTAGGAGAACTTTTAACGTCAATACGACGTTGTGGAGATGGCAATATGCCTCCAATGCCTTTCGCTGCTGCTGAAACTCGCCACATTCAAGCAAAATATGTTTAACTGAAAGGGGACGATTACACCATTGGCATGGGGGATGAGAGTGTTTTGAATACAATTAACTATGTGTAATCTTTGTGTGTCCAATTCGAAGACGTGCTCATACTTCTTCTTCCAAACGGTCGGGACAGTTTACTGATGGCTGAGATGTAATTTCTGGTCTTATGTCTTGAACCCGTGTCCTGGCGATTTCCGTCCCATGTCGTTGCCAAACTTGTTTTACCAGATTGTGAGTGACCATTTTTTTAAAAAAGTATTGTCAATAGGGGCTGGTGTTATGTCAGGGGACGCCAATGCTTCCTTAGCCAATTGGTCGGCTCGCTCATTCCCTGCGATACCCCGATAGCCTGGCACACACAAAAATGTAATGTTTGTGTCTCGTGTGCCTAAAGACTGATGAAGGTTTATAATGCTAACAAGTAGATAGTGCGTGTAGTCTTGGATAATAAGTGACAACAGGACCGCCTTAGAATCCGAGCAGATTACTATAGATTTGGTTCTATGATTTTGCCGTTCGATATGTTGCAAAGAAAGAAGTAAGGCGGAGAGCTGTGCAAGATAAACAGATGTTCCATCGGACTATCTACATTTTGTTGTGAGTAATGTGCGCTACAGAGTACTGCGCATTCGGTGTGGTTTTCAGCGCCGGAGCCATCGGAGTAAATGAAACGACAATTTAAATATTTCGCGATCATGCGATTGAATCTGTGCTGCGCGTAAGCTGCTGTAATGGTGCGTTTGGTGTCAATAAAAAGAAACAAACCTTTGCGAGGTGCCAGCTGCCAGAGCTTCCTGCTAGATCAGATGGCACGGAGGCTCGTGGTAGGACAGAATTTAAACTGTCCAAAAAAAGTGATCTGTGACGCGATTGTAAGGTCTGAGTAACGTTGAGCTGGTTCTAAATATGTGTGGTGAATGCATGGAAATACATGTGTGGCGGCAAATGCTGGGTGACTGGGATTTTGTATGTTCTTCGTGGCATACCTTAAAGTGTGTTTAATACGTCAGAGGGCCTAGCGACATAGTGAAAGCCTCTACTCCGTGCGCAGGGCTCCTTGTGCAAGCCGCAAGAACATGTTTTGTAGAGCAGTAAGGGACTTCAGATTGCCTTCCGTGCCACCTGCATACACCATGGATCATGTGTGTGTGTGTGTCATTGGGGCTTTACGACGCACTCAGCTGCTGAGGCTATATGGCGTCGCCTGTCTCTCACCCTGGCAGGAAGAGCGGGCACCGCGGGGAATCGAACCCCGTACCTCTGGTTTCCCAGACGCGCAGTAGCCAACGCAGGCGCGTAAACCACTACACTACCGGCACCCACTACACCATGGATCAATATTCACCAATAGGAAGAACCAAAAAATGATAAAATAACAATCGCGTGTGCCGACAGCACCGTATACTGACCCCGAGATGCACTGAAATGAATTCAATCATGTCATGCACCTGGTGCGGACGTGCTCGACATACCCAGACATAAACAATTTCGGGTCGAGAACGATGCCTTGAAATTCGAACAAAGAAACCAAAGGCATGTTGTGCCCATCGAACTGGAGAGAATACGCCTGTGTATCTTTTCACATTTTACTGAAAATCATAACGACCCATTCTGGGGCAGAAAAATGGAGTCCATAACGTTTTGACCATTATTGTAACTTTTGAAGCGCGTCTTGAAGGCGCAGTAATGAGTGATAACATTGTACATCTGAGCACCAAGTTGCACTGTAATCTACGAAAAGTGACGAGGACATGCCTAAAGGGAGATCATCAAACAAGTCGTCTAACATTAGGTTAAGGAGCATTGGAGATATACAGGTACCTTGTAGGAGGCCATTCTCTGGAACGTGAAGGTTAGAGACAGCCCATCGGCATCTTACGCGGAACGGCCGCATTACCGAGAGAAATTGTACCAGGTAGATGTCCCTTAATTCCTAACCCATAAAGTTTGATGATTAGAGCAGGTTTACACACAATATCATAAGCGAGACTAATATCTATAAACGCAGCAATAAGTTGGCGTTTTTTTTGGGCCAAATGTGCGACGAATGTCTGCTTCGAGACAAATCATATGATCACAGGTAGTACGGTTGCGTCGAAATCCACATCGCTGATCCGATATAAGTTTTTCACGGTCAATTATCCAGCCAAGACGTTTGCTGACCATGAGTTCCAGCAGCTTTCCCACGCAGTTGGTGAGCGCAATGGGACGACAGTTGACTGCATCGTGTGCGTGCTTGTCTGGTTTAGCGATCGGAATTGTTACTGTGCCTTTCCATCCTTCTGAGAAAACGTGGGAGGAACAAAAATCATTGCAAACTTTTAATGTTTATTTCAGCATGCTGCCAGGTAAGTGACGGAAGAAAAACTAATGTAGTTCATCCTGGCCTACTGAAGTGTTACCGGTGGGCATAGTTGCATCGCAGGGCTCTGAGAAAGAAAATCGTACGTAATAGTTCCCTATATTGTCATAAAGGAAGCAATGGTGATTTGAATAAAAACGGGGATGCGCTTGATCCATGAAGCCTGTCTTGTAGTCAGTGTCCTAGAGTTGCCAACTTTGGATGTAAAACAGCACCCACGGAGTAGGAATTTTTCACCCTTTTTCCCCATGTCTTATGTTAGTTTTTAGCTCCTACCTGATATTGTCTAACCACACATACCAAACCCATTTTTCCCTTTTAGCGGTTTTAAGATGTCGCTCAAAACTGAGCTCACTTGAAACCATCAAGCGTAAACAAGGCTCCACTGAACCTGGACACCTCTGACCACACCCTGACCATACCCACCTACATCTGAATCATGCCCTATGTATTCACAGAGCAAGGGCACCAGGTACCTTCAAGCCCTAGAGCCCCAGCGATTCCAGCCGCTTGCATGCATCAAGCCTGGTTTGTTTATAAAATGCATCACAATCTACAGCTGTGTGTCAAACGCAAGATTTTCAGGCATCCCTGATTTTTTGGGTCACACCACGCAGGTACCACAACACCAAAGGCAAGCCTGGTAGAGAACTTTACTCCTGGTATTTCTTTTTCCCAAAGAAACTTGACCACTAAGTTGCATCACTCCCAAAAGTTATGTGAGGGAAAAGTAAAAAATGCGTTCACAATAAAGTTTAAAGCCTGAATGTTACCCTTTGAGCACTCATCGTCAAATATTTCTAGTCAAGTGAGTTGAGTACGAAATTTGACCAAAGCTTCTAAGTCTTTATGCTTGTTTCATTACGTTTATTTCTCCTGGTCTCATACGAATGTGACACAGCTTCATTTTTCCTTCCATTCCGATGATCTTTAAACATGCTCTCTATGGCTTAAATGCTGACTAATTTCTCTGCGCGATGCTCTAACTGCAACCTTGCATATTTTTCATACATAAATTGAATTATTTCGCCAGGCCGCCAGACATGTTTAATATGCACCCAATAGTGAACAATTCATAGGGAATGAAGGAAAGCATTTGAGGGATGGAACTTCTTTGCATCATCATTTTTGCCTTGTTAAAACCCTAGTTAGCCTTTTTTGTTTATAGCGTGGCTCAATAATGCCAAACCTAAGCCATTCCAGTTTCACTGCCTCACCACGTTACATTATGGTGCCGTGCATAGGAATGAGACAGACCTAGCGCAGCTAATAAAGAAGTATTTGGTAGCAAAATTCTGCCCTTCGAAACTGTGTTGTCTGATGCAGACTTCCTCCTGCTTATTCCGGATTGTAATCTTGTAGGTTGGTGGGTACTGTTTACATTTATATTTTGTGGGTAGGTTGGATGACCCTGTTACCAGCCATGCAAAAGATGTTGACTTTTTGTGTGCGGGAGCAGAAAGTAGCGTGCCCTCAAGAAGCCAATAAGTTTCTCCCGTGGAGCACCTAATTGCTAGCCTTACCTGCCTTCAGCACAGGATTTGTAGCCAGATTTGACCATTTTCTGTTTTGATTGATCGAGTTTTACTTGTAAGATTAATTATGATGCCACAAGACATGAAGTTTAACTAGTTGTTAACTATTACACATTATTTAAACTATTTTTAAACTATTTGTATAAGCTTTTGTTCCGTACTCTTCATCATTTGCCTCATTTTTTTAAGCGGTCCCTCATGTGGGCTTTAACAAGATGTTATCCATAGCTGCCATTGTCTGTTGACTAGCAAATGACTGCGCTGTAGACTCGCACTATATTTGTTAACACAGGGATACCCCAAGCTGCATAGCAGCCACAATATGGCATAAAGATCGGTTTTCAGCAAATATTTAGACCATCCCATGTACGCCAGCAGCTTGTGTGGGTAGTTGCTCGTCCCTTAAATTCTACACCAACGGGGACATCTTCTGGCGAGTGTACGAACTCCGAACTTCCCGGCATCTGAGTGCCAGAAAAGGTGAAGTGGGGCTCGTCGTTCATCACGATGTATGTTGCCGGTCAGCTGAACTTCGTTCGTCGGGACACGGTACCGATGCGGGTCTTCCGACGGATTCGTCGATGTTCAGAAACCTCAGGCGCCTTCGCCAGCTGTATCTCCCTTAGTCCGCCTTCCCTTAGCATTTTATTGATGTATGACTGGGGCATGCGAAGGCGCGTTGCTAGCAGGTACCGTGATCGCCAACTATGCCAACTCCCCAACTCCCCCTTGGCTGTCTTCGTCAGCTGCCGCCTGAGTCCTTGCGTCATTTCCACCGGCTTTCGACGTTATCCGGTGTGCTGAACATGCCAACTAGTCTCCAGATTCTTTAACGCTTGCCTTGATAGGGGTGTCAATGCCCTCCCCCATACGGTTTTCTGAGGATACCTCTCCGCTTGTTGTGCAATCGCGCACACATTTTTGGCATACGTTGCGTGTATTTTGACGTAAAAAACGTGTCTGGCATTTCTGGCTTCTTAATACCAATGCGACGGTTTTTTTGGAAATAATGCACGGTGATCCATGGACGCCGCGGGCAGCAGGCAGGCAGGCGACGATTCTGTTCAGTGCGCACAGCGGGCCGACACTATTACATTCACGGAGCCTTACACTATAAATGTATCCACAGAAAATATAAGAATACATACCATTGTACTCCGAATCAAACAGAAAACTCTGCTTAAGCTTCGTGTCGCTGCGTGGCTTGCTTTCGTAAATGGGGCATGCAAAGCTGGAAGGGTTCGCTTTCCAGGAACATTCGAGTTCTGACCTGGTGAAGTGGGTTCAATTATTAACCTTGTCACGTATAATTTATTTACAATCGTGAGATCCTGTTGACAACAGTCACTTCAGTTTGCTACGAAGGTCCATCTTATAGTTTTGAAGACAGCGGGCCTTGCATTGACCCCCACCTATTGGTCTGCGACATGAAGAACGATGGATCAGGGCGAGAGCTAAGATATTCTGAGACCAATCCAATATATTTAGAATAGTGGGTAGCAACACTCTTGGAAGCAACGGAGTTGTCTTGCGCTTATTTTGTGATAACATCGCGAACCACTCGTCTGTCAACGGGCATTAATGCTGAGTTGGAATAGATCAAAGTGGCATACTGCTTACATAACCTGTACAGACAGTTTGTCGTTGCACATGGGAAAAATTGGGGTCCTGCAATGCACACAGCCTTTGCTTCAGTAATAAAAAATGGTCCCAAAACACATAAGTTCCCGTTTGTAGCCAAAAGCAGGGACAGTGATTGCACTAATATAGAGCATCGAACCGCGAGCGAGGCTGCTGGGCAGTCAGTCATATGATTTGGTTTGTATTTGCCGAGCGCAATCACTGAGTAGACGACTTATTTGGAGAAAACAACTGCTTATAAGATCTTTTTCCCCACACGAAAGTATAGGCGTGACTAATGTTGAAAGGGTTTTGTTCTTTGATTCGAAAGAAAGTCATAATCTGATTCCTCCCCAGGAAAAGGTGGGCTTAAGGCTGCGAAACACCAAAGCCTGTGTAACCTCTAGCGTCAATGAGGACACCGGCATGCTGGGGAACATGGCAGGCGGGCGCGAAGCCCGACGGCGCCACAATCCGGCCAGAACTTTATGCGTTGGTTGGCAAAACAAATGGTAATTTCGAGCATGCGTTTTGGCCTGGCAGGAGGGGCGTGGAACTGATCACACGAGGCAGATGGGATGAATAGGGCGATGCCATCGGGCTTCTTGTCTGTTGAAGTGTGTCGGGAAACAGTCGATGAATATGGATGACGAGACCATCCGTTCTTTTTTTTTGGCCACGCGCCGAAACACGGCACAAAGGCAAGAGCAGATGCAGCGACAGCCAGGCAGTTTCTCGGGACCATGCCAGACTGCTGCCCACCGGCGCACCGCCGGCGGGGGAGAGGGCTGTTTTAATAAAGCCGCTCAGCAGCGCCGATTTCAATACGCTGCCGCGCGCCGAATCCCACTTGATCTCAAGTGCCAGCGGCTGCCGACGCATAATGGGGAGCGTCCACACGGCGGCGGACTGTCCCGATATCATCAGTCTGAGGGGGCTCAGACGACACGCGTGCTCGGCCCGGCGAGGCGCGCCGCCCGGCCAGCTGCCGCGTCTCCGGGCTGTCTCTCCGCCATCGGCCGCCGGCCCCGCGCGCCACCGACGCGTCCGTCAACTGTTTGCACAGGTTTGAATTCGTCGGCAGGCCGGGCTGCGAGCGTCGCCGGGTGACGCATCGCTCCCGCAAGGGGAAGGGGGGGGGGGGGGGGTGTCGCCCGGCGCGCCTCGGCCAAACAAAGGCGCGCCTGCGGCGCGGGGTTTTTGTATTTCCGGCGGGAATAATTCCGCGCCATGAAATATGGGCAAGTATCGGAGAGATGCGAGATAAATCTCAACGTCGCAGCGCGGAAGGGAATATTTTGGTTTTACGAGCTGGGTGAGGCGGCGAGCTCTGCCGCCGGCACCGCCAGTTGCCGTGGCAACAGGTCTCCAGTGCCGCGATGAGACCGGCTCGAAGTGGGCTTAAGTCACTGTCGCTCCCATACCGTGGTAAAAGGTTTCCAGGACTGTAAATTGGAGCTAACGTAAGGGAGCTTATTCACGGATGGAAAGGTAGCTCTGCACTTTTATGCAAATTTAACAGTGCAGACCATTTCGGAGAACGCAAGCAACGTGGCATAAGCTAGGATACATCCGATCCCACCCACCGCTGTTCGCGACTAGGAGCTGCCACTCATTATATCAGATCAGCTGCTGTCTTTGTGATGTTTGCAATGAAGCACACTGCATACATCATTTCATGATGGTTTCCTAGAAAGAACAGTCGCAGGCGTCCAACAGCCGCGCGTGGCACGCACACAGGGACACCTGATTCTTCCGATCAGGTTACGCCTTGTAATAAAGGAAAAGTTTGGTGAAAATCAAATATGAAAGAAACGTGGATCAAGGAGTAGCAGCTAATCAAGTATATTCATTCTCATTCCAAGACGCCAGAACGCCTATGACCCGCGACTTTACGGGACTGTTCTCATTTGGAGCAATTGGGGCAAGAATGAAATCTGACAACACAATCTTCACTTGTGTTTCGTTTTCTTTGAAATGTCAAAAATGATTCACCATAAAATGACATGATCATTAAAAGTTAACAAAAAGCACATGGCCCTGTTTGAATGCTGTGCGCGCTAGGCAACCCAAATTGGTCTCTACGCCATGTCCAGTGGTTCCATGCAGGCGCGCGGGCAATCCTGCTGCTCCGCCCGAACTTGTGCTTTGTTTACGGGGCCACAGTGTTGCAGGTGTCGCGATGGTTGTGCCGGCTATAGCCCTTATCGAGCGCGCCAACGCACATGTCAAGGAATACCGCCCTGAAATGAACAACCCGTGATATATCTCATTTTGATTCCACTTATTCGATTTCTTGCTCAAACCTTGCTATCAGACCTTGTTCAGGCATCTGCATTCCGCAATGCTCATGCAATCTGGTCTATAGGTCCTCATCAATTGCCAGTTTTCCGGTCAGTTACCAAACTTGTTCGTTTAATTTTGCAACTCTCGATATGCAGGCTTTTGCCAGTTGCCAGTGGCCTGTTAACCTGATTACGGCACGCGACTCCCTACAGTATTGCCAACGCTGCTCATTCGTGCCGAAGCTAGTTGGAGTTAGTTATGTAAATACTGTCAGGCTGGTGCATCGCTGACCAAGCTGTGTAGATGAACGAAGAATCACTCACTTAACACATCGCTGTTCGACGCCAAAATGTGTAAAACTGCCACGAGGCAATTAAAGTCCTAGTTGGTCCGTCGGTGTTGGAACAAAAAATAGATTTACCAAGGCAGACCATGATGGTTGTTGGTCCCTGTGTTGTAAAGGGCGATACGTAGGTCTTATAAGAGCAGCGGATTGGAAAGTGTTTTTGCACTCAGCCTCCTTCAGCGCTGACACATTGTCCGAGCTTGCTGTAGATAATGCGGCACACCATCATAAGGCTAGCTCTCTGACAGCTCGGTAACAAAGTTTCAGATGTTTCACCTAGCTGACAGGTGCTTCACAGACGAAATGTTACACATTTCCCACATTTAATCAATAAATGTCAATTCGGTTGAAATTACCTCGTTCACAGGTGACAAGTCATAATTTGCTAGGTTGTAGAAAGCTTACGCAATTCTGGCAGTTCCAAGTTGATCATGTAGTCTGCCCCCCCCCCCCCCCCCCAGCGCCTTAATTTGTTTCGCTCAAAAATATTAAAAAGCAATACATTGATTCTGGTTATGCTGTTTGACACATTCTGCTTAGGCAACTTGCATTCTGCCTTAGCTGAAGCCACAGACTGTCCCTTAAAAATATATTTGTGCTAACTTAACCTGCCACAAAGTAAGAGTTCATCCCTGGGCGGAAACAACTTTTGGCATGCGACCATCTCATGCTGTCTGGGCAGAGAAGCAAAAGTGGTCTCAGCTGCCTCAGGATGATTTGTCTAGTAAGAAGTTGATGAGTGTATGTTGGTGTGAGTGTATGAGTGTATGTTGTAGGTTTCAAGCCAGTGTGGGTTATCAGCTGGCATTTCTCAACAGCAAGCCAATCAAAATGCTCCCTGCCCCATCAAGGACGGGAATCAGGTTGCTCAAAATATTCCCCACCGGTCCCGGCCACGTTCACACCATTATCATCTTGCATGGGCATAATCAATGCTAAAATAGTAAACCTATCTGTTGAAAAGACAGCAATATAGTGTTAGGTAGGTACTGGCCGATGTCTTGCTTCGAATGCAGTTGCAGCTGGATGCTGTCGATCGCGGATCATGGGCTGGTGGAGGTATGGCTCTCTCCTGACATTTATATGACGTCATAATATAAGCTGAGCTGTATCCTCATAGCCTAAGTAGATTCACTTGTCTCAATCTCAGAAATAAAATCATTTTGATTTTCTAAAAATGACATGATTGTGAATTTCACGGAATCGTCATGAAACTGGCTATCTCATTCCAAACGTCATACAGAATGGAACAGTCCCTTCACATGCTTGGTTCAAGTCAAAGCCAGTGAGTTTCTCAAACGCGGCGCCCGACAAATGAGCCGATCGCGATCAGCGGCCGCTGGGTGTAGCGGGCGTCAGCGGGCATCGTGGACTCCAGCCCTATCGACCCGTCCTGCCAGGCGGCTGGCGACACCACCAGCGGATACCGGCCCGCTGCCCGCCTCCTGCCGACTTCGGAGGCTTCTGGACTGGCCAATACGGGCAAGACTCTGTCCTGACGCCGTGCCGCACCAACGGGGCGCCTGCCTTCCACCCAGCCAGAGGGCTCAGGGCCTGTCTGTGACTCGTCACGTCATCCACGGCGAGCGATCGGAACGCACCCGAGTATACAGCTCACGCCACTCGGCTGTGATTAGCGGGGTCTGGAGGTATTTCCGTGCGCGGCTGCAACGGAGCTCCTCCTCCCTGCCCGGAGCTCTTGGCTCATTCCTGTGTGGGTTTTCCAGGAGGTCCTTCAGGCTGGCCGCCTGTAGTTCCTCAAACGTTTGGGATAGGTAACTGAAAGGGAATGGGAATGGCGACTGAATCCTGGAGTCCAGTAACTTCTAACAATCCTTTCAGCAACCAAATTTACGGTACCGCAGTGCGGCCAATGACTACTCTTCTTCTCTAGAGCTTCAGGAGGTCCTCCTACGACCTCAGGATGGAATTGACAGAAAGACGCACACGTAATATTAGATTACCGCTTAAACATGTGTAGACGAGCTGTGTAGACAAGCTGTTGAAGAAGATGTTCCACAATGGAAGATATTAAAGCAAGCATCAGATATGATGACATAACCTCACTTAAAGCAACTAGTATATTTAAAAGTGGAAAAGGCTGCTCTAGACAAGACAGTTTTCTGTTTAGTAGATATGCGCCCTAATGCGTCATCATTGGATTACATCATCGTACCCTGCGATACATTGATTGAGGGCCAACCGACGGCCGTTATATCTGGAAATTGCACTCACGAACGCCAGATATGAACGACCCGACAATAATATTTATATTGACCTTGTCGCCGCGCGACCAATGGAATTGAAGGATTTGAATGGCGTTATTATGACGGCATGGATACTTTCGCGACCTGGAAGTATTTTCCCCGAAATAGCTTCCATATCCTTGCGGGGTGTAGCTCGGAATTTAGGAAGGCTTAGGCCTTAAGAAGGACATGGCTGTGAACTGCAACGAATAATCTTTGAGATGGTTATTTGGGTTCAAAACCCCATACAAATGATGATCACTCCGTTTATTAATATACAAATGTAACTGCTTACTGTCAAGGTGACGCCAGAACCAAAAAAAATTGGATCAAAAGGCTCAAAAATGCAACGCCCTACTAATCTGCTGGGTGCATTGGAGACTGTTCGGTATCGATGGCACATACCCTGATGAAAGTGACTGAAATCTTACCGCTGTGTTCCAATGCAACATGCTTCGACAAATTCTAACTCATTCATGAACAACGCATTCGGAGAGAGATTTTCATTTAGACGTGGATTCTAGGCTTTGTAAATGTGATCGTCTATGAAAATAAACCATATATAATTGCTAAGCATCCGAAAGCATTAGATTAGTTTGCCGGGCTGAATACGTGTTCCAGCAGTCGAGCTGCGGTAATAAGATGCCCGGCCGCTCGTTGGCGAGGAAAATTTTCCAGTAGCTGGCCTGGTGCGAGATAAGACGAGACAAATGGCAAGAGATGTGATAGATAACAGGCATGTTATCATCCTCTAGACAGCACCAAACCTACCCAAAAGGAGCCAAATATTTTGGGGATAACTGCAAATGACTTTAATCACTGTGTTAGAACGCATGTCTTTCATGGGAAATAAGCAAGCAAACATTCACTGATACACCGTTCGCACCAATTCACAACCCACGTTGCTCGAGATCTGGCTGCCTATGGCCATAGCAGGCACAATTTAATGTTTTATGGTTTTTATAAGTGTGATCGTATTTTGAAGGACACATCTTTTGGGCTTACGTTGTTCACGACGAGCTCGGTTGATTATGGTGTTGAAGGAAAATCATGCCTGATCAAACAACTTACATATCAATGCCTTGAAATGTAGGCAGTGGAGCTATCGAAGATATGCAATCATGATTAGTGAGAACTGCATAGCGCGGAGACCAGCTGTTGAAGACAAGTTGTTGTCTAGCAGTGACGGCTCGGTCGAGCATGACTGAAGGTGAAAACTGCATCACTGTTGGCGCACAACTTGCTTAGCCTCAACGTCGCTCGTAAAATATACAAAGTGAAATTATGCTGGCGAAGAAGGAGTGCAGTCTTTTTTGGTTACAAAGAAATGAATGGCATGCGATCTAGAACGCAATTCAGATATCAGTTCCCAAAACTGATTGCAAAGGAAGTTGTAATCATGCATATAATTGCAATGCCAGCCCCCTCCGTCCCTGGCAGCAAGTTTGTAGATCCAGGCCGGTACCGTTTGTCCCAAGAGCGCCACGCCGTGGAAGGCTACAGCGCGTGGCCCCGGGTCGCCGCGTCGGGCGGCATCCTCCTCCCTGCTCTGGGCGCCTGGGACCGCTGGACTGCGGACCGACGACTGACGGCCAGCAGAGCAGAAACTATAGCCGGCCCGATGGCGCCGGAAGATCTCCGGCATTAGCCCGCAACTAATTAAGCCCTGCAATCTGGGGGTCGCCCTCCCTGGGCGCATTTTCACCACCATTGGCTCGGAATGGGCCGGCGTTACGTGTAGGGCGTTGGCCGGCCTCGGTGGCCCATCTTTCCTGGGGATCAAAGCCAGCAAAACACGAGAGAACACACGGTCGCGTGCGGTCGTTCTGCTGTTGCTCTTTGTCGCTTTAACCAAGTATTCATGCAATTTTTGAGCTGTTTAGGCTCAGGATCTGTTCAGGATGTGCATCAGGAGCCTTGAGTTTTACGTGATTTAACACTAGGATTCTGGACAGTAGAGCCGTAATAATCGAAATGGCTCATTGCCCTCCCGTGCACTATGCTAGTATGCTGCTTCGCAAGACAAATTGCTGTTTTGTGCTCGCGTATTTTCCGGGCACCTTTTACACAGCAAGTAAGAAGATTAATGCAGATCGCACAGTGTGCAAATAGCCACATCCAGCGTGCTTCTTAAAGTTCCATCTGTTCGGACACAGAACGCTTCAAAGCGTGGCAGTCTCTACGTCGCCTGGGACTCGTTTCAGACCGGGCGCTTTCATGGAAAGAGTATTGGAGATTTATGGGTCGCAGTCCTATAAAGTGCCGAGAAATCGAAGCCAAGATGCCGTGATTTCAGCCTGATACTCTCCATTTATCAAACACTCCGCGGCCTTGGAGGAAAAGCGGATATCAAAAGCATACAAAACCTCATCCACATGCTTTTCATCCCATGGCTTCTTTGTACTACATTACGAAATAAATGGATCGTGTGGCGGTTGGGAGGTTAGAGCATGAGGGCTCCAAATTGGGCGAACTCAAGAACTTTCAAATAATGTCGGATCTTCTCCTGCAAACAATTTGCAACAGAAATCATGCCTGTATGAGTGGTGATCCCTCAGCATGCCACAGCACTCTCCAGACCTGCTGTCACCGTCATTCTGGTGGGGAGTCGCTGATGCGTTCACTGCGCGAGCCGATCCCATGTCAAATAAGTCCTGCTACCTTATGACACGGCTTGGACGCGCTCACGTCTGCCACGTCGATGCGGCAGATCCCTTGAGCTCCGGGACAGATTCCCTAGCCCCGGGCCGGCACGTAACTCCCAACTGCGTCGTCATAAAGCACCCCTTCATCATCTCGGACCCTCGCTTAATTGAGATTTCGGCAATAAAACGCGCTACGTAGAGCGCCTAGTAAGTAATTGCTTATGAAGTTTTCCAAAAGTGCGCCTCAAAGCACCAAATGAGAAGAGTTTGCGAAAACACGGTGTTTTGAATGCGCATTATCGTGGAATTTATTACCAAAGTGCCAAGGCTTAGTTGAACTACGATATTTTGAAAGCAGACGGTGTAAAACACGCATCAGGTGGAACACTGTTTCATGCTTAATTTGCTGGGTGCTTTCGCTCCGATCTGGTCCGTTCTTGGTCCACGGCAAATGAACGGCTCCATATTCCCCCAGAGAAAAATGAAAAGGTAGAAGCAAGCTTATGTTTTTAATCAGTGGGCATTTCATCCATCATACCTTGCACGAAATGAAAAATTTCGATGCAACGCATCCGCAAACGAAAACGCTAAACTGGCATCGCTTTGTCCAGAAAACGTCCAGGACAAGACTCATCCCCATTATTACTGGACCATGTTCAAAGCAACAGTATATTTGGATTGAAATGTCACAATTTGCTCCGAAATGGATTATATTTGTGTTGAAAGGAATGATCCACATTTGAAACGAATTGAAACAAGTATCAGATTTGATAAAAGAATCTCACTTATAATTCTTGGGATTTCGTAAGTAAAAAATGCTGCCCTGGAAAACCGGATGACTCTATTGAGTAAATTTACTGCTCAATACGCCATTTTTTGACTGGGTCATCGCATGTTTGTATGACTTTTGAGGTCCTGTGAAACTGGCCCCGCGAGATCGCCACGCTAGCACTCACTTGTGGCGCTTCAGCTTGGCGAGAGATGACAGTGGAGGTGCAGGACATGTTTGCTGAAGCGAATTTAAGTTGTTTATTTGTAATTACATGCTCGGTTATGCCGATATTCTTAAGCTATTCGATTTTAAGCCTTATTTCTGTAATATCTAGTACCCATGTTCAATTCCTTGCATGTCACACAAAGCGTGAACTGCAATTTGCGCTGATATTATAACAGTAATCAAGATTCCTTTGTAGTCCGTTAAATTCGGAAACCGTGCACACGGTCACCGGACGTGGACGGCGCAGCACCAGACGCGACGACGTTTCCATGACGTCATCCGTGTCTGAGTGACATCGAAACATTCTGCACGTCTTTATGCGCATGCAGCTCAGAAACTAGAGCGTTTGGGTATTAGGAAAGGCAAGGCTGTGAACTACACTGAAGCATCTTCAAGATAGCTATTTTAGTTCAAAATCCCATACAAATGTGGAACACTCCTTTTAAGCGTGGAAGGGATTAAGCGCAAAGCGGCTCGGAGGACCATTTTCATCTTTGTTGTGAGACTGCGTCGGTACTGAAGAAACTAAGCTAAAGCGTAAGAAACAGAAGGCATCAATTAGTGGAAAGGCTATGGGTGCATCATGTGTGACGACATCCATCTAAAGATATTTTCTTAACAAAATATCTGACCTATTTAGGCTTTTGCAAACATTGTAGAAGGGTAGCTCAGAAGAAACTGCCACCAGAGTCGGCTCCGCCAACCACCTTGGAGTTCTGAGCCGGACTGAGAGTCGACTTAAACTTTTGCTTGACTGCTCAGATTCGGAGGAAGAATCAAGCCAAAGTGTTATGAAATGGAATCGGGATTGGCTGGCGGCACGATTCGAGACACGTGTGCGAGCGTGCGAGATGGCGTCACCGTTGTCGTAGGGGTGGTGTGGCAGCTGTCCAGTGGCACCACCTCACCGACTCTGGGAGGAGCCGCAGGACCAGCTACCTCACCGGATATGATCTGGAAAACCACTATTTATAGAACATAGACTGGCTCAGGGACATAGCCGGTGTTCGGCCGTAAGCACAGCTGCTGAGCAATCTCAACCTGAAGCAGGCAGTGACAGGCCGAGCCCGCTCAGAGTCGGACGTCGTGCTGAACCACTAATCGTTCGCGCCTCTGACGGCATCATCGCAGCTCGAGTCAAGGCCTGCGCCTGGGGCGATCACGACCTCGCCATCGCCGGGGCGCCTCTGCGAAGCCAACAGCAGCGCCCAGTGGAGATCACCATCCGTCTGACCAGGCCCTGCTGCGCTGCACCTGCTGCTGCAAGAGGAGTGTACCGCGGGGCGCGGGTCGGACGGCGCAGGGGATAAGTGGACGGCATGGCGTACAGTCTGGTCCTGAACAGCCACATGCCGATGGCACGGCTGCGGCTGAGACGCCGGCCATGCCGCTGGCGACTGACAGAGGTGAGTTGAGGGGGCGTGACTATATCCGTGCGGAACTGGACGTTTACCCGTGTGCCGAGATGCATCAGGCTTGTCGGGCAAGCAGAAATGTGGCAAAACGCGCTCTATATTTGATCCAAGCCAGCTTTTCAGCTTCATGCAATCACTCACGTCCAAAAACGAGGAAAGACACGCGGCCTTATAAGGAACCACAGGCTGCGTCAGGCACTGCACCGAGTGAGCGCGGGTGTGATGTCTGACCAGCTGAAGGACCACTTCTCGACTGTCGGGTCTCGTAAGGCGACTGAGCTGGAAGATGAGCAGTGAAACACTCAGCCACTGCCGCCCTAGAGTCGCTCCAGTGGTTTCACTGCTTAAATCAGGAAGTGGACTCAGACAAATGTACTTCAGGGTCTATCATCAAATTACCATTTAAAGACTAGGGCCTTCGACGGAAGGGAAACTGGTGGTGAGTGTTGTATGCTCATAACGTGTCCATCACCTCGTGCCCCATGGAACACTACGCGATCAGCAGCATAGTCTCTGACCCGGTCGATGCACGGATTCTGCCGTGCTTAATTCTGCTCACCGCCTCGTCAGCAACATAGATCGTGGATTCATCGGCTGCTTTACGACCACCGTCGCGTCTAGGATGTTCGGCGGCATCCAGCATGGTCGGCGCTTGGAGAAGCGAGGCTGGTCCGGGATAGACGACCAGTGGTTTAGGGTGTGAGTAGTCGATCGCCTGCAAAACGTTCCTGGTAGATCTAAAATCGTCCTAAATGCTCATGGTGTTGTGCAGGGCTCACTTTTGGCCCCCGGTCTCTTTTTTATTTTTACTTATGACTCGACATCCTTAAAAACGCCAAAATATTTTTTGCTCAAACAACACGCGAGTCCTCTCTTGTGGTGATCCCCTCATCTAGCAGATCTTCAGGAACGTATTAGATGCACTGTGAGCTAGGCTCGCTGGTAGTTTGCTTAACATGCGTTAAAAATCAGCCCCAATGAAGCCGAAATTGTCCTTGTCGCATCGCGGTTGAGGACCGGCATCCAAAATTTCGCTGCTCGCTCCGCGAGATAACGCGATGTTACATCCTTCCCAATAACGCGAGATTACATCCCTCGGCCAGTGCAAAGCTCTCAGAGTCGTTGTAGACAAATATTTGAACTTCGAGAGCCGTATGTCGACTGTGGCGTGGAGCACTTCCGCAACTTTGACAGGCTTGTCCAACTTACCACGCCGGCTGTCATAAGGAAATTAATTATCAAAAGAAACTCTCGTATTTCCATAATTTTATACTGAGCAACAGCTCGGGATAGTTATAATCCGACCTAATGTAAACGCGCTTAGAAGATAATGAACCGCGGTGCAGAGTAGTCAATACTACCGGTGAAACGACCACATCACACATGACTTGAACAGGCTTAGATGGCCAGTAGCAGGGCCGGTCGTGGCTTGTAACACGGCATGGTAATGCATCATCGCCCTTTCCACAGCAAACACGCGGGTGCTAGTTTGGGAGACGCCAGACTGGGTACCGTGCTGGCGTATCCGTCAGAGATTATTTAGATTATATACTTATAACATACTTTGCCTTGAATTTCTGCCAATTTTTCCTTTCCTCTGCAGGCAAAGAGCTATGAATGCACAATTCATGCTGAATTGCTGCATAAGCAATGCTAGAGGTTTGAAACATCAACATTCACCACATGATCATCTTATATCAGCAAAAATAGGTCAGGCCATCAGTTATGATACAGGGCAACACATCAGATAGGGTGATGCCATCACCACATTGAGATTTGCGCACAAACAGTTCGCCACAGTTCACATGACATGCGATTATCAGGACGCATGAAGCTCCGGCACTGATAACTGTGGATGATGTAAAATTCTGCAATATCCTGCATGTGACAGGCCTGTGTGAATATCAATGCATATATATTCTGGAAATGAAGCCAAAACAATACATCAAAAGCTTGTGTAATAAGTAAGTAGCCTTGCTTGACGCATTACTAGCAGCGCTAGGCACCCATGCAATGACAGGAAACAAAGCTAGATTGTCTTAATTTTCTTACTACGTAGGTATTCAAGGTGGCGTTATTGCATGATTCCTTTCGTCTAAAAACCCTGGAAATAACCTGATAGAGAGCCGAAATGAATGCAATGCCAGGTAATTTTCAAAATTTTTGTGAGGCTTTCAAGTTTCTCTCACTCACTCTATCAAAAATAAGCTTCATTGGCATTGCATAGTCAGGTCGACGCCATGCCACAAAATCACACAATGCAATCTGGAGTTGTCCCGAGACGGAAAAATGTATCGTCGTATAATTGCAGACAGATAAACTAAGCCACTTAAAGCAGCCCACAATATTTACACATTGGCTTACAAAAACGAGAAATATCGAAGTGTGTGATCTATATATCAAATACATTCCTCTCCACATATACTCCATGTCTCCTTGAATGTTGTTACCACGTTTTTAGAGCAAAAATGCGTAAATCACTCATAGGGGTAACGATTTTGAGGCACACTACATAAAAAGTAATAACAAAAATTGCCTTCATTTAGGTTACAGCAAGCCGGCAGATACACAACAAAGGTGCTCTCGATTAAACTTGGAATGCTCCAAGCATCAACGATAAGTACTACTATGCCCATGCCAATGGAGGCAAACTAAGGCGCAAGCATAGTCAAACGAATACCTAATGTATTAATTGATAAGAAGTTGTATGATTTTCTCAAAAGATTCAGTCCATCCTGAAAAGCATGCTAACGATAATAGTATGTTATACACCTGTTGCCTCACATGTGATATCTGTAACGCACTTTACGAGTACAATGCACACATGACGACAAAGACAAGAATCTAGCATACGCCAAATAAGCTTATAATCAAAATGACAGCAGCCTGGCTGCTCTGCTCAAATTCAATACTTGCCCGCTGCCTGGAAAATTAGCTGCGACAATTTCCTGTGTTTACAGCCCCAAATGCTACTCTGAAAACAAATTAAACGTTCTGGATGATTGTACAAGATTAGCTGCGGGCCAAGCGCGGTGCGCAGTTAAATCTCGATGTAAGCAAATGCGTTCCGAATGGAATAATTGTTCGGACTATTACCCTGGTCTGGTGTGATTACCCTGGATTGCACAGTCTAATACACCAGATGAGGACGAACGTCAGGACAATTACTCCATCCGCGATACTAATGTATCTCCTCAGTCCTTCCTTAAAACTGCAAGGAAATGCGTGTTTCCACAATGGCCGCAGTCGGGGTATTCGAAATTTGCTGTCAGTATTAACAAGCTCTCTAGTCGCAAGACGATTCGCGTACACTAACGATACGTTCGCGATATGAACGGAAAATTAGTGGTGAAGAACATTTTGGGTCACTCGATAGCTAACGCCGCTAACCAAAATTTGGGATGCTTAAAATATCTGGTCAATGAAAAGTTATTTGTAGAAATGAATAATAACAATCGGTGTTAATAGAAATTCCCCGCAATCTTACGTCCACAATGAACAATTCTAATTCGACTAGACATACGCTTTTTAAAGGGAAAAGACTGCTTCGAGAAATTCAACTTTTCTATTTCGTAAATATGCTCCTCCCTACGTCATTCATGGATTGCATCATCCTACCCTCCGCAATATTAGTTGAGAGCGAATTGATGGCCGTTTCAAATCTTCAAAGAAGCGGCGTTTGGTGACCTTGGACGGATATGTAATCCTTTGGTACCTCAACTGTCTTTAAGCAAGTACGTTTTCTAGTCCAGTGCGCAAAACTGAGCATACCATGACACCGCCTGGATCTGAAGGGATAAGCCCAACGCAACATGCTGCTTAGATCTGCTATCACCGACGTTTGCATGACTCAAGAAGACTGCAAACAACGAGACACATATTGATTGCATCAATGAGCCTAGTTATGTCAAATGAGTCCTACTGGTGAGGATCAACCACACAGGTGAACTATCTGCCTGCACGTATATTATGCAAAGCCGGCACTTAAGTGTGTTTTCGTGACCCTGCGGCGCGCAGCGAAGGGCTCGCTTCCTCACTCGGTGCCCTTACTGACCCATCGCCACCCGATTAGAGAGCTATTTGCACACACTTAGTGTCACCACTGAAACTGAGGTATAGCATGTTGAGACAGGGGTGAGAGAGAGAAGGAAGCATGTGTTTCTGAATGCGCTCCGCGCGTAGAGTAGGGCTCAGAGTAAAGAGAAAGAGAGAGAGAGAGAGAGAGAGAGAGAGAGAGAGAGAGAGAGAGAGAGAGAGAGAGAGAGAGAGAGAGAGAGAGAGAGAGACATATATATATATATATATATATATATATATATATATATATATATATATACGTATATATGTATGCTCAATCCACAAGGGGATTCAATCCAGCGAATTCGATGCAGACCACATTCACGAGCATGTTTTAATCATTTGCATTTTGGTATCGGAATTTAAGTTACATGTTCATGGTGAACCAACTTTGTACCCACATACACACCCCGACACTGGCAAAACAAATGCTGCACCAAACGGATTGGTTCTTTACTGAGCACTTTAATATATTTCTGTATAAACAGCAATGCAGCTGCTAGATAAGTTTCCTGATGTTTATGTCCTTTATCGGCCGTATTTTGTTTTGGCCACCCTCAAGCACAGCTAACAGCGGACGTCTTTGTGGATTATATTTGTATAATCTAATGTGGTCAAAGCCAGCTGGTCCAGCATCCAATCTGTTCATCTACGTTTTTAAATTTGGAATTCAATGCGATCCGATTAGGCGAAAAAAATCCACTTTGTACGTTGCATCATTTCAGCATAATCAGCACATGCAGTGCATGTGACCATATTTAGTGTGCCTTCTTCATTACTTTCATTTAGAAATTACCCAATCAGACGAAATAAATGGATGAGCGCTCACATGCCTAATCTGGGTCGCCGTCGGTTAAGAATATTACTTTGCGTTTAAAACAGAGAGCGACTCGGGAACCATCAATCGTATCCGAGTTATTGTGCTCCAAACCTCCCATGCGCCAACACGTGACAGCGTAAGAATTCCACTTGCTGAAACGGTTTACGGTATGACCCATGTCATGACTGAATTAACTGCAGGATGTGTATGTGACTTTACAAGGTATCAGTAGCAATTTGATCAGTGCGGTATGATTTCTGCACAGAGATACCAAATAATATACAGCTTCTATAAACAATATAGTTTAAAAAATGCGGCAAGACGCCCGCTGACTCTGCCTTCTGAGCGAAATACAGTGGGCCTCACATGCCATCCTGCTGCTGTGTTTCGATGCCACCCCAGTTAGGACGGCAGCCGCGCTCCGGGCTCTCATCGTGTTCCGCCGAATCGCCACTAGCCTCGGGCGTGAGCTCCTGACCTTTACCTAACCTGCGCCTGACGGGGGCTCGTCGGCAGCGGCAGTGGGCACTTGACTGGGCCGGGTTATTCTATTAAGTCGCAGACATTAGCATGGAAATGTTCCTTGCCTCCATCAGTACAGAATATTCATGCAAATTGACGCGGCT
The DNA here is from genome assembly GCF_011947565.3 of Pollicipes pollicipes. Classification (NCBI taxonomy): domain Eukaryota; kingdom Metazoa; phylum Arthropoda; class Thecostraca; order Pollicipedomorpha; family Pollicipedidae; genus Pollicipes; species Pollicipes pollicipes. Next base: position 29,425,970 of record NW_023596136.1, on the reverse strand, counting down.
TATGCGAATAACTGCCACGTACAATGTTATCATCTGTGCCGACCGATGAAGTGAATTTCCAATTTCAGCGCAACAAAGCTATCTCCATGCCAAATGACGATACGAGAATTGCCTCGTCTGTGGAGGAGAGGGTCGCCACCGCTCTGTGAAGCCACGTTGGCCGTGATATCTGGGACAGTGCGGGCCCACAGACAGTGGAGTCTATTTGCGTGCTATCTCAGACAGTGCGGCGCGGCCGGTGGAGCGGATCGACTTCTGCCGTTGGACGCGAGCGGTTGCTGACTGCCGTCGCCCCGTGCGGTCTGAGGCCTGGTGACGCTGAGCAGAACATCTCTCGACAGACAGATGAGTACAGCGCGGGCAGGAGCTGGACTGGGAGGGAACGTCTTCGCCCGAATGTATGCGACATTACTTACACTCGCTGGATAAAGTGACACATGTGTTATAAGTGGCGTGTCCACCGGCCTGCCAGCCCGCCCAGCTGTGCCAGGCCTGCACCGCCTCCCTAGCGTAATGCTCCGGAGTTGGCCAAGTAACGCATATAGCTGCATGTGATGACCCGGATATGAACCTAAACATCCTTGCGTTTGCCAGAGTCGCTCCCAAACGTCAGTATAGCCTTCCTTGAGTTCGGAGGCTGGGGGGGGGGGGGGGGGGGGCAGTCTACCATAACCCTGAGAAGAAAGTTTGTCAAAGCGGGAAAAAACCAGCTTCCACGGCATCTTGATGGTAAGTCTAGTCATTTTAAACTGCTCACCCAACCTGAGTTGGAAAACTACATCCCTTATCTCGAGTTACTGGCTTAACGCAATTGTTGCACATGCACGTACATGACACTTGGTCACGCACGATGCATTCAACTTCCTCTACTGCTCAGCCACTGGTCCACGATCGAAGCAAGACTTGCTGAGTTCCAAAAATGTTACGTCCTTGCTGAGCTGTGCACGTTTTCCCACCGCCCAGCATGCAAGTAACATTGACATTGGTTTTGCTAGCGCTGTGGCGACGTCGGACGGGCAGTGCGCAGGACCGCTCCATATGCGGCGGGCAGGACCGCTCCGTATGCGGCGGGCAAGTCCACTCCATATGCGGCGGGCAGGACCGCTCCGTATGCGGCGGGCAGGACCGCTCCATATGCGGCGGGCAAGTCCACTCCGTGTGCGGCGGGCAAGTCCACTCCGTGTGCGGCGGGCAGGACCGCTCCGTATGCGGCGGGCAGGACCGCTCCATATGCGGCGGGCAGGACCGCTCCATATGCGGCGGGCAAGTCCACTCCATGTGCGGCGGGCAGGACCGCTCCGTATGCGGCGGGCAGGACCGCTCCATATGCGGTGGGCAAGTCCACTTCATATGCGGCGGGCAGAGTGGCTCCGCACGCGGCGGGCAAGCCCGCTCCGTATGCGGCGGGCAGGACCGCTCCGTATGCGGAGGGCAAGTCCACTCCATATGCGGCGGGCAGAGTCTCTCCGCACGCGGCGGACAGGACCGCTCCGTATGCGGCGGGCAGGACCGCGCCATATGCGGCGGGCAAGCCCGCTCCGTATGCGGCGGGCAAGCCCGCTCCGTATGCGGCGGGCAGAGTCGCTCCGCACGCGGCGGGCAGTGCCGCTCCGTATGCGGCGGGCAGTGCCGCTCCGTATGCGGCGGGCGCTGCCGCTCATCACCGCCCCAACCGGATCAGCCACGCTTTGTTGACGGTCGGCCCAACTTGACAATGTCGTTAGCACCACGATATTACACTAACAAGACCGACCGCGGCGCCGGCAGTAATGAGGCGGGTAGCCGGTCTCCGCGTCGCCGATCTTACGCAGGGTTCAGTGCTATGGGGGAGCGCAGGGCTCCTCCGATTCCCAAAAGGGACAGCCCGAAAAGGGTCCGAGCCGTCGAGGTTGAGCAGCAGAAGAAGCGGTCGGCTGCAGGGCCGCGCGACATGTGAGAGAGAGTCTCACGCGGGGCAGGAGAGCGTCCGATGTCGTCGTCAGCCAGCGGCGGCCGACGACGCTGGCCCCGAACCCGCACGGCGACAGAGGGCTGCTGGTCCCGCATGGTCAGGGCACCACTGCCGCTGGCGTTAAGTTCCTACAAAACCTCGGCAACACGCCTTCCGGCGGTGTGGTGGGCGAAATCCGGACGTCGTGGGTTTTTCGCTTTCGGCAAGTAATTGCAATTTCAATCGAATTTTGCCTTGACTGTTTGACCATAGTCCATTGACAGTCTTCCTCAATAAGCAAAACGTCACAATGGGAACAAACGCGTGACATCTTTTTTCAAACCATTGCGTTCCGCGTGGCGGGTCAGATACGCACGCTTTATAGTTAGTTGTGAGGTTAGACTAAATGTTCAGTTTGAGCTAGCCAATTTGATTTGGTTTGGTTTGGATTGGTTTGGTTTGGTTTGACTTGGTTTGGTTTGGCTTGGTTTGATTTGGTTTGGTTTGATTTGGTTTGACTGTCTTGGGCTGGTTTGCTTTGGCTTGGTTTGATTTGGTTTGGTTTGATTTGGTTTGACTGTCTTGGACTGGTCTGCTTTGGCTCGGTTTGCTTTGGTGGGGCTCAAGTTATTTTAGAGCTCCTCCGGCCGTTATCAACGATCTCAGAGCTGTCGGTTAAGGAGAAAGGTCAGTGCTGGGGTAATGCCCTGATCCTCATGGGTAACCATCGTACCGGATCTTGCTCCGTGCGGGGCACGACCTTCGGGCTGTCTGCAGGGGATCGATCGGGACTACCGCCCAGGCGGCCCTGAGGCCGATTCACGGCTGACGGCCGCGGCGCAGTTAGTTGGGGCGTTCCGAGGATTCAGGATAAACGCGTCTGCAGTGTTGTCTGAGACTCGGCCATCGTCGCTCGCCGCTCGTGGCTCGTCCGTCCGCCGCTCGGCGCTCGTGGCTCGTCCGCCCGTCATCCACCGCTCGCCGCTCGTCCGTCACCGCTCGCCGCTCGTCCGTCCGTCGCTCACCGCTCGTGACTCGGCCTCTCGCTCGCCGCTCGTGGCTCGCCGCACGTGGTTCGTCCGTCCGCCGCTCGCTGCTCATGGCTCGTCCGCCCGCCGCTCGCCGCTCGTCTCTCGGCCGTCTCTCGCTCGCCGCTCGTCCGTCCGCCGCTCGCCGCTCGTCGCTCGGCCGTCCGCCGCTCGCCGCTCGTGGCTCGGCAGTCCGCCGCTCGCCGCTCGTGGCTCGTCCGTCCGCCGCTCACCGCTCGCCGCTCGTCCGTCCGCCGCTGGCCGCTCGTGGCTCGGCCGTCTCTCGCTCGCCGCTCGTCCGTCCGCCGCTCGCCGCTCGTGGCTCGGCCGTCGGCGGCGGACGGCACCGCGCGCCAGTTTCGCTCGGGGCGCGAGTTTACGACGACAGTCATTGTGCGATGTGTGTGCCACCATGCCGAGCACGGCGCGGTATGCCGAGTGACTGCGGCTTCCCACCGGAGCGGCGCCCGCAGCTCAGCCAGCGTGTCCCAGGTGGCCGAGGACGGCCGCGCGGGGATGCAGCAAGCTGCAGCCAACGTAGTCTAGGAAAGGCTGGTGAATTCGTGGAGGCATGTCGGGTTTGCCTTGTCTGTTGGGCTTGCTATCCGGTAGATGTCTTGAGTCTAGTCTGTCTGCTCCCCGCTGATGATGTCTGTCATGATGATGATGATGATGATGTCAACTGAAGGAAGCTATTCGATGACTGATGACCTCACTCAGGAGCTATCAAGAGCTGAGTTTGCCTGCCGTCCATTCTCAGTCGCTCACGCCCATACAGCGACCACGCGCCTCTGATGGCAGGAATGCTGGTGAGTGAAGAGTTAGGAGAGCACCAACTCTGTGTTTTCCCTTCTTCGCGGAGTCGCCGGGAAGCGGCCGCTCCCCGGTCCAGAGCTTTACCGCACCACTCCCACCGTTGGCCTTCACCGCACCGGTGGCACCAGGCACGCCCCCCCCCCCCCCCCCTCCCCCTCCCCGCGCCCCTCCATCTCAGCCAGTCCCCGTGTCGCGTGCCCAGTGATGGTGGGAAAAGCGGCACACGTTGCCGCCATTGAGAGGAAGGAGACCAGAACGGAGCCACGTGCGCTCGCAGTGGCTCGGAGCCACGGACGCGCTCTCGGCAGTCGGCCTCTGTCAGGGAGGGGCGTGTGATCTGGCAAGGCCCCCATCATTCAGTCTCTCACCTCCGAACGTCGCTCTGATTATCTCCTCCCCTCGTTTAGTCATTGCCTAGAATGTTATGGAAAGCAATGCCAAACCAGTGGATGACCGCCTTGCTCGGTAAGCTTTCACGGGAGCATAGTGTGTTGCGGTGACTGTTTGGCAGTCAACGCAACACAACTTACTTCTGCCACGGAGTGCGTCTCAAACAGTTCTTTACTGAGACACTCCGTGGTAGGAATAAACAAGCCGAAGCAAATGCAACTGGTCTGGAGACCGGATGCTTACAGTACAGCACCAGTTAACGCCAGGATGCTTGTTGCATGATAATGAATTTCATGGTCCTTGCCTCCCCTTTTTATTAATCATTCAACGCAACTTTTATGCGGCGTCCGATTCAGTCGTTCTGGGTGAAAAGGGCTGGAAATCGTGCTCACGAACGACGGTCATCAACATCTTGACATTTCTATTTTTCGTGATCTTGAATGCGGCGTAGCCGGTGGAATGACAAGATTTAAAAGACCTTATTATGGCATCATGGATGTCCGGGGTAACCTTGAAATAATCTGCACATCTTCGCGGGCGTGGAGTCCAGAAATTAGAATGTTTTAAGCCGAAGGAAGGAAATGGCTGCGAAATTCACCGAATGACCTTTAAGATGGCTATTTCAGTTTAACATATCATGCCAATTTGCGACACTCCCTTTAACACGTACATTACACTATAAGGTATGGTGAAAAAGTTTGAGTGCTGATAATTTGCACAGTAACATTTTTAATTGGAGGTATACAACTTTTCCGTGCTAATTTGTTCTCATTTTGAACCACCTCTCAGCAGAATTAAGGGCGCAATGCTTAATTGTCACCCCGGTGCGGAGCAGTTCACCGCTTACTTTCTGGGTTAGCATGGAGAAAAACAGCCTTGACCTATTGCAAGTCCCGGATAACGAAACGGGAATGAAATGAGACCAGCGTTTTGCAGGCAGCCCACAGCATTGTGGATGACAACCGCAGTAACAGAAGAAGCCTAGTCCGACGCTCACGGATATTTAGAACCATGGCTAAGAGACCCCATTGATCTTGATCTACAGACCGTTGCAGTCATGAATCATTTCACAAAGCTGAACGCTGCGGCATTACGTCGCTAAACTGGATGCGGTCACAATTTGGACCGGCGAGCGCCAGTGCCTAGATTGCGCTCGCCAGCTGTTTGGGATCCCAGACGCTAATCGGATAAAGGCCGTCGCGCACGGTTAAGTCGGCTCAGGTTCGGGTCTTGTGGAGTGGTTTGTTTGCTTTCTTGCTGAATGGGTGGCTGTCCAGAAGATGGTCCCCAGCCGATTTGGTCAGGGAAAACATCGCCAAATCTTGCAATCTTCTACGTTTGGTATATTGGACCAGTTTTTCATCGCGTACTGAGGCATGTTTTTCGTCGGATATTGTGTCTGGTAAATTGGCCCGTGAAATTGCTGGATCCTTATATTTATCGCCAATCTCAGCGCCCCTATTCGCCAGTGATCAACCATCTCCAATAGCTTTCATATATTTGGCAACACATAGGCGGCCCAGATTCCGCTTAGCGGGTGTGCGACCGTTGTCTGAACGGTCCCCGGCCCGAGTTCCGCCCACCGCCCCGCCGTTTCCAAGTCCGGATGGCTGACCACCGTCTCGCCGTTCCACGGTCAGGATGCCTCGCCACTGTCTCAACTTTCCATGGTGCGGGCGAGTTGACGAACCGAGCAGCATCTGAAGAACCCCTTCGCCCCGGACATAGGTAACAGCGTCGAAGTCCTGTCTGTTGTTTTATTATCGCTGACGCCGCCCTGACGCGACACGACCGTCTCGAACGTCAAGTGGGTCATGCGGAGATGCATCACGGTCAACGCTGCCCGACCGCGGGCTTGTCTGTCAATCGTTCATTACTGCAGCAGGTCCTGGGACGGGCCCAGGCAATCCCTAGGGGCATTAGCGGACACCGGTGCAGACAGCAATGCGCCGGAACCTGTTACACCACCGGACGACTAACGGGCTCGTTTCGGAGCAAAGGACATCTTCGAATCCCAAGACGGTCGTGTTCGGTCTGACTTCAGGTAATATCCGTGATAACGCAAAGTCAGCCCTTAGCCACTTTTACAAAGGGCTATCCCGTTAAGAATTTGATTTTTTCAGGAGTTTTCGATGCTAATTTCTTACGGCACAACTATTTTTCGCCATTTTCAGTTATAATTGTCCTGCAGAAGTTTCAAAGGTTCTTTGGTTATTAGCAAAATAATATTTCTACGGGCAGTTATGCGGCCAAATACCTTCCCAGCAAAACTTTTGGAATTTTGTTAACACATCCGGTGGCATATCTGACACAGACGTAACAAAACACGCTCCTGTATCCTGGTGATTTACATGTCAATAGGCATGCGTTACTAATAGAGCTTACTTGTCCACACATGGTCCACGAGGAATGGTCCCTGAAGACTGTCCTACCAAACGCCGACAGCAACATAATAGCGCGACCTGGCATCCAGCGCCCACAGCCGATCCTCGCCGCTGCCAGGTCTGTTTTTGTCCTAGAACTTGTGTGAGCATGAAGATGCTGTTTTTTATTGTACGCTGGATGGAAGCTCGATAAGCTTATTTTGGCTGTGAAATGTCAATGCAACTGTATGAAAGTGATTATTTCCTTGTGGAAGTGCTTACAACCAGGATTTTCCGGAGCAAGGGCATACTTTTTCTGGAAGAACTCATAAAAATTATTCAAATAATTTTTGACATAATCTGGGCCCTGATAAAAAACAACAAAACACACGTGACTTTTCGCAACGTTATATCATTGCTACTTTGTTTCGTGTTGCAAAATTTTCCGCCATGTGCGGAGGTTTAACGCAAATAGCGATATTAAAAAGTGGCTGGTGAAATCAGCCTAGGGAAAGGAGCCAAATGGACCCTCCGTCAGTGTATCGTTGGGGTTTTACGACGCACGCAGCTGCTGAGGTGATATATGGCGTCGCTTGCCTTTCGCCCAGGCAGGAAGGAGGAGTCACCGCAGGGAATCGAATCCCGTGCCTCCTCCAAAACAACGGCGGCAGAGATGGCAGAAGCGAGGAACCCGCCAGGCAAAAGTTTGGTGGGGAATCCCAGAAAACGACTGTGTCAGAACCTGGCTATAGCGGAACCGCTGCGTTCAGGATGTCAACACCGGAGTTTAAGCAGTTTCCATGCAAAACGAGCTCACTTCAAAAGCTCTTGTCAACCAATCATAACGCACCGCATGCACTGTGCAGTTCCTTGTTGTTGGGCTGGTGCGAATCTGGTCCAGCGTTCAGCGATCAAGCCTGGTTTAGCGACGAGGAGCACTTCCACTCAAACGGTAAACTCAACAGCTAAAACTATCCTTTTTGGTCTATTGATGCTCGTGATAAGGTTCGCGAAGCAACTCTGCACGGTGAAAAGTGTGCCGGAGCGCCATCAACAGTCGAGCGGCCATTGGTCTCCTCTAGTTCCAGACCGGTCGAGGGGCTTCAGTGACCCCAGCGGTCAGACGGTACGAGCTGGTCCTTAACAAGTTGTGGCCAGGTTCGGAGAGTCTGCGGTGAAGACGTGCTACGCCAGTGGCTTCAGCGGGATAGTGACCAAGACCAATTTTGACCGAAGGCCAACAGGACCGATTTGGACCAAGACCAATGCCAGTGAAGAAGTGGGGCGCTGGCTGGCACATTCCCCCAATTTAAGTCCCCAGATTTCTTTCTGACGGATGTATGGTGACACAGATGTGCCCAGAGCCAGAGAAGCGCCGTGTACCTAACAGGCGCATGACGATGATCGTGAAAGCCATAAGGTCAAAGACGCTAGATATCGTGATATTAGCAGTGAAGGATCGGGCGATGCAGTAACCTGAGTGTGGGAGCGAGGCATACCGAGTACGTGCTGTGCTGCCCAAGATACGGGAGGCCTGGATAAATGAATATTTGAAATGTGGATGACTTAAACCCATTCACTTTTTCGGAACACCTTGTATATGGTAAAACTTTCTAAAGCTATCTTAAGAGCTTTTAAGGCCTTTCAGCACATGAAACCCTTATTGAAAACAGCTATCGCTTTCAAGCTATTGTCTATGCCGGGGTAGCAAATGTGTTTAAACGGAATGTTCCACACTTAAAGCTGTTGAAGCACACATTCAGTATGGTGAAATAAGATCACTTAGAACTTGTGGTATGCTTTTTAAGTGGCAAAGACTGCTCTAGGCAACACGACTTCTCCATTTAGTAAATATGAATTGTATATGGGCATTGGATATGCATATATATCTACATCTATAGTTATATATATACAGAAACATATGAATATAAACATGGTAGCATGTATATATATATATATATATATATATATATATATATATACACAACATGCCACTGTTAGCATGCGTCATAGAACGTTTGCATAACCTTAGAGGTACCGCCACGCTGGCCTTGCGAAATTGCCATCCTAGTACTCACTTGTAATGCTTCAGTTTCCTGTGACGTGGCCGCGGCGATGCTGCGGTATTTGCTGGACCAAATATCGTCATGTGGTGGTGTTTCTGCCCTTTCTCGTGGAGTTCCTGCATATGTGACCGTGAGTATAAGGTGTTCATCTTCATTCACATACTAGGTTGTGGTAACTTTCTTAAGCTATTCGATTGCATCTCTGATTTCCGTATGAACTGGCACCCATGTTTAACGTCTTGTATTATGTAGCACAAAACGTGATCCGTGTTTTGAAACTTGCATAGGCCGCACAACGTTGATTGAGAACCGATGGGCATCCGTTATCACTGGAAATCGTGCTCACGAATAACGAACACAAACCACTCGACGATTGCATTCCTCTTGGGCCTGAATACGCCACATGACCAAAGGGGTGGTGGAATTTGATATTTTTACTCTGGCGTTATATATGCCTAGGTGACCTTGAAATGGTCTGCACGAAATAGTCTGTACATCGCCGCAGTCGTGTAGCTTAGGAACTAGAAGGGTTTAAGTCTCAAGGTGTGCAGGGCTGCACACAGCATCGAACGATCTTCAAGATGGCTATTTCATTAAAAAAGCATACAAATATGAAACAAAACGCGTGCGTTAGATTAAAAGGTATGGTGAAAAAGTTTGAGCGTTGATAATGTGCACAGAAGCACCTTTCTCATTGGGAGGTATCCAGCTTCTCCATGCTAATTATTTTGCCTTTTTGCGTAAACTCAGTTGTGCCGCAAATTGAGATTCCTTGGCCATGACCTTCGGGTAAATAAACTCAAAGTCAAATTCCAGACTGATGTCCAAAGCGCCCCCAGGCCTTCTCATGCTACCACTGTGAGCCCAGATACCTATTCTAAGCAAAATTTCACTGTTTCTCACTCAAGGTCAGTGACTTTTTATTACCTTTTCAAGGTCATAGTGACCAAAGTCTTGCAAGACTTCTTTGATTTTTGTATTCGAATGAGTGTTAAGGATTACGCTAGATAGTATGTTCTTAAAAGCAAATTATTTATTACCACGATAATTTTAGGACAGTGGCCTATTCGCGCCTTTATGAAGTCCATGGAAGATTATGATGCGGTTCCTGTCATCAATAAACTCAACATAAATACCAGAAACCACCTCATACAGCATGCTCTAAAGTGATAAGACGGGTTGGTTTTGACCTTGGTCTGACCTTCATATGGCCTGACCTTAGGTCAATATGATTTTTTTTATCCCAATTGTTGTGCTTTCTAGGAAACTAGCATGGAGGTGTAAGGTTTTGTCCAGCACTCTATTGTTGAACCAGATTGAGTGATTGCCTATAAATTGTCTTCGTTGAATCCACATGGCCTGACTTTGACCCACCGCACGTCAGTGACCTAAGAAAGTGCGTCTAAATTTCGGGTACAAACAATCTGATATTCAATTGTTACACTGCAAATGCTTTGTTTCATTCGGAAATCACTTTGGAAAAGCCGTCGGGCTTCAATCTGACTATTCACCCGAGCGTGTGCCAAGGCAGGAATTTGTTGCGCCATTGAACGTGAAAACAGTCTGAAGGTTTAATAGCGCCTTCCAATGCTCAAAGTTTGTTTATGAAGTCCCCGTATCGGAAACGGCACATATTTTTCTTGCAAAACACTACGAACATCCTCAGCTAGCTCTTTCTCAGCTATCAAGATCGTTGTGTCAGCAAGTGCTACAAATATTTACCACTAGCGCATCTTTTCGCTCGCCTGATGGTCGACCTTTTCTCCAGACGGTCGGTGTAGCGATGGGGTCTCCTCTAGAGATGCTCTTCGCCGACGCTTACATGAGCCACGTAGAAGACGATGCCCTCAGCCTATGGCACAGAGCAGTCACATTCACAGGATATGCGGTAATGACATGTGTGACACAATGTTCAGCCGAACTAATGGACGAGATGTCTTAGAGCAGCTATGGCTTACATTGGAAAGCAAATCGGTCGCGTATTTCACTGGCAGAATAGTCACAAGTCAGAATACAGAACAAGGCACCTTTCCTGAACATGCAAGTCGAGATTCTGCGCGGATAGCACTAATGGGGAGTCTGCAGACAAACGACCTGACAGAGTGTACGGACGCACACAGAGAATGCCCTCGATGGCACAAGACTAGTCATCAAAGCTGCGCACGGCGGGCTCTCTTCACCTGTACTTCGTGGCCACTTGTACGCAGGAAACTGCGGACGCTGAAACAAGTGCCGGTCAGTAATTACTATTCATGCAATTAGATTGACGCTGAAATCAAGAAACACAACTCAAAAGGCTCTCAGTAAGACTGACAACGGGCTTTAAATCATGCTTCCACACCGAGGCTTTCAATCAAGTCCGAAAGCCGGAAGCGTTTAACACGGTCAGGTGCAGGTTTAGATGACAGGTTATGAATGACGCAATCAGGATCACAGGGAAGTTACTATAAATATCAGGATGATTGAGCTTCTTGCGATGGTTGCTCTTACACAAGGATGAACTACGTACATGCCGATCAGCCGTGCTTTATGACTTGTGTCGTGTCCCGTGTGGGGCATGATGCATAGGCTTCACGCTTCGGAACTTGTACAGCCGCGTTCAACAACAGTTACGTAAATCTATCCGGACGGTGAAGGTACTCACTAAGCCCCACTCTTCCAAGCATTCACTTCCGTGTGACGCCCCAGTTTCGCCGACAGTTATCCATGTTGTGCTAAACTCATTCCACGTTGGATTTCATATTCTTGAAATTGTTGTGCATTTTTAAGAAATCGTTCGTTACTGAACAGCATGACGCTATCATAGCTATCATAGATGGTAGTTAATTTAAGCTGTAAACTTGGGGGTGAGTGTTGTGAAATTGCATGCGGCTTTTAATGGCATACAGTGATAACGCAAGGAATTATGCCTGCTTTATCGAAACTGTATTCCTATACATATATATATATATATATATATATATATATATATATATATATATATATATATATTTATATACATATATCAGTCTGGTGACTTTTTCAAGGTCAGGTTATCAATGGCTACGCAAGGCCAAACCGTGACCATAGCGACCAGATCTTGACCCCATGAAGGATCCCATGAAGTAAGCGCGATGTAAACGTTAATGACCCATATCTTGCAGCTTCGGAACTGTCCTCTAACAATGTTCTCTCCCTTGATGTAGCTTGATTAGTTCTTGATATATCCCTGGGAGCCAAGCAGCAATTACTTTTACCGTTTAGACCTGAAATGACAGACCACTCATGCAACGGTTTTCGCTAATGTCAATCTGAAACTGGGTCGTTATCTAATGGAGTTTTCCAAGTCATTCATCACCGTCTTCTGCATTGACGAAGCGTGCTTAGTTTTTTCAGATCAAAGAGATTAACACCTTGTTGTTGACTACTATGGGCTTTTTCACCTGTCAAAAGTCAAATTATACATATTCAGTCTTAGCTATCTGTTGCATTGAAGACGAAAATACTCAGGCTTTGAAAACAAGAAAGCAAACGCAAATTCACAACCACGTGTTCTATCAAAACATAGGCAAACAAACATAAGTACACAAAAACATTCTCTGCTTGTGATGACAATAGTAAACTGGCAACTGTCAGCAAAATTACGCCAACTAATGTGCATTCAAATTAAACCACGGACCCGTGAAGTTTTATTTTCCTAGGTGCCATGGCGCTCAGAACCCCAAAAGCACTGCTGCCACCAGTCTCGGAAGGCCCTGGCAGCGTGCAGGCCCCGTGAAGGCCCCGGGGTTGGAGGGCCCGTCGGCGTGGAGGCGGTGGCGTTCGTCGCCTCAGCAGGTGTCGCAGCCGGCATCGATCGGCGCTCTGGCCGCCGCACGAGCGCCCGTCGGCTCCGACTCTCCCGTCCCGGCGGCTTCCACTGCGCCGGAGGAGGCCCCGGCGGCGGCCAGTGCGTGCTCGAGCCGCGGCGCGCTGGACAATGGCGCGACTGAACCGGCGAGCCACGGACGCTTCATGCAGATGGTTTGGCTTCAGCGGTGCTCTAGAAACTGACGTCTGATGAGTGCGTCCATGCAACTATCGCACTAACAGGCGCTGGCGATCCGGCCGATTTTGTTCCGGAGGGTGCTGACAGTGTCGTGGCTACGCTGCGCATCTGGGAAACCGGAAATACGGGGTCCGATTCCCGCTCTTCCCGCTTTGAGAAGCAAGCGATACTACATAGCCTCATCGGTTGAGTGCGTCTGGAATCTCCAATGATGGACAGATTTTGCTCTTGGAATGTACTTTGCAAGTTTCGTATATTTTCGCGGTAATATCAACCAATTGCAATATATCTCTTCCGATCAATATAGGAAAAAGACGAGGCGAAACATAATCCAGATCTTAGTGACCTGGCTTCGCAGCACGCCAAAAAAACGTATTTTGAAAATTGAAAAAACAGGCATCACGCTGGCAAAAAATGCGGATTGACGCAAGCCGTCGATCTCGCACTCTCAAGCCTAAAGCACATAGCTGCCATTGCTAAGGTGCTTTTTGTGGGACTAGAGACGTCAGATATCTCTCAGTGCAATAAGCAGTGCAGTTAAAATAGTAACCTGCACGGCTGGGCTCAATGTACCGTCGTCGAAGCACTGGACAATATCAAAGTTGTCCGACTAAAAGCTGCCTCGGGTTGGCTGAGAAGGCTGGGAAGCAAACAATGCCATCATTTCTGAAACTGCCCTGAATACAACAGTCTATGACGTCAAAAGAGGCTGGACACTAAAAATGGTATAGACAAAGAGCCCGTTGTATTGTTAGCAATATCCACCCAATATAGTTGCGTCTTTCGTAATACTTTGCTCGCATTCACCAAAAACAAAACCGTTTCAGTTGATGGTCATGGTTACTTCGAGTAGTTCATTACATTGATGTGGTTCTTTCGAGTGGTTCATTGCATTGATGTGGTTCGAGGCATTTGCCGAACATAGCTTTCGAGCGCGGTCTGAAGCTACCGACCAATGTAGGCCGACCAGTTCATACAAGAATTCTGCCAGCGGCCTGTCGTCACAAAGGACCGCGCTGGGCTTTACGTGGCGCACAGTGCTGCGCCACACAACGCCTCCGATCTGGCTGACCTTTGGCCGTTTGCCAGCTGACCTTGTCACGTGAGTTAAGTCAAGCAATGCGCACGCTCCGGCCCTCGCGGTCATTGCTGTTGAATTACGTCTCCAACGTCTAGACCCTACGCCATGAGAAGCGACTTATGAATTGCGTAATTGATGCTATCGATTTCACCGCTAGATGCCATATGACTTTGATTTTTAGTTTAGTTTAGGTTTCGTCGGATACCCCTCGCCCTGATTCGCCGTTTTTCATAACACGAGCTGATGGAGGGGAGATGGGGGTTGTTGCGGCCCCTCCTGCCGGTTCCACACTACGAAAGACCGGGCTTAGTGGGAACCACCAGTCGATTTGTCTCATCGAGACTTGACAACGGTAAGAAGTTTGCATTGCAAAGTCATTCACTGACCCCATTTTGCAAGGTCAAAGGAAGACAAATCTTGAAAATCGAACCTTTTGGATTTGCATGCTCATATGTACGAGACCATGTCTTGTAGCGAGACGAAAGCTGAACAGGAGGGTTACTTGTTCAATTCTGAGTACTGTGAGTTGCATGTTTTGAGCATATATTTACGATGCACCGTTCTGTTACTGTAGCAATGCCGGCTCCCCGCGGGAGGTCCTCGGAGTCGTCGGTTGCCGCCCGTTGCCCGCACTGGCCGCAGATCGCCGTGCAGCGTTGCTCAAACCGCTGTCGGTCGGAAAACAGAAAGCTAGGAACACGTTTTTGGTGTCTAAAACGCGCAACATTTGGTAAGGATACCATACTTGATAAGAATGGAATCCCCTATGGAATATCATCGGCTAGTGAAAATCTCGGCACAATTGCACACCATGCCGGAGAGATATCCCCAGAAAACGTTGGGGAGGTCGCACTGACTTCGCCTCTCCTGTCAAGGCGAGGGTCAAAACGGCCAAAGCCGATCACGCATCGTGCTATGTCAATTGTAAATCAGTGTGAAGTCTGGTATGGCTAGGTGTGTTAAACTCATAAAAGTTAAATACTCCAACGGGTGTTGATACGATCTATTGGCATGGGTTCAAAGGAGTCGGAACATTTCTGCTTAAAGACCGGATTTGGTTGACACAACAGAAAAAACGTGCATGTTTTATCAATTCGTTCTATCCACGCTTCAACAGACACCTTGCCTGCTCAGAGTGACGTCGGACAGCTGCAAACATATGTGTTGGTTGTGCTGGTGCGTACCTGCCATGGGTTATGCGCGATAACCGACAAAGTCTGAAAAATGAGATGCAGAGGCTTGCATAGGTCAAAAAGGCTTCCGGCTTAATGAAATATTTCGTTAGGCATATGTATAAATATATATATATATATATATATATATATATATATATATATATATATATATATATACATACATGCATATATATATATATATGTATACATCTCTCTCTCTCTCTCTCTCTCTCTCTCTCTCTCTCTCTCCTCTCTCTCTCTCTCTCTCTCTCTCTCTCCTCTCTCTCTCTCTCTCTCTCTCTCTCTCTCTCTCTCTCTCTTTCTCTTTCTTTTCGTGGAAGTTGACTTCCCAGAACCGAGTTTTCACCCTCTGGCTTTCATCATAAGAGCCGTTCTTCAAAAGAAGAAACTAATCACAGAAATACCTACGATACAAAACAAGGAGAGAATTGGACCCGAAAAGAACTAAGTGATAAAGCTGCGCACTGACACACCAAACATATTAGCAGACTTACACTACGATTGCTACATGTTCATGGCTGTTTCGACGTAGTTGGACTGTTTTCCAGCATTCTACTGCAAGAGGGCATTGGAACTTGTGTAAGAGCTTTGTTTTCCACGACCACTGAGATGATGAAAATAATGGTGAAACATTTCAAGTCTTTCCTGGAGTTTGCCGTGATGAAGTTGCGTTTCATTTTCGATGTCAACTGTTATCAGCAGTAAGTTGTGGGTATACATCTGCATTTGGGGCCAACCATCGCTAATATTTATTTTAACATTATCACGTTGACCTGACCAGAACCACCTCAAGACAGGCTTTTTCTTGTGGAACGGATATTCTTCCGTGGCGCGTAATTCGTATCCAATGTGCCCAACCCGAACCAAGCGAGACATGACTTTGCCCGTGTAGCCGGGTTAGCGTGGCGCGCCCGGTTGGTGGGTGGACTAAGGTAATTTGACCGCCTGCTATATATCAAATATTCAGAGGGCTAGGAAAACAAATGAACAGGGTAGTTGGGCGGGCAAACTGATTATCCACGCGTACGCGATTAAAATCCATATAATCCAAGAAGCAGACCTCCCATCTCTCTCCAAATAGTTCCCATAATAAAATAACCCCAATAAATTAACGTTGTCACCAGATCTGTCAGCTTGGTTAATTTCATTGCTAGTCAAATGCAGGTGGGCGCGCCGGAGGGGATTCAGCCATAAAGTCGGAGAACTTTCTATTACTTTGAGCCTGCAGTTTGCTGCAGGTTAACTGACTGCAAACGGTTATCGACCCAAAGCATGTGCATGCAGTGACATGGCATTCATGTGATCAACTTTATAGTGTTACATGAGGACGTGGCAGATGTGTGTCGGGTGACAAAGTTCAAAGACATTTGACTCTCGGTATAGCTGCTGATATATTTTCTTAAGTTTAAAATGGGCGTGTAGACATAATCCCCTGTTGATAATTTGCAGTTACAAAACATGAAAGCTCGGACTGGTTGAGCGACCGTCCTTCATCATCGCAAACAAAATAGAGGAAAGGATTTATGTAATTGGCACGACGTCGCCTTTGCCAGTCACTGATTGGTTCTACGAGTTCTCAGTGCTTCCGCCCCCCCCCCCCCCTCCCCCCGGCTGTCAAACTGCGAAAGCGTTTTTGTATAACTTGCTCAACTTGTTTACGTTCTAGTCTGTCTTCTTTTGAATGGAAGATCAATGCTCGCTAAGAGAAAAGTCCGGTTACGCCGGCGAGGTCGCAGGTCGATACGAAATGGTCGCGAAATGAGCACCACCAATGAGAGCTCCCATCCTGAGCGTCCACGTGGGCGTCCGAGTTCAGACGGCAACTGGCTCACCGGCCCTTTGGAGCCGTCTCGTCGGCGAGGGGGCCAGACAGGGGTGGCAGGCAGGGCCCGATCCCCGGCACGTGGCCCATTAAACGGCACGGGGGACGGCCGACACGGAGCCGGCAGACCGCCAAATGTCCTGTCCCGCCCCTCAAAATCCCCGGACGCGGGCCGGTAAGCCGCACGGCAAATGCTAGACAAACCCGTTTTCATTGCTGCGCAGCTTGCATTCATTCCATAGCAGCATCTCTACATACTTCACTCAACATTCGCAAAGTCATGAGATGAACGCATTCATTATGAAGTGTTCTTGTTCTATAGCCTTTTGCGATCACATGCTGTTTTTGCAGAAGGAAATATCATCCATTTATTCACGTGAAATCTAACATTTCACTTATCACTGGATCAAATATTGAGTCCATTTCTCGTGGTTGCATATGCATCGGATGCTGGTCTCTCTCTCTCTCTCTCTCTCTCTCTCTCTCTCTCTCTCTCTCTCTCTCTCTCTCTCTCTCTCTCTCTCTCTCTCTCTCTCTCTCTCTCTCTCTCTCTCTCTCTCTCTCTCTCTCTCTCTCTCTCTCTCTCTCTCTCTCTCTCTCTCCCTCTCTCTCTCTCTCTGTCTCTCTCTCTCCCTCTCTCTCTCTTTCGATCTATCATATTGCACAGCCCCGAGGAGAAATTCTGGCCCATTAGGCTTACATTATGGAGTTCAGTAAAGCCGGCCCAACACAGATCCATAACTGAACAGGTTGACTCATTCGCGGGGACGAAGAATTTACAGCATCCGAAGAATGTGCAACGACGAGAAATGACTCAATATTTCATGAAGTGACAAGTGAAATGCTAGATTTCACCTGAAAGAAGAAATAGATGCACGCCTACCATCTACAAAAGGAAGAACGAGTGAAGCGCGTAATTTCAGGGCACCGATTAAATCAACACAACACATCAATCTAGGTTTTAACAGATGGATTCCAGGCAAGGAAACAGAACAGTGCCATCAGAGAGAAGACGAGTTTCACCTACTGTAGCACTAAACTTGGTGTCTTCTTTAACAAATAACGTCATATTGGGACGAAAAACACCCTGAGTAGAAATATGCTCCCACTAAGTTTGTTCTCGATCTACCTTAACAAGATTCCAGACAGCTCTGGAGGCAGGGGATCGAGTCAGGCATCATTCTATTTCATCGGCTTCGCGCTTGTGTCTTTTATCATGCTTTTCACTGATCGATCTGCAAGATCGCTCTCCTGATGTGTGAAACATGAAACCATGGCGTGATCCGTTTTTTTTGTGCATTGTTATCAACAATTCGCTGCTTCAGGAGTGTTTCAAGATTCGAATTCGTAGCATTGTGGTTTCGTATTGCTGACCGCCGAAAAGAAACGTAAAAGTGAGCCACGTGCTACGTAAGCAAACGAGATAAACTGAGTTTCGACTCTAACGCAAAGAATCATGTGTAATGCAATTCACAAAATCGCTACGTGAAGATGCTAAGATACCATAGCAAACCAAACGAAGCGACGACTACCATTTTAATCCGAACCTACCCAACTCGTAAACCTCACAACCAACTTACCACCAACTCGGTACCAAAACCTGTACAAAAGGCTATAAAAACTGTAGTTGTTTTCCGATCAGTTAACTGACCAGCCAGTAGGTCCTGATCCAGATTTGTCCTGCGCTGGACTGACAGAACCACGCCCTCCCCTACCGCAGTGGATGAACTGCCGCAGTGTAGAAATCTTCGCGGATTTAGGCAGAATGTTAAAAAGTGAGAAACAGGCAAGCAAAGCATCACCCGAAAGAAAAGAAGCGGGCCAGTCGCATGAGCCGAGATTAAAGGTCGCTCAACAGTGTGCAGTATTTAGTAGTCTTCTCTGCTGGGAACTGGAGACATATTGTGCTAAGTGACGAGCCATGCTTGGAACGAAGGGAAAAGTTGTCCATAATTTTCCTTGGCATTCTTAATCAGCACGCACCACTACGCAGCGTGAAAATCCGTAATCCGCGACTACCATATCCATGTGACAAACCCCACAGATCTTTTAACTACAGTGAGAACTCAAAGTAGAAGCAGACAACCATGCCAGCGGGTGGATAGCCACAAAACGTGTATCCGAGCCGACCATCTCACAGGCATCCAGCAGCAACTTCAATAATTTTCGTCATACTTCACGTGGTGGTAGCTTTGCAGCGTCATGGCGTCAAGCCGATCCCAAACCTCGCCTCCAGTCAGCAGGACGGCCGATGACCTGAGCCACTTCTTCGCCGCTGTCGGCACCGAAACGCGCCATTCTGGCGCACCAGACGTAAGTAGTCAGACCACAGTTATCTTCACGCCCGCCAGATGAGCGTGCGCACAGGGCATGCCGGTATGATCCAGCACTCTTAAGTGAGCAACCAGGCATGTGGTTTCCTATTAAGTTCCCTTTTCTTCCGCCTGTGAGAGAAAAAAGGCCAAACTGGGAAGAAACCCGTTTGTTGGCGTGCCAAACAAAGACAGGTGTTTGCGTGTGAATAGATATTCTTTTGTTTGCCAGCCTTCGGGCTTCAGCAATAGGTAAATTTAGAAGCATATACGTTTTGGACGAGCTCTGAGCTATATTGCATATTGGTCAACTTTTGCAAGTGTTGTGAGGGCATATAGGTGCCTGTTGGAGGCACTAGCTCTGAGAAATACTTAAGATAATTTTGCCACTTCAAGAGTTTGAGAAAAGTGCCACGTAGCCGTCGCAAGCTTCTTTTGCAGCCGTCCTTCACTATCGTATAGCCTGTCATACCTGCCTATGCTGCTACAGGCTGCTACATCGGTGAAGCGATGTTTGAAATTAATGAATTAATGCCTAATAAATTAATGAAATAAATTAATGGATGCTTTTGGTTCACGCTTCACTGTCCGAAAGTAACGCGCTCAATTCCCAAGCCATTTCTATCGAGCCGGGGGATGCTTTTGGGGCTTGCAGCGCCACGACTGGTGTCCTGTCTTCGCTATCGGCTTACCTCGAAGGGAACGTAATTCACGACACGTGAAAACAATCTGTTAATAACATCGTTGTGCCATTAAGGTGTGCCACTGTTCGCGGCCCCGCGTTCCACCCTGCGCGCGCGCGCACACACACACGCACACAGACACACACACACACACACACACACACACACACACACACACACACACACACACACACACACACACACACACACACACACACACACACACACACACACACACACACACACACACACATACCGTGGAGGGGCTGGGGGCCATTCGGCCGGCCGGCAGTTAATTAAATTCACCGTCCCCAATAGGGTGGGCCTTACGACTGTTTCCCGTGTCGTAGGTCCATTTCCTGATGGTCTCCCCCTGCAGACGGGGAGACCCGATCGGCCGCTCCCCAGGCGACCGGGTACGCACGAGCCTGGGATCGACACGCACCCGAAGATAGGCACGCACAGGAATAGCCGGTCCCATATGGCAGAGGTCGCCGAGGAGCGGCCAGGGCTCAGCTGCAATCGTCGGGCCGCTGGCTATCGCGGTTCGGCTCGGCTCGGCGACAGGCACGCAGATCCCCGCTGGCAAGGTTTCTTTCTCCCAGTCCAAGCGCTGCCCACGAGGCTGTGCTTTTACCCAACAGCTACTCAGCCCCAGCTACACTTTTGTCGCCATCCGTTACACATCTGTCTCCATCGCTTTTGGTTTTAAATTATCGAAGAGTCATAGCAAAGTTTCCATCCGAGCTTAAAGGCAGCGATCCACATTTGTGTAGGATATGATCTGACTGTAAAGGTCTTTTTCTAGCGTTTCCGTTTTCAACACTGTTATATTTGAAGACTCTCTGGCAAGTTTTCATCCGAACTCCAAGAGACAGCTCCGCTTTGTGTAGGATCTGGACTGTGATAGTCAGCTTCATGGCCATTCTGCGAAATCCACAACCATACTCTATTTGAGACTGAAATTCCGCTATCATCTGAGCTTAGCGCAAGTGAGTTTGTGCAGACTATGAGGTTACGGCCTGTCACATATACTGTGACGTCATATAGATGTCACGAGCGCGTCACATTTCCATCAGCCCATGAGCCTTGCTCGGCAGCATTCAACACTAGACAATTACGTTCCCAGCAAGATATCGGGGAGAGGTTTTGCGAGAGCTTGAGCTTTCATTGGTCAGCCAGGCAGCAACCATTGGACGTCATTAGTTCAAAGCTTGGTTCTATTTCCGATCCCTGGCGGCGAATAACGCGCGGCGTGCGGTTTCAATATTGATCCTGAAAGTAATGGGTGTTCGGCGCTAATACCAATCCAGTTTTGGCTGCGCAACAACTCGAAAATATTTATGCATGCAATTCAATATGAAAGTATTCAGCATGCGATATAAATAATTGTATTAATTATTCATATTGGATGCTATATATGCCGTACCTATTCGAAACCACTGCATGTAATTTCATTTTACAGGTGCGTATATACTTGTCACTATACCACTGACATATCCCCAGATAGATGGGTATGCTGTAAACACTGACCTGCCAGTGCAAGATAAGGGTAGTGCGAGCGTGACAGGTACGGCTAAAAAATGTTTGTGGCAGCCGATTTTCGTCCTTCATGGAGCAGAGAGCATTTTGATTAGTTTACTTTTGAGAAATACTGAATTACACTTCCTTGAAATCTATCTAACCCAACATGACTCACCAATTTCTCACTGCAAATTCACTCCGAGTCAGCTCATACCACCATTGGTGCTGCTGGTCAGCAAGCATGAGACGGTCCCATGTCTGCATGACAGAGTTAATACACTTAAATTGATTCACCAGGTAAGTACAAGCATTTATAGATTGACAAACCCCATGTAGAACAAAATATTACAGTAAGCTACCTAACTGTCAATGGCACAAGCTTCAGGTTACCGAAAACAAACCACCACAAGATACTGGCTGCAAGACAAAAAACCATAAAATCTGAGCCTAAAATGAGAACTGAAATCCTCACAACTGAGCCAAAAAACCGAGCTGTATAGTTTAGATAAATGCCAGCACAACAGTGGCATCTTTCAGTTCCATCATGGATACACAATTGAAAATTTGGCGGTCAAGAGAACCCACACTTTCCACACTATTGAAGCATAAATTGCGTAATGTCCAAGGTGGTATGATCACTTCTGCACCACAGCCCCTTACTGTTCTCACGATCTCTTTGAAAACTCTGACATGGTAGCGTATATTCGGAGGCTGTATTATGAATCGCTTGTCCACATATTTTCCGTGATTCTGACGTCACAAAGGTCTTTCGTGACGCAATCAGACAATAACGTAGCAAGCCCTGCGTGTATATGTCTAAGATTGTAATGTTAAGAAAAAGTTTGAACGTCTCAAAACAACTTCAGCGTTGCAGGAACTTTTTTAAATCGCCTGTTTGCTCCATTCCTCCAAATGTGGAGCTCCCCCTTCAACTTTTTGCGTTTGTATCGGAAAAGTAGTATGAATGGAGCTCAGTGTGACCAAAAGGAGCGCGATGACTAACATGTAGCTTTCCTTTTCGACATTTCGTAAGCGTGTTATCCGCACTCATATCCATACCGTTATTGTCTCCAATATTTGCATTCAATCCTGCCCGTTACAATTCCACATGGATACCTATGGTTTTACCAAGCCCGTGGAGCCCTCTAACGGCGGGCATCGCCGTTGCGAGCCCTGGACATGACTGGCACGGACATCGCAGCGCAGCTCCAACCAACTGCCTTTTGCTCCTCCCATGCGGGGTCAGGGAACGGCGACATTGACTGAAAGGTCGCCGATTGCGCGAAAGCTCCCTGAGCTCCGGCCAGCTATGGTTTTCCTGGACTTGGGCTGGAAGACACAGGAGTTTGCATCAGTTAAGCTCTGTCCAACGACGGCCGTTAACAGTGCGATATGTCCGCCAAGTTTTGACATAACCACCGGCAGTACGGGTGGCCGGCGGGTGGTGGCGGCCTCGCCGGTACTTCATAGAGCTGCGGCGCAGCATTCACAGCGCGGTGCCGCGGCGCGGCGGCCTCGAGCAGCGTGGTGCCGCGCCCAGAACAGCGCGGTGCCGCGGCGTGGCGGCCCCTAACAGCGCGGTGCCGCGACGCGGCCGCCCCGAACAGTGCGGTGCCGCGACGCGGCAGCCCCGAACAGCGCGGTGCCGCGGCGCGGCCGTCCCGAGCTCCGCTCTCATTCAGGTGGTGGTATTGCGTTATGCACATTGGCTTTTGCAATCTTCTTGGCGTGCCCAAACAATCCAGAACAATGTCAGCGGCGACATCGTTGTGCAAAAATGCACCAAAGAGAACTGGAAAGGGCTCAAGGAGCTCCAGTGAGGACCTCAAAATTAACTAAAGGAATAATTGGATATGTAGACCATTATTGGCAACTTTTGATGCCTCGTGAATGTGCTTGTGTAGTATTGAAAACAAACCCATCGGCATATATCAGTGATGTTGACAGATGGGTGTGAATAACCATTGGCCCCAATAAATCTGATCTTGCCATGATATGAACCAAACCCATTCAATTTTGCAAAACACTCATCGAACTAGATCACATGCTCCATATATTCCTCTCCAAACAGTAGTGCACATTGTCAGCACTGTCAAATGCAGTCATGCATTATGACACACATAAAATTTGATTGTACGCAGCCAAGCGGAGCATTCAAACGACCTGTACGACACCATGGACACGTCATGCAATCTCAGGTACGAGCTGTGTCCGTGCTCCGCCGTCCGGTTGGGCTCGGCGCGCGGCCCTCGTCACCTACGGCACCCGAGGGGCTGGCCAGCGCTCAGCGGACGCCAGCGGTCCGACTCCCCGCTCTATACTTTCAATTTTCATTTTACGAGAGCGGCCCGAAACGGACGCAGCGGAAATGAATTGAGCGCTCCCGGGGGCAGCCAGAAATAATACGACAGTCACGGCAGTCGACGCCGACGGTCGGCACCACACCGGTGGCCGCCAGCAGCTCCGACGAACGCCGCCGCCGATGGGGGCGGAGGTGCACCGTAGACGGCGGGGCGTCCTCGGACACGCCGAGTGCGTGACTGCGCACAGCGGGTTGTGGCTGTGCACAGCACCGAGCGCCGGCGCACAGTGGGGTGCGCTGTGCACGGCAGGTGGTGTCAGTGTCGTGTGTGTGTGTGGGGGGGGGTGTTCGTGTGTGTGTGTGTGTGTGTGTGTGTGTGTGTGTGTGTGTGTGTGTGTGTGTGTGTGTGTGTGTGTGTGTGTGTGTGTGTGTGTGTGTGTGTGTGTGTGTGTGTGTGTGTGTGCGTGTGTGTGTGTGTGTGTGTAGTGCAGTGACGTGCGCGCAGCAGTGGTGTCGCCGTGTGGTGCAGGTGTGTGTAGTTGTGTGATAACACAGTGAGCGCACGGGTGCATTATTTGCATTGTCCAAAGCCGTCATACGTTTTCCCTACTGCTCACCAGTCACACGACAGCCTTCGGCGCTGAACTGCTGATACCTGTCAGGCACAGACATCAGCCGCCACAGTTCACTTCTATGGCCTTAATTCAACGCCGACAAAGCCTGGAGAGCGACGCTCATTCTCGCCACGTTTCCACTTTCAGGACGAAGGCGCCGGCGATTCCGGCCAGCCGTGCCCACAGTCGGCGCCGACGGCGAATCGGTCAGCTGTATCAGAGGACCTCTCGGCCCGATCGCGACGCCGGAGGCCCAATCTTCCGTTCCATCTGCCTTCAGCAGCGGCGGCGGCCGGCCGTAAATGAAGCCGAAGTCGCGTCTCCGTCCTAAATCAGCGGCGAGACGAGCGGCCGCGGAGGGGGGCGTCCTTCACGCCTCCAATCAGCGGGCGCTGGTGATTCACACCGCCGGGAGGGCCGCCAGTCGGCCGCCTTCCAGACGAGCCCCGGCCCGTCCAGCCGCCGGCCGCGGCTCTCGGGAGTGTGACAGGTGGTGACAACGCTGCACGGCCAGCGCCGGGTCGACCCTCGCGGCCAACTGGCGTCGGACGGCGGGTGCCGGGCCGCCTCCGCAGTCGGGCCGGTACGCCCGGCGCCCACCGGCTGCGTAGGCCAGCTTGTCATTCACACCGGCTAGGTATTCTGTCCTGAATATGGACGCATTAGAGCAGAGAGGAAATCGTCTATTTTCGTCGCGTTAACCAGCACTGAATTTCAGCTCATCAAAGAGTTGCTTAGTGCCTTCGGTGCCAAATAATAGTCATGGTGTCAGTTGCTTAGTGCCGTGGACAGCTGAAACAAAGAATATGGCTCAACAGGGCGTTCTGTTGCCAAAGCTGACAAACGCGCTGTTTTCAAAGAGGTGGTCATGCGAATATAATTTGCATCAAAATTGAACTAAACATCGGCAACTTTGACACTTCATATCGAATGGAATTCCTCGCTTATCAGGTAGTGCAGTTGGCTGCTTAGCGCTGGAAAACAAGCCGAACAACGTCGTATAAGGCCGGCAAACTCCATACGCACTCGCGTCGATAACAACCGTAAATAAATGAGACAGACATCCGGAAAGTCTAGGGCCACCCTCACGTTCAATTGACATCGCCTATGACGCCACTATGCAGAACTGGAAGTGAAACCTAGTTGTATGATAATTGTAAATACTTTAGAGTAATTTGAGCAACGCGTATAGCATACATTATTTGCACTGTTCACCGATCTCACGGTCTCGCGCTTGTCAGATTCGTTTCGGATGGTTTCCATGAGTGTGTCTTTGTGTTCAGAGTATGCCAAGCGGAACGTGTTGCGTGAAAATAGCCTGAACTCCCCACCCAAGACGTGCCGATCTGGCCCATCCGATTATTGTGTGGTCGACCTTTTTCCGACAGAAGCTTGGCGTAAAGGCCAGCTCACACCACTTGCGGCACCCGTCGGATAGGGTCAGATCGCGCCCGATCGTAGCTGCCGTGATCACATTTGGCAGTCGGCTGCGTACGATTCGCCCGACGCTCACCACATCGCGCATTTGTGCCTGTTTCATCGGCCGGTTGTTTGAACAGGGAAGGTGAACACATCCCAACTTTTGGTGCCACAGTTCGCCCGTTTCTGCGCGTCTACGCTCGGTGAAGTCGTTGAATCTGGCGGAAAGGTGGAGGGTCACGCCTGAAATTTGTGCAGTGGCTTGTATAAAGTCAGCCTGCTTTAATTAAGATCTCGAATTGATACGAGTGCAATATATAACCTGGAACCCATCTGCCCCTCTGGGGCCAAGCTGACTCTTGAGCCAGCTGTCAGGTGACCTTTCCACATTAGTCAAACGATGTGCCCATTCTAAGGCTTGCACCCACAGTGCTAGATTATGGGTCTGCTTAAGGGAACCTTCTCTCTCTCCCACCGAGGCCATGGCACGGGCATCCATCACCGTCATTTCATTTTTTTAAGACGAGCTGGCGGCTGCAGGTTGAGTCACTAAGGCGACTCTGTGGTACAAAGCGACTCAGACTCCGTGTCAGGTGTGTCTGTTTGCTGCCGTTGCTGTGGTAAGTAACGTGCAGATTGTGCTCAAACGAGCCCATGGCAACGACTTCTGTGGCCAACAAACTTAAGTAAACGAAGTCGCTGCAGGAGACGGGACCCTCGGCGGCCGGTAGCAAAACATGTCTGAGGCGCTGAGACGCGGCATCCTCCGCCGGCGCATCGCGCTGGGTAGGAACCTTGTCATTATTCACGCGCTTGTATTTTTATGAGACCTGACAGCCTGCGAAGCATCAAAATAAATCATTTTGCCCTGTGATATTTGCGATCGCGGTCAAGTTTGTTTCACAGGTCATAAGATACATGAAATGTGGTAAAATGCCTGCATGTCGATGCGTTGATCTGATATGTCCAATAAAGCTGGTAAAAATGAGCGTCGCGGTTTGTCCTCAAGCTTCATTACGTCCTTTACGTGCGTTGTACCTGTAGATTGTGCCATAGTTTGGCTAAAGCACACCGAGTGCGACAATCATCAGAAGTTCAAAGACTTGTATATTGAACACGAAAATCCCAGCCTTAGCGGACCGGAGTGAGCTGGGTGCTGCCAATGCTACCTGTGAGGACCTTTGATTCGAAACATTTGAGCACATAAGACAAGCTCGTGCAGAATGGATACGGTACGTTTCCCATGTGTAGGATCCATAATATATATATATATATATATATATATATATATATATATATATATATGCAGAAAGACGTGCATAGGGTGCTACGTGATAAATGCTCTCGGTAAAGCGCCCGACCGGACCACAGCTTCCCGCTCTACTTCTTCCGCCATGCTGTGGGGGGGGGGGGGGGGGGAGCGCGCACCGCCCGCTGTCCAATGCAATTTGAAGGGGCTGGCGGACAGCGCCGTTTGATTTAGTACGAGATCCCGCAAGCTTCGATTGCGCTGAATTCACCAAAATCAATGCGAGCACACTGAGTTTTGCGTTCGGCCCCCTCTGTCCAAGATGGCTGGACAGTTCCAGAGTCTTGGCTCGGCGTCAAATGGCACGGTGGACATGCTGTTTCGATGTTCTTTTATTCCTTTACGATCCGCGTTGAGACTCGTCCTCCTCTGACTCAGTGAGCACGGTGTTGCGACTCGTTAACTGTATGACTTGGCCACTAAGGAATACCTGTTTTTTGTTGCATGTCAGCTCAGCTTGGATGCAGGCCGTGCTTAGGTAAGTTCCACTGTAAGATTTATGCGGGCCCATTTGCGCTGATAAGTGAAGCATGAGCAGGCTTACCCTGTATGTTTATCTCCTAGAGTGGCATGACTATATCACTGTCGTCATATTTCACCATATTGCAGCAATGTGTCTGTCAACCAGCAACATCTAACGACATTCTGGACGAGACCATAAGGTCCGACGACGCATCCAACAGGAAAAACTGCATACATCATGCAACCAGGACCGATGATGTTGGCTGCATTAAAAGTATCGGTGACGCATGCCTCTTCGGAGCCGCCGCTGAGCTCCTGACTCAGAGGGCAGTTGGTGTTATATATATATATATATATATATATATATATATATATATATATTATAATCAGCAAACGAAAATACATAATAAATTCTCGTCCCGCCAAGCAAAAGATTCACACAGAGTTAGGTTAAACTTAGCCTATCCTCAAATCGAAAGGAACAACCCATAGTGTGCATCAGTGCGTGCATCGAGCTGTGCTTTTTCGACGGCGCAACGCGGAAAAGTCGCCGCGTCAATGAATGCGCAGCTTTGTTCGTTTCATTCGGTTTCAACGTCTATCTTTCTCTAGCTATGAAAGGCAAATGCCTTGTTTTTAAATGTTAAGCACGCTGGGCGTGAGCTTTGGTTTCAGAAATGCCAAGCACCATCAAACAGTCGGCTCTTTCATGTCGCGACCTTTGTCTGGTTGCCAATGAAGGACACTCCAGCTTTAGACGATACCACAAAAAGATAACTGTGCAAAAGACGTTTCTGAACAGCTACCACTACATGCACCTTCATGATAATGGGCAATTGGGTCATACACAGCATAACATGAACATATCACTTTAGATGAATGTCATGTCTCAGCCGTCGGCCAAGGCAGTAAACAGCACATCACCTGAATGTGTGGCCCAAATGTTTGAAATGGTCGCTCAGTGCTCCGTAGTGTGCCACGGTCGGCCTAGCTGCTGCGGATGAAACTGAAATTATTCCACACGCCGAACCATTGGCCTGTGGCAAATTTGTTGTGGGAATTTGAATAACACATTCAGATCGGAGTAAGTCAGTCGCGTGCCGGCTATTATTGTCGCAAAGTTACTGCAACTTCGTGCGATTTACCACAGTAACCATCACATAATGCAAACCACCATACATCTAAGTAAAACCAAACAAATGTTATTCAAAAAATCCTGCTCAGCAAATTAGGTCATTATAAAGGTGACTGTTGGCCGGGAGGCAAAAGGAAAAATATCGTGAATGTCGCCGTTTTAAATAGATACGTAGTCTTCATGACTAGTTAGAGGTGGCCATATTTTGCAGTCTAAGTTAGTTACATCTCCCCTAGGTTCACATACCTGTCGCCTAAATTTCGTTCAAATACGGTAGTTTCTCTCTAAGAGAAGGAAATGCTGTAACACAGCTCCGGGAGATATATTATGTTTAGGAATTGTCGTTGATTCGTCATGATTTCGTTATTTCGTCATAGAGCGCCCTCATGCGTCAAACTGAAGCATCGCAGCGCCCAAAAATGTGGCCTGTAATGTGCACATGGCCATCATCTATTCGACCACCGAGAGCAGAGCGATTCCAAACAAGATCTGCGTCCTCAAAGACAACTTTAACCCATCACGGGGCTTCAAACGGCTGGCCGCGCCGGTCGACTGACCCCGCGTCGGCAAACATGCCGGAGTCACTCCGTCCAAATGGACGCAGGCGCATCAACACCACTCCCAGTCAACCGACTGGCGAAACGAGGATTGCGGTCGAAAAAGCACTGCAGTTGCCTAGGGACAGTTCATCAGGGCTGATAAATCATTGCTCTCGTGTAATCAGCCTCCACAGCCACGTCCTTGACGTGACCTACGCAGAGCGGTTACCGCTTCCGACCGCCGACTGTGGAGAGCTGATTGATCACGGGCAGTGCGCCTCGTAACGGCTGCAGAAGCGTCTATGGGCAGGCCTGCAGCCAGCTGAACCGAACAGAAGATGGATCAGTTGCCCACAACACAAATGTTCCACCTGCTTTAACGCACTGGAACGCTAGACGGAAACAAATGTTTTTGTCTACCTGCGTGTACATAATTTGTAGGTTACTGACAGCGCAAGACGCTCAGAAAGCAAGAAATATACTCGCAAAAAGCTAACACTCCAAACAGCCCGCTTATATTCCAAGGGAGGTTTCGGGATAATCTCTACCCCTTCCTCAGCCTTGGTCAGACGATGATATTCACGGACATAGATTTAGGGCACGCACTAAGAAAAACAAAAGGCGTATGCGGGCAACATACCTGCGCCTCTAAGGTAACGAAAGTAGAAAAGATAACTTTTTAGATTCAGCCGCAAGGAAATGTTGCAAACCGTTGACAGAGAAGGCATGCAATGCATTTACAATTTTGATGCGATTACAATGAACTTCTAAACGTTGTGATGTCACATAGCAACTAACTGACGGTGAGCATACATCTTAGGCACGTACATGTTTTTTTTGCACATTTCGTAGTCGATTTAACAGCGACGCATACGGTATATCGCAACGTTAAATAAGATAACGGTTATAACGTCCCACCGCCGCCTGAGGTTTGATGCGTTAAAACAAGTGGAAAGCTCGGCTTGTACACAACATATTCATCATCTGTTCCGTCCAGCTGACCGCAAAGCTGCCCATAAACACTTCTGCAGCCGTTACGAGCCGCAATGCTTTCGTGATCAAGCAGTTCTCCACAGTTGACGGTCGGAAGCTGTGAAGCTTTTACTGAACAGCAACGTAACTAATTATATATATATATATATATATATATATATATATATACATATATGCATATGGATACAGATATGAATTACCAAATAATGATACAAGTTACCTATCCCTAAGTGTAGTAAAGCAGCTAAATAATAAGTACATTACCCATAACAACGTAACTATTTACATGACTTGTTTTAATGTCCCGATGTGCCGTATGAGTCACCATTCAATTCATTCCGAACTGTGAAAAGGCTATGTACATGCGCAGTGTCGCATAGTTGTAATGTGACATGGCAACATTCAGATGAAGTGCAATGTAGTCGTGTCGAAATTGTGAGTGCATTGCATTTGTTCTTGTCAACGGTCTGCATTACTCATCTGCGGCGAAAATAAAAAGACATCTATTTTACTCTCGTTACCTCAGCGGGCTAGGAAAGTTGATTGCATATGACCTTTATGTTTTTTCTGGGTACGTATCTCATCTGTTTTTACGAATGTGATTGTCTGACCAAGGCTGCAGAAGGGGTAGAGGTCATTCCGAAGGTACCCCTTGAATAGAAGCAAGGTGGCTGGAATATCATCCTCTTTGAATTTGCAATGTTCCAGCTTAGTGATACTTTCAAACATCGAGATGCACCTGTTTATTAAGACAGGCAAATATCTGACTATGACTCCTTTCTAAGAAGAAGTGCAGAAATGCGACCGCGGCTGTGCGCTTCCACTGCACTGGTCCCATTTAGTTCACGCATGTATTACTCTGTAAGCCCATCCACCTTCCTTTAAAGACATTGTCACATCTCCCGTTTCCCCAGAATCTGACACCACTCTTGTCCACCTCATCCCTCGCTCCACCTCCCATGTGACCGTCGGAAGACCCACTGCCCACTCGCCTCGCCGCAGCCCGTCCCGTCATACCGTCCACGCATGCGGCGTCCCAGGCTCAGTGACGCGCCGTTCGAACAGGTTGCTGTGACGCGTGCGCCGGTCTCCGCGCCTCTCCCCCAGAGGCGCCCCGCTAGGCGCCCCCGGCACTGCTCTGCGCCCCCAGGCTGCGCCGCCGCCGCCGCCACCGCCGGCGCCGAGGCGCCCGCACAGCGGCGGGCAGTGCGCGGCGCGCGGCCGGCGGGAGGCGTCGAGGCGGTGTCCGGCGCTCAGCAGTGAACAGGGACGGGCGTAGCGCCTGAGTGGTCTGACGGGCAGGGTAGCGCCAGGCGTCGGGGGCACCATGAGCGCGGCGCGGGGCGTGTGCCGGTGGGCGCTGCTCATCACTGTGGCTGTCTTCAGTCAAGGTGAGTTTGGGCAGAGATGAAAGTGCGCTTAGTGCTTAGGAGATAGGGGGAGAGTTTCACGCAAAGGCGCACAGCGCATACAAATTCGCATGTATTTGTCGGCAAACCTGGTCAAGACAGTTCTTAAAACATTCGTCGAGTGGCTTTAGTTCAGTTATGTACACCCCGAAGTACGGCGACGTCCGAGTCGGCCTAATTTAGCACAGTTGTCCGCATTCAAATGCCATTTGTCTCAGTTACAATACTCGTGACGGGCAGCAGTATCCGCCCCTTATCGCTTACAAATGAACTGCCCTTGAAACAATTGGACTCCATGGGCAGACTTCAGGAAGCAAAACTGAGACGACTGTAACCGGCAGATACGAAACTGAGAGTTGGAAAGAAGTGTATAAAAGGTGCTGGTCAGACAGATCCAGGAAGTCTTCTGACAAATGCGCGTCTCTGATTTACTTAGATTGCGACGAAAAATAAGTTTGTGTCTTCACCACATAAGATATTGCGTTTCAATCGATATCTACGTAATACAATTCACCAGATTACTAACGATGGCAACGTTACCCACTGAACGCTCTGCCAAAGTTTTGTGCGCCTGGTGTGAAGCCCAGTTTTCTTAAGTCTGATTGCACACGTTTCCCTGCCCATTTCATAGACGTGTCTCTCCGATGCATTACAATCATTGCTTCCCTGATCGGTGCCAAATCGCATGCTGCGTTCACAAGTTGTAGGAACTCTGGTGAGCCCCCGGGCACGTCCAGCGTGAGTTTTATAAACGTCGTCGCTACAATAGAGATGTGTATGCGTCTCACTCCAGTCTTGGCCCTTCTATCCCTCGCGACAGGCACACAGCCCCAACAATGCCAGCCGTTCCTGGCTCTCGCCTGGCGCCTCCCGCGGCATGCGCCGCTGCACAATAACTCACTGATTAGATGGGCCCAGCGGGGCGCACGGCGTTCTCCGTCTCCATCCCGCCCCGGTTACCTGGCGCATTGTTGGCCGAAGGGACCGTGAAATGGCGCCTCGCCACATGCCAGCCTGCTCACTCCGCGCCCGATGTCACTGGGAGTTAAGCTGATCCGCGCCATGTGCCATTGAAGTCATGTTGTAGTCTGCCTCTTTTGTCTCTGCTTGTCTGTTTGTCTACTTTGTCGGTGCAGGTTAGAGTGCGCTTTGTCCCGTGTCTTGCGTACTTCTGTGGGTTTGAGCACGCTGTGTGGCTCGTGACCAGACGGCGTTTTATTCCGGGTGCCACTGTGCGTTGGGCTCCACTTGACGTCTCTGGATGTCAGAATGTCCCCGCCCCATGCGCCACTGTAGGTCGGCCTACTCTGTTCCGCCTTTAACTACACGCCAAACTGTGCGTCCCGCGTCACTGTAGATCAGACTCCACGCTGTTCCTTGTGTGAATGTCGCCCAGTCTACTCTGTTCTTGTGTTACCGTAGCTAGCAATTCTGCCCTTTCCACGATACTGTAGATCACACTTACCTGCCCGTTTTACCATACGTCGGGGTGTATTCTATTTCGTAATCCAACGTAGGCCAGGCCTGTCAATGTTCACCAGGTCAGGGCAGGTCAGACTGGTCTCTATTTCGTAATCCAATGTAGGCCAGGCCTGTCAGTGTTCACCAGGTCAGGGCAGGTCAGAGTGATTTTTGTCTGCTGCACCACTTTATCTGAGATCGTACTCGATCTCCGGTGTCAACGGAGGTCCGGCGGATTTGTTCTCCTGAGAAACTGTAGGTCGTTCCCGGCGCCACTGCAGGTCAGACTATTTTGCCTTATGTGTAACCCAAGATGAGCTGTTGTCCTGTACCGTGTCACTAAAGACAACGGGCTGTTGCTCACACCTAAATCGGTATAGATCAAAGGCTGTTACTCGGCACCTGAATCACTTAGGCTCATGGGCTGTTGTTCAACACCTAAGTATCTAAAGATCGTCGGCTGTCTCTTAAGATCATGGGTTGTTACTCGGCACCAAGTCACTAGAGATCACGGGACGTCAGTAAAATCATGAGCTGTTGCTCGGCACCTAAGTCAGTGGAGATCATGGGCTGTTGTCATGCATGTGTCATCGAAGATTGTGGGCTGGTGCTAGACACCATGTCTCCCTATACATCAGACACTGCTGTGCATCACTTCATCTGCCAAAGTAACGACCGGACTTAACACTGTAGATTTGTGTTTAGGCATGGTGGCTTGAAGAAGCACGAAGTAATCATGTGAGGCAAATATGCACGCACGAAGCATGCCTCGGTTTATGACAACAGCGCTTCTTGTCCACTGCTAACATTTAAGTTCTTGATATTTTAATAATATTGTGAAGCTAATGACCTTGACACCTTCCGGTCATGCCTTTGCTGAGATGGCTGCCTCTCAGCGCTAAGGCTGCCTCTTAGCGCTGAAACGTTCGACGGTCGCACACGATCACTTGCGTAACGCACGCGCACGTAGTACAAATAGATATCCCTGCTGCACTCTACAATCGCTTCGACAGATCTTAGGCACCGCCACACAAGGATGCACGGTTTTCACGGCAGTCCTCTATCTCTGGTCGATGGGGTTTTCTGAAAGATTTTCTCCCGGTATCATTTGTATCAACGCTCATTTGCCCCACTACCTGTGTCGCATTGTTCATATGTCTGCGTCGTCGTCATCACGGTAGTGTACAGCAACGGCGTCAGCAATCTCTATCTTTTTTTCGAGCGCCATTCTGAACTCCTCTTGGGGACTTCGCAGTATGCCGGGACTTGGCTAGCCCCGCTGTGGACAACGATCAGCCGTCACACGTCCCACCTGTCACCAAGGAGTTACCTGAACCACCGCAGGTCCCTGCACCACCACAAGTCCCCACACCGACACAGGCACCTGGGTCATCTCAGACGTCTGCACCAACGCTCAGCCTCGGGACCTGTCACCGGACACGCTAGATAGCTCTCGGACGTGGATCTCGTCACTCGCGACACATCAAATCAGATCGCTAAAAACCGGAGCTTCGCGCCATGCAATACACCATAGGCTGCAGGCGTTCACCCTGTGCACCGAATTAGGATTTGGTTACGCCCACCGCTGGTGAGTTTCGGGTGGTGACCTGACGAGTTGAGCCCGTCAAGCGGCGTCGGTCGGCGCAGGTCGTCGGGGTCGACGCGTCGCGCCTGACGTCGCCGGCGCGGCTGCGCCATCAATCTGATGCAGCGTAACGCGACATTATCCGCGCCCCATCCATCTCCGGCGCCCGGCCGGCTCGCTGAGAGGGCGCCGCTCCAGGCCGGGCAGGTCTATTATGGCGGTCTCGGCGGCTCATTCGGGGTCGCATTACCGGCAGCGGTGACGGGCTTCGGCGGATGGCGTACAAGTCGGACCGCGGGCCGTGACGAGGCCATGGCGGGCCGGCCGCAGGCAGGATCAGCTGTGGCGGGCCGCGGGGCGTGGCGAGCCCATGGCGGGCCGGCCGCAGGCAGGATCAGCTGTGGCCCGGACACACCAGCCGGCGAGGCGATGACGGCGCTGGGTTACGGCACTCTGTTGGTCATGCTTGATGCTCCGTAAACAATGCGGCCTGTTTACATGGCGAGGGTCATGTGCCACTAGAACTTCACATCATGCGTGTGCATCTTGTGTAAGGTCAACTCAGGGCACTCCCGTATGTGGGCGATCGTCGTGGCAGTTCAGGATTATGCAAAAATCGTGAAGTCGAGCCCGTTAAGAGAAGTGTTTGATTGCCTGTGGTTCCCAAAATGTCCAGATATCATGAACAATGCATACCAAGGTATGTGATCAGGCTAGGCTTGTAAATATGCTGCAACCCGATTCATTGCGTTCTTTTTACGTAAGTTGTTCAGTGGATTAGCGAGGAACAGTATTCACATAGATAAGAGAGAAAT
Source organism: Pollicipes pollicipes (assembly GCF_011947565.3). NCBI lineage: Eukaryota > Metazoa > Arthropoda > Thecostraca > Pollicipedomorpha > Pollicipedidae > Pollicipes > Pollicipes pollicipes. The sequence goes on along the minus strand of NW_023596136.1, from coordinate 29,390,689 downwards.
ATTAGTCTTATTCCTCGGAGAAAACCAGGAGAATGGAGATATAGATGGGCTGATATTTCGGCAACATGCCTTTATCGGAACAATAGCAGAAGTGGCGCTGACGGCGCTCTTCTGCAAGTAAACGTGTTACACTCACGGACAGCTTTGCAAGAATGTCATCACGTCAAGAATGTCATGTCAAGGACAAAAACAGGCAAACAGCAATACTTGGTTCAAGCCAACACCTTCAGATCCACCACAGAGATTGAGTACAAGTGAGTGCTAGGGTGGCAATTTCACACGGTCAATTTGCAACCTTTTCTGCCATTGTTTCGATAAAAGCATATTGCCGAAATATCAACCCAACTATATTTCCATTCTCCTGGTTTTCTGCAAGGAATAAGGCTTTCTTTTTTAACCTGGTGTCTATTTTGCTGGTTCTGGCAACATAACTGAAGAAAACATTTCGTAGCTGGTTCTTGCCAATTTTAGACAGAGAACGTACCGGGCAGTGTTGATGTATAAAGGATCGAGACTGCGAAGCACTTCCTTTTCCCTGATTTCCGTTCGGTCCTGCAGTGCTTGCTTAGTCTGGATTGATGGTGCTGATTTAACACCATTAGCGATATTGGCACCATTCCACTCGGCTCCGCAATCCAGTTTGTAAGCTGGTGAGTCGCGGCCTAGAAGTTTACACACATTTCGCGGGGGTAGCATCTGACCGGGTTCAGCCACGGATAGCTGCCGGGCGGCGCGACCGCGAGACGGGTTAGCAATGTCTACCCCGGATGTACCAGCCACCGAAGCTCGGTCTGCGAGGCAAAAGCCAGCTCAATCGCCGCCACATCGGGCATGTCATACATCGTCCTGTATATCCGGGAGACAATGCTTTAAGAGGAACGCGCCATGTTTGAAGATATTGAACCAAGCATCAGACATGATGAAAGAAGCTTACGGATAACTGTTGATATATTTCTTTAATGGAAAAGACTGGTCCAGACCATGCAATTTCTTTACTTAGTAGATATGCTCCTCAATGCGTCGTTGTTCGGTTATGTCATGGAATGTATGCATGACATTAGGGTATTGCCAAGTTGGCCGTGCGAAATTGGCGCCCTACCACTCACTTGTTGTGCTCAATCTCCGTGGTGAATCTGAAGGTGTTTGCTGGACCAAGTTTTACTGTTTGCCCGGGTTTTGCCCTTTCTCATGGCATTCTTGCAAAGTTGTCCTTGACTGTAATATGTTTACTTGCATTCACATTTAGTTCATGGCGCTATTCTTAAGTTATTCGGGTATAAGCCTTATTTCCGTAATAACTAGGGCCCATGTCCAAATTCATATATCATGTAGCACAACATATGATTCGTGCTATAAAATTGCGCAGCCTGCACGTTATTGATTGATAATCAATTGAACCAAATCGATAACCAAAAGAAATCGTGCTCAGGAACGCGAAATATGAACGACTCGACAATTTTATTCTTCTTGGCCTTGAACACCGCATGACTAATGGGGTAGTAGGATTATAAATACGTTTCCATGGCGTCATGCATGCCTGAATGTCCTTGAATTAGTCTGCGCGAGAAAGGCTGCACATCCTCGTTTCATGTCTTAGCACTGGGCTGTGAACTGCTTTTAGGTATTAGAGCAGGGCTGAGAACTGCGCCGAATACTCTTTGGGATGGCAATGCTCTAACAGATGGATGGCTCCGGACCGTGCAGGACAGTCCGGCATATCACTGCCGACCGAGATGAATCGAAACTGAACGCATTAAATATAAAAAATTGGTAAGGATTTTAGCATTTATGTAATTTCTGATAATGTACGATATAACGTTCATGCCTCCTCACAACCGAACATGCTTCACTGCAGCACGCAAGCCGGTGTAACACTCCGTGCTCATTCGCATCTGGAGGGCAGTGATGATCACGCGCGCGCACATATTAGCGCTGAGTGGCACCATGTTCCATCAATGGACAAATGGAGTGGCGTACAGTGCCGCCCGTCTTTGTCCAGGCGATGAGACCGCATTGTTTGTGTGCTGCCGTACCGCGGTCAGCGTTTCCCATGCGCAGCCCATACTGGCTGTGTCCGCAATGCCGCGCGACCATCGCAGGCATCATTACCAGACCGGGCCCCTTGCGGGGTGACGCACCGCTCGGGGGCAGGGGGGGGGGGGGGGGGGGGGGGTGACGCGTCCCGGAACGCCTCTGATAAAGGCCGGCGCCGCGGGGATAGACGGCTGCTCTGTCCCGGCACCGCCCCCCCCCCCCCCCCCGGACCACAGGCAGGTTGAGGAGACTCTAATGCTAGGGCAGACTCCTGCCGCCTGGGCATGCTGTCAATGTCGGGGCAGAGTCTCGGCGCCGGGGCAGACTCCTGCCTGCCGGAGGAGACTCCTGCCGCTGCAGCAGACTTGTCGGCGGAGACTCCTGCCGCCGGGTCGGACTCGTATCATCAGGACAGACTCCTACTGGCGGAACAAACTTTTGCCGGCATCCAGAGCCTAAATCAACGACCAGCAGTCGGCCGCGCTGACTGCATTTCATTCCGCTGCGCGGTCCGCCTCTGGTAAAGGTCCGCGGCAAAACTCCGGGGCCTATCTTCGTCGTCCAAGCATTGCGTAACTTAGGTGTGTCCTCGAGGGTCCGGCACATTTACACCTTGTTTGACGATTTACGGCAGTTTTTGTGCCGCTTGTGTGCCCATGGGACATTCGATGGGCAAATGGAGTAACAACGTTGAATCACGCGCCGTATATCATTGCACCTAGCATATTCGTTGTTTCCCAACCATGAGTGTTTTGCAGGTGACAAGTTGACGTTTGGCTCAGACTTATTTCCACTCGCTTCAATCTCAAATGTACGCAGGGCGTGCATGCTTCAGGGAAGCTGTGGTGGCCCGACCCAGGCCACAGCACCCAGCCAGTGCTGGCTGTAGTGACACACTGGCGTGTCGCCTGGGCCGGCGGCCACAAAAACCACACCAGATGCTCGTTAGCGCCCACCCTTGCCGACTGCCTTGCCGGGCCGACAGATAGTTCACATGCCGACAACGCTTTGCTCAGAGCGTCAACAGTGAACGCATACCGACTGGGTAGCCCGGGGCGGGAGTAGCGGCTGCACCTGGACAATGTCAGGGGGCGGCCAAAAACAGAAGGCCGCTACCGACGCAGCCAACAGTGCAACAGCGGAGCGGAATCCGATGAGGCATCGGAGCAGCCTGAGCGGTCGGATGCCGTCTCTCTCGGCCTCAGCTCTGCCTGTTGCCAGCTCGGTGGCCGGCTGACGTGATGCCCGGCGGGTGGCGCTGCGAGCGGGTCACGCGGGTCACAGCGGCGGGGAGGCAGGACCCGGGGCTGGGGCTGGGGCTGGGTCAGCAGCGCCGGCAGGACCCAGGGCTGGGGCTGGGGCTGGGTCAGCAGCGCCGGCAGGACCCGGGGCTGGAGCTGGGGCCGGGTCAGCAGCGCCGGCAGGATCCGGGGCTGGGGCTGGGGCTGGGTCAGCAGCGCCGACAGGACCCGGGGCTGGGGCTGGGTCAGCAGCACCTGCGGGACCCGGGGCTGGGGCTGGGTCAGCAGCGCCGGCAGAACCCGGGGCTGGGGCCGGGTCAGCAGCGCGCCACAGGTCAGCACGCTCTCGAGGACAGCAGGTCTCCAGGCGCTGTGAGTGCTGGCCGTGCGCGTGTGCGGACTCTGGACTCGCTTTCTGCTCAGGATGTGCGGACTCTGGACTCGTCCTGTGCTCAGAGGCCGCGACGGCCGGCCTTCTGTGGCCATGCTTAAATTGTCATTTTAGCAGCGTTGCGCGAACAAGACGTCACGCGGCCAATCTTGCCTGATGCAGCCATGAACGGCCGAACACACAAGAACGGCTCGCGTCTTGGGGCCTGACGTATGAGGCTTAGATAGTGAGCTTTCCCGATCTCCCGCGATCACCATGCGTTTTCGTCAGTCCGCTCGCAAAGCGAACCATTCGACTATTTAATCAAGCGCAGTTCATTGACGCGAGGCCGCGCGCTATCCGGAAGCTCAGTTTCCGCCCCGCCTCTGTCTGCGGATCACGTCCGTGCTGTGATCGTTCTGCCGGCGTTGGGCCGCTGTTGTGGATCGTCGGCGTGAAGAATGGCTTGCGCCGCGGCCGATTGCGCGTCCCCTGGTGCTTTAAGTAGACAGCGCGACACGACCGGGCTCCATTGTGGCGCGCGCTGAGGTGCGGACCACTGAAGGTGTAACGGACGCCGCCGTTGTGGCCGCCACCCGGACCGCATGATTCATTTCCACATCAGTCAGTCCTTTCGGATCCAGATTTATATCAGCGTGTAACTGATGGTCTGTTGGTCTCGCGTTCGATGGTGACAACGGACCACACCCGGCCTGCAGGTGGAACCACGCGGTTTATGGCTGGAGGCTAGGTGAGACACATTTTGCAGTTCTTCAACGTGACGTCACCGGAAATTTGGGGAAAAAATCGCACCGTGTGTAAATTCAGGAAGTCAAGCCCATCTCACCGACTTCAAATACCCTTTTTCCCTCGAAAATGAGCTGCTGATGCGACACTTGTGCATTGGAGTGATAGTCGTGCAGACCATCTCTTCATGGTACATAGGACATTATTGCTGAATGCATACGTATCACGTCACTGCTTGAATTATCCCGAGCTTCACTGTCAGAATGTTGTGGCTGTAGCTCAGAATTGGCCATTGGTCGCCAGAAAAATGGTCATCGTACTAAATCCCGCTCTTATGAGAGTTAGACACCAAACGTATAGCTTTGTAAGGTATGTGAGAGCATGCAGAGGCAATGCAACAACTCGTATTTATTTTGTCATCAAAGCCCGATCTGCCCCTTCCCCCCCCCCCCCCACCCTTTACATCTTCCCCACCATCTAACTATATATGCCGCTTATCCACATCATATTTTATCACGTATAGCTCATAAGCATATATTACCAGCCGCTACTCCGGACAAAACACTCGAAACGAGAGGTAATTCGATTAATGTCACGTGAGCTCTCTTGTATATTGAAACTTAACGAACTATAGCGAAGTGTGCTTTTGTAATCCTGCCCCGAATGCACAAGATGGAATGTTTTAACTGGTGCAACGTGTTTTACTAAAGGCTAAGGAATATCACTCAGCTTTAAGGTGGTTATTCTAGAACTGTAGAGATGGCAGGCAAATAAGCAAAACTGGAGGATATAGGCATAAGGTTCACGAAAATATGTTGGTCTTCATTACCTAATAGCGAGAACAAAAATGATTCAGTGGCGTAGACTGATCACGATCATGCTTTTTGTCGCTTGGAAAACACATCCTAATTTTGTAACAGGAAAGATCCGCCCCAGTTGCGTCCCATATCGCGTTGCTCGGCATCCATCCAACCTCTGACCGGCTGCTGCCGGCCAGCCTGTGGACTGGTGCCATATTTGGTCAGGTGATGCCTCTCTTTTTGCGCATTCCTGTATGGGATAATCAGGTTCAAGAAATGCATTCAAGCTCTGAAGCTGGAGCATTGTAAGCAGTGAATAAGGCTGCGGTTGTGACTACATTTTTTGTGCGCTACGATTTGGCTGCCTCTCGTCAGAAGTCGACCTGCCCTTGAGCTGAAATTGAATCGCCTGCTTCGTCCGGATGCAGTAGCTGAAGTTATTCGGTTTCGGCTGACTTTCCAGGTAAACTTTCGCCGGCAGTTTTTGTCCGCCATCGGGCAGCGCAGTCGACGCCTCCCCATGTGGCAATAGATCAGGAGCGGCAGCATCTGAAAATAGTAGGGCGCGATCTCGTTTTGCCAGATAAAGCGCGTCCCCGGACCTGACAGGGCCGTTGGGACATAAATTACGCCCTCCAGCCGGCGATAATCCCAATCGTACACATATTTCTCGCCGTCGGTCGGAGGGGGCGGCAGCCTGGCTGACGAACACGCGCCACACGCCCGCCCCACACGCTCACACAGGCACGCACACACACACAAACCCAGCGCTGCGCCGGGGGCGTCACGGGGTCGGGAGGCGGCCTTATGCGACGACAAAGGCCACATTATCATACGCTCGTTATTGCGTTACAGTGCGGGCTGAATTTGCATAAAGAAATTTGCCACGGCCGTTTACTTTTGCATAAAGATCGTAGATCTTGATCTAGTATCCTAAGATAGCTCCTATTCGAGGCGTCATCAAAGACCCTTTGAAATGGTTCCGTTGCGTTCAGCTGGGTATTGAGTCGCGTGCAGTGACAGGAAATGGGTAAATAACGACTCGCTTAGCTCGGATGAACCGAAACGTGTGGCATATAAATAGGGGAATAAACGGGCGACTCAAAGGTACGATAAGCTTCCGACGTAGTGTATTCCTGCTATAAAGAGGGGTGCAAAACCAATAGCTGCCCCTGATAGTTCTTGTCGTATCCTGGTAGTCGCGTCAATGGTATGAATGTGCTTTAGACCACTGGCTGGTCTTGATGTTAACTGGATGAACGGTGTAGGGAATATCGGACAGTACGGTGCTCTAAGCACCTTCTAGATGCGCCACATCCATATAGCGTGCGTTACTGTAGCAAATCGATATGGTTTGACGGAATTCAACTGTTGATGGACGTGCGTGGATTTCACAATCATTTGGCGCATGTCACGGCCTCAGTTGCAGGACCGCCCGCAATCGCTTGCATCCTTATGCAAAGCAATTACCATCTGTCACGCGCCGGTCCTGTGCCAGCTTCTTCCGAACTAAATCCAGCAAAAGAGGCTCACAGCGGGCTGGCGACCGAAATACGTGCCCTGTGCAGGAAATGAGGCGTTCTCAGTGGCCACTTGTTGCGCAATACTGGTTTCCGACGTCCGCGGGAGGTCCGTGATCGTGGCCGTTTGCCATGATGTTAAAACGGCTCGGCCGCCGGGCGAGACCGGCGCTGCCCGCCGGCCGTCGTGGGCGGCGGCCCAGTTACCGCCCGGGTGACCAGCGGGCCGCGTAAATAGCGGTCAACATCTCTTCATTAACATGGGCGCGCTGCCTGTGGCACCGCTGTAAACGGATGATAATTACGTTTTAACGATGCAGCCTGACGATGAAGCCGGGCAAGGTAATCACCGGTGCAATTTGCTGAAGATTGACTAGCGGAAAATGCGGGTTTTCAAGGATGGGTAGTAATGATGCTGGCTTGTAGCGGATATCTGGCATGCGGCGCGCTTCTGTTAACGTCAGGCAGAGTGAGACAAACTATTCAGTTCAGCTTTGATTCACAGCATGTTATGCAGAGCTAAAAGCTACCGAAGATAGAATATCCCAGCAGTGATAGATCACACCAACACGCCAACGGTGGGCGACTGTCAACAGCTATTGGTGGGGCGGTCAGGGTTAAAACGTCCGGGTTAAAACGTCCGGGTTAAAACGTCCGGGTTAAAACGTCCGGCTCACACAGTTAAAGCGTCACACATTTGAAGATATTGAAGAACGCATCAGATGTGATTAAACAAGCTCACTTATGAGTATTAGTGTGTTTTTAAGTGGAAAAGATTGCTCTGGATAACACAATTCATATGTTTAGTAGATATGCTCCTCAAAACGTCATTGTTTGATCGTGTTTTGATGTCTCGCACAACATTCACTGATAGCCAATTGGCGGCCGTTATATCTGGAAATCGTGCTCACAACGCCAGATATGAACGACTCGACAAGTATATTTCGCTTGGTCTTGATCGCCGCGTGGCTATTGGAATGCCAGGATTTGAATAGCGTTATTATGACGTCATGGATGCCTAGGTTACCTTGAAATAGTCTCCGCGAAACAGTCTACACATGTTCGCGGGCAGGCAGCTCAGAAACTAGGGAGTTTATGTCTTAAGCAGGGCAGTGCTGTGAAATGTACCGAATGGTTTTCAAGACGGCTAGTTCAGTCCAAAACCCCACACAAATGTGGAACACTTCCTTCACACGGCGTCGCCTGCTGGTCGTCTTGGGCGGGACAGCGGGCGGCCCTGGCCCGGCAGCCTGGATCACTCTGGTCACGAGGTGCTGTGACGGCCACCTCAGACGGGCGGCGCATACCGTCCAGCTTTCGACACCCCCAGAGGGCGGGCTCGGGCGCCCTCTCTGCTCCCCGGCCGACTATCGGCCGCCCCATCTCGCTCCACGCCGCTTTTTAGCCATATGTCACCGGCGTGAGCAGAATAAAGGGCACGTAAACAGATGCCGTGCGCGCCTCACCGCCGAGAAGAAATCGCTTTGATATTCCACTCTGTCTATGGGCAGTCGGGCTCAGACGCGGGAGCGAGTGGAGATACCTGTTCTCGACCGGGCTGGAGACGCAAGAAATGTGTGATGTATGGGCTGTCAATGTGTGAGTGATTGGCAGGGAGACGCACGAGTTCCCTTTCGGCCGAGCCACGCATATTGGCCGGCAAATCCAAAGTGTGGGCCGCTCTCCTGTTGAGTCGCAGTATCTACCTAGTTCACTTGCTGATGCGTCCTACCCGCGTTGCACATCACATGTTCTGGCGTGATGTGCTTCCGTACATGCGTTGAAATGAGAAAAGTTTCCGTCAGTCCTCCCCGATTGGTACATCACTTCCACCTCCGAGATTGATAAATTGCTTATGCGCTCATATGTGTAGTACGAGAGCGTGTGTTTCAGTAGCGTCTATAGCGGGCTGATATGAGGTCCTGGCTTACTTTGCAGCTGTTGGCCACGTCGGCGCCGCCAGTTTGTCTTGAGCGTCCCAGAGACCATTGTTTGGTTAATACACGCCGTCATCACCACCTCCGACACATGGGGCTGTGGTGACAGTGTGCTTAGGAATTTGACCATGTCTGTTCGACGATGCCGGGCTGAAATTATTCAATGCGAATAAATCTTCAGATCAAAGGCTGTTGTATATTTGCAAGTAGACAATGGCTTGGAAAGTATGTGGACAGTTTAAACAAAAGGTAATTGGGAAACCCATCAATTTTCAGCAGTACCTGGAAATGTGCACATACGAAAACAAACGTATGCACGCTCTTGCACGAACACACGCGCAGGTTAAAGCCGCACGTGGTGTCACAGGAGTGTTGACAGTCGCGGCCCAACCAGCTGAATAATGGCCTGTTGGCATGGGCGGTGACGCGCGTCATTCCGCGTCACAAAGGCAGGTGGCGGCATCACAAAGAGCGTGACGTGCAATGCATGGCCGCACGCACTCAAATTGGAATGAGGTAGGGTTTGCTGACCGCGATATGATTTACACCAAAGGCACACGTGGTCGTATAACCCTTCTGCAACGACAAGTTATATTTCCAAGATGAAATCGACAAACCAAGGCTAACTGTCAAAAATATGACCAAAGTGGTTTTTCTGCACAGCATTCAAACGTGCAAACAAAATCACTTGAGGTACTTTTCTCTCAAAGACTGCCAAGCGTGATAAGACGAGAGATTGGAGTAAAGAGCGCGTTCTGTGTACAGAGCCGACAGCTGCCGAAAAGCATGACGCATTCAGTAAAAATACGACGTTAAATGCGTGGTTTAAAGCTCGAGGCTATGAGCGCACGTCCGACGCGGATAAAAGCACGCCTTGTGAGGATGTCATGCCGGTTATTTTTTAGTCCAGCCCGCGCCAAGCCACTGTGTCTACAAGCACTGGTTTTGGCGGACTAACTTCGAACGCCTGACGATCTTAGTAAGCTTGTGATGGCCTTCAAGTAAAGTCGGGGTGAGCTCCGGAATCAGCAAAATTATCATGAGTCTGTGTGGCCTGGATTCCGTTGAATATCTGTTAAGTCGGAATTGGAGCTGACTGAACCATGTGATCGGTAAATGAAGTCATGTATAAATGCACGTAAAAACATTCACCGAGCGTAAAATATCTCACGTAAAATTAAACACGGTCATAGACGGACGTCTTGTTAAGAAAGCACATGTGTCATGCAGACTACAGAGAAGCCTATCAAAAACCGCTCCCATTCAGTGTGAATCCTCCGAAACCAGTTTCAGAATTAAGCCATTTATCCCCGACTTGGTATCGGTGCCGAGTCAAAGTCGTGCTGTTATGTTCGCAGCTGGGGCCGAGATCCATCCCATGCGTCGGACTCCGGATCGGCTGCGCTGATGGGGGATCACGCACGAGTGTGGCTTTCAGCGATCCGATTAATGTTAGCCCGCCTCTCTATTCCATGCAACAGCCTAGGCTGCCTCGCCTTGCGTCTGTCCTTCCCCATTTATGTCAGCAGTCTACGTTGATGTACTCGATTTTCTCCACTGTTCTATCGCGCACTTCAATTGGCTTCCGTCACATGCATCATCAATTTCATTTTCTGAATTCGGCCCGCTCCTGCCACGCGAAATGAATAACGAGTGGTCGCTCGGGCCGAAGGGCTATATTTCAGAGGGCCATCGCTCGGCTGAAGCTGAATACGGGATATCCTGACCACAGGCTCCGCGCTGGAGGCTGTGTGATCCCCACCACAGCCTCCGCACTGGAGGCTGCGTGATCGTGACCACAGCCTCCTCACTGGAGGCTGCGTGATCCCGACCACATCCCCGCAGTGGAGACTAAGTGGCCCGGACCACAGCCTCCGCGATTGAGGTTGCGTGGTCCCGGCCATAGCCTCTACACTGGAGGCTGTGTGATCCCGACCATAGCCGCTGCACTGGAGGCTGTGTGATCCACGACAGTCCGTACTGGAGGCAGCGTGATCCCGACCACAGCCTCCGCACTGGAGGCAGCGTGATCCTGACCACTGGGATTGAGCCCGCGTGGCCAGCATGCGTCTGAACGTCTTCGTGAAAGATAGCGGACAACATCCCTGTCCGGTAACGTTTCGGAGATGGTGACATGGATGTACTCCTGGTTCATCCGACGGCCTGACTCGCCGTTCGTAGGTCAGGAGGGCTTGGTCTCCTGCATGGTTGGAAGACCCTCACTTAATGCACGGCCAGGAGACTCTTGTTCACCGCCCGGCGATTGGGGTCTGACTCGTCGCGAGGCCAGGAGCGTTAGGAAGGCCTGGTTCACCGGGCGGTCAGGAGGGCAGGACTCGTTACTCGGTCTTTAGTAGGTTCGGATGCACCTAGAAGCCTTAACGGATTATATAGAGACATGAGTACCTATATGAAATGAGTAACAGGCTGGGTTGATGGGATATTTTGGGAAAATTGTGAGGATGGGTCAGTTGCTGAAGAGATGTTGAGTTCATAAATGATTCATTAAACACAGCACAACGGTACTGCTTTTGCTTCCGTAAGTCACACCGATCTACATCCACGTTGTTTTCGCCGTTGTCAAAACGAACGGGTAAATCTGGGTGTAAATTTACCGAAATCCTCCCGTAATTTAGCATTAACGGACGCCAAACCTCAAACGGATGGTTGACGACAAGGTGCAGCTTATTAGGACTGGGGAGCGGGTAGGCACGGTCATAACCCCGTGGGTACCTGTTGACTGTGAAGAAGAAATCTTCTCCAGCACGGCGCGGGCTTTCGGAGGGCCAGATTCCGTGTTGGTTGGTGGGCGCCGATCAGACGAGCGGCACTAAATCAGACCGGTCGGCGGATGAGAGAAACCGCCCTGTCGCCTGGGGGCGCTGGGGCAGCCGGGCAGCGCAGCCGTCCGCCGCCGCTGCCGCCCGCCGGGCAGCAACAGCTGGCCTTCAGACCGCCTCGTCCACGTGCTTCACCCCCTGCACTAATTCCCGGAGGCCGCGCTATCATCAGCGGCTGCCGGCCCCGGGCGCAGGCATGCCGCGAGCTTGTTCAACAAATTACTTGCTGTCAGACTGGAGGTGGTGATCGAGCTGCGATGATAAATGTTCACGGTGAGGGGTGGTAAAACACCAGAGGCCTCCCAGCCCCGCCGGGAGGTCCCAGAACTGTGCGCCGCCGAATTCACACCAACCCTCTTGGGTAAACATCAGAATGCCGGCGCTTCTGCACGCCTGGTATCACCCAACGAAATAGGCCGGGCTTGTCATGCCAGCGGTGACCACAAACAAAAGCAGTCGCTAGTGATCTGGGTGCGGGAGGGGAAAAGGATTACAGCAATCCCGCTTTTGCGCTGTATGCGTGCATTGGCCCCGCTTTTAGCAGTTGAACTGTTGCTGAACTCGGTAATGAAAGAGACACATCACATGGGAAAACTACATTGTGCTCCCAATGGTATGTCAAGGACATCTCGCAACTTTATCCGGCTCCTCCCAGCTGTATATGCTAATTAATTGCTCTCAGGCAGCAAGTTGACAGTGCGTAGGCTGTGGTCGGAATATCTCGTATATATATATATATATATATATATATATATATATATATATATATAAATGATCATACATCTGACGTGTGATGAGCCTTTTGATGCTTTGATGAAGTGAGCTTCTTCTGAACATGCTCAATCGACCTTGTGTTTCCGTTGCCTTCGTTTGGTACGTCAAATGAATATATTTGCTCTTACGTTTTGGAAATAACTATTTCCACCTTTAGAGGCAGTGTAGTGTGAGTGTTAGCGCACCACATGCATACCCGCCGAACTCAACCTGAACTATTCCATAGGCAAGCCATGTGCAAAAACAAGTATAGTGACTAATTGTACACTTTGCGTGTGGCGTTCTCTGCCTCCCAGCCAAATGGAAAACTTTTCACTCAACAAAATGGGCACTGCCGAAGCTAGGACAAACAAAAACGTAGACTGATTGCCAGTGCAATGTGAGCCATCTTTATGCTGCTTCTTTGGCACAATATACGGTGTGGACTAGCTGACGTAGTTTTAGATAATTGGCCTCGCATTGTTGCATTGCATATAAGGTGTTTGTGCATGAAGTAAGATGTGTCGCAAATGGGAGCAAATTTTCGGTGGACTATATATTTTTATATATATGCATCATTTTCGGTGGACGCAATGCCTATACATACATGCATACACACACACACACACACACACACACACACACACACACACACACACACACACACACACACACACACACACACACACACACACACACACACCACACACACACACACACACACACACACACACACACACACACACACACACACACACACACACACACACACACACACACACACATATATATATATATATATATATATATATATATATATATTCTCTCTCTCTCCTTATATATATATATATATATGTGTGTATATATATATATATATATATATATATATAATGACACTTGTTAGAGCAAGGACGCATGAAAGGTGTGTTTATGCTGTTTTCGGGAACCCACTTACAAGAGACTGTGCTATACCCAAAGGCATGCAAAGAATGGCCTTGTCATTGCTTTGTTAAGTACTTCCAACAACCATAGCTACTAACTTGTGAATACTGTAATCGGCTTCTGTTGGGTCATCCATAATGCCAACGGAAATCAGGCAAACACCAGACCTTGACAGTGTGACCAAATGCCAAACTAGCGTTGTGATTAACGGGTCGTAACGTCGTTACCCGGAATTTCTGCTCCAAATTGGCCAACATGAAATGGGTCTGGTCAGATGGGCAAAGCATCACAAATCATATTTGAATCAGAACACGCAGCGTTTACTTAGCTATATCAAAGGCCGAGGTGGTGCAATGCTCCGTACGACCGGTCGTTACGGAGCGCACGCTTATGTCGTATTCCTCAAGGCAACGAGCCACTGCCAATAAATGGTGCAGGTGAAATCGTTTGCTGGGATTAGCCCTTTATGGGCGTCGACGTAATACTTAAGCGTAATGTAGTCCGCTTGTTATGGAAACGTCCGTTGGTATGAAGTAGGGCAGTTTTCCAGTAAGAGCGCGATATAGCGTTATTGGTGCGCGTGCTTCGAAAAAAGTATAGTTTCAATAAGAAAGGATGATGACTGGTTCTCTTGTTCGTATGACACAAAAAACAGCATCAAATTTACTCGGTGAGGGCTCTGACCACGCGCAATCGCAAGCTCAAAGCAACGATAATTTATTTGCAGCCTTGCTGTCTGTACTGTCAGTTTAGGGCAACTTGACGCTAGCTGCATGGTAAATCCGGCATTTTTGACTGCTAAGCAAAAGCATGCACATGTTTTGGCAGCAGTGACGCGATATCACTGCAACCGGTATTGGCCAACGATGGTTTAATTGGTCATTCTGGGTGCTGTTGGTGCAGTGGTTGGTTAAGCCACGCGTCTGGAAAGCCAGATGTACGCGATTCGATGTCCCGCGGTGCCCGCCGTTCATGCTAAGGTGACAGACAGATGACATAATCTAGCTGCTAATGGTGTCGCACAGACGTAATCACAAACGAACGCACGCACAAGTCGTCACTTAACGCTGGCGCCGGAGGGAGACCGTTTCTGCATGCGCTATACAGATTGCATTAAAATGAATACGCACAGTAGTGCGTGCAGAACGGCGGGTGGACGCACCAATGAGCCTTAAATTTGTTATTTTTACGTTACGGCTTGACGAGAAGCTTACAGCTTGTGAACGCTGCACACAAATGCCGAACTGCGCAGTGCCCCTGATCATGCGACAAACCATTAACGTGATGTGTCAGTAATTCTTCGGCAAGCGGGTGGTAGGCACGTCCCCGCAGGCACAATTAACGGGAAAGAGCGCCGCCGGTCACCTCCCAGGACAGCCGTGCCGAGTGGGCTAATCCAATATGGGCCGTGCCCATGTGTTGCGCGCGAGACTGTGGCTCCCACAGGGCTGGCAGCTGCCGCCAGAACCACCGGTCGCCCGCCCGTCAAGATATATCGCCGATAATCACCATCAAAATCAGCCTTTTCCAACGCAAACAAGTCAGAGCCCCTCTCCATGTGCCCTGCTGGTACCACGCAGGCCGGATCTCCGAACCCCCCGCCCCCCCCCCGCCCCCCTCCCCTCCCACGCACCGGACGCTCAGCTGACTCGACTGACTGGCTGGGGAGCGAGCGGGGGAGGGGCAACGAACCGAACGGCTAGCTTGCGTGCCGCTCTAGGCCGTCAGCTAGGGAGTCTTGATTACAACGGCCCGGCGCCGATCGTGGCCCCAGATCGGCCATCGATACGCGGCGGCGCCCGGAGCTGCCTTCGGCCGCATGGCCAACTACGACCGTCGCCCCCCCCCCCCCCCACGCTAGAGCGCGCTCCAGCCGCCCAGTGGCGCCGCCTGTTGATCATGCGTCGGGCGGCGCACCATGCGCGCGTGCTTGATTCGCTCCGGCCTTGTGCTGGCCGCGATCTCTGCGTTCTTGAGTGGGCGCCTTTGATGGCTGGTGTTGGTGCACGCAGTGACACGCCGCGGGTCGCGCCCGGCCGCGGTCCCGCCTGCAAGCGTGGCCGCTAATGAGTGCCCCATCAACACCTGGGGGGGCCGACAAGCCACAGCTGTCTGCAGCCTCCCGGCTCTCTCCCTGAGCCAGTCATCTATCTGGACCTGGCGGCTAGGTCCCGCAAATTTCCTGCTTCAGACAACAATCTATTACGAATGATGTGTGTGTGCTTGGGATCACACCAAACGGAGCCTGTTGCCTATTACCCGAATTCACCAGTCAGATAGCGTTTTTCCATATCACCAGAGACATTTGTGCCCAGGGTTTCTTAAGAGCAGTATTGCGCAGGAAATTTTGTGACACACGATAACTACGACACGACCCCCCCCCCCCATCCTCCTGTAACAGGATAGCTATCTTTTTAGCTAGTTAGCTATTGGGTTTTAAGGGTGCGTCAAGTGCAATGGTCATTTGCGCCCCCGGCTAGTTACCAGCTGGCTGCTAAGAGACAGGCATGTAGTCGTGCCAAGAAGATTTCCACTTTCTCGCTCTCGTGCTCGCTTCCGCTCTCGCTCCTGCGCTCGCTCTTGCTGTCGCTCTCGTTTTGTGTTTTTTTTTATCCCCACCCCCCCCCACTCTCTCTCTCTCTCTCTCTCTCTCTCTCTCTCTCTCTCTCTGGGATACGACCCTGGGTGGACTGGCACCAGTGCCACCGAACTATCTCCTGGCCACAGGTACGAAAACTTTAACTCCGTCAAGTTTTGGGGGCGTCCCGTTTTGGAGAAAGATACCAAGCTGGTAAATGGCTACATCGCTATCTTTGGCACACCACTGCTTCCCGAAACTACGCCGCGCGCCGGTCGGCGAACGGCCTCCGCGGCGGTGACTCATCCTTCACTCCTGTCTGGGCCGCGACTGTCTCCGCGGCGGTAACCGCATCCTTCACACCTGCTTCCCGGCGACGGTCTCGCTCGGCGGTGACACTCCCTCACTCCGGCTGTGCGGCGACGGTCTCCGCGCCGTGACCCTCCTGTCACTCCTGCTGGGCCGGCGACGGTCTCCGCGGCGGTAACCCATCCTTCACACCTGCTGCCCGGCGACGGTCTCCGCGGCGGTGACACTCCCGTCACTCCTGCTGGGCGGCGACGGTCTCGGCGGCGGTGACCCATCCTTCACTCCTGCTGGGCCGGCGACGGTCTCCGCGGCCGTAACCCTCCTGTCACCCCCGCTGGCCCAGCGACGGTCTCCGCGGCGGTGACCCTCTTGTCACCCCCGCTGGCCCAGCGACGGTCTCCGCGGCGGTGACCCTCCCGTCACCCCCGCTGGCCCAGCGACGGTCTCCGCGGCGGTGACCCTCCCGTTACCCCCGCTGGCCCAGCGACGGTCTCGGCGGCGGTGACCCTCCCTCCACCCCTGCTGGCCCGGCGACGGTCTCCGCGGCCGTGACCCATCCTTCACTCCTGCTGCCCAGCGACGGTCTCGGCGGCCGTGACCCATCCTTTACTCCTGCTGCCGTGCGACGGTCTCCGCGGCCGTAACCCTCCCGTCACCCCCGCTGGCCCAGCGACGGTCTCGGCGGCCGTGACCCATCCTTTACTCCTGCTGCCCTGCGACGGTCTCCGCAGCGGTAACCCATCCTTCACTGCTGCTGCCCGGCGACGGTCTCGGCGGCGGTGACTCATCCTTCACTCCTGCTGCCCGGCGACGGTCTCCGCGGCCGTGACCCTCCTGTCACTCCTGCTGGCCGGCGACGGTCTCCGCGGGGTACCCATCCTTCACCCTGCTGCCCGGCGACGGTCTCGGCGGCGGTGACCCTCCCGTCACTCCTGCTGGGCGGCGACGGTCTCGGTGGCGGTGACCTGTCCTTCACTCCTGCTGGGCCGGCGACGGTCTCCGCGGCTAACCCATCCTTCACTGCTGCTGCCCGGCGACGGTCTCGGCGGCGGTGACCCTCCCGTCACTCCTGCTGGGCGGCGACGGTCTCGGTGGCGGTGACCTATCCTTCACTCCTGCTGGGCCGGCGACGGTCTCCGCGGCCGTGACCCATCCTTCACACCTGCTGCCCGGCGACGGTCTCCGCGGCCGTGACCCCCCCCCCCCCCGTCGCCCCTGCTGGCCCAGCGACGGTCTCCGCGGCGGTGACCCTCCCGTCACCCCTGCTGGCCCAGCGACGGTCTCCACGACGGTGAGCCATCCGTCACTCCTGCGTATGTGGTTGTTTGCCCTTGGTCGACTCCTGATCTTCCGATGGCATTTCAGACCGCAGGCTCCGCTATCAGATCTGTCTGCGTGTGGTCGGCTGTGCTCCTCATACTCGGTCCCCTGAGCGTGCCACAGACGCGTTGGAGCTAACCCACCTGCCCTGGGCGCCAGCCCTCATCGGCGAGCTCGCGACTCATCAGCACTGGTCCGCAGACCAGACTGCGTAGGCCTTGGTGCTAGAGAGGCGGCTTGACCCGTTCTCCTGGGAATGTTCCCGAACTGGCCTTTTCCGCGGACTCTTCGTAAAGCGATCTGGTCCAGTTCACCCCTCGAGTCTCTTTCCTAGCCCAGCTCTCTCCTCAAGAGCAGTACCGCCCTTCAGCCCTACCGCATCTGGAATTAACATTGGAGGCTTTGACCTCTGTCCCACCGCGGTTCGCCGACGACCGCTATTTAAGTCGGGCGACTGTCGGCCGCAATACTACGGCGTCTCCCCCCCTCCCCTCGCGTCGGCGGCGCGCGGCGAGGTGCAGCGGCAGGCGGCGCACGCGGCCGATGGGGTTTCGGTGTCGGCCGTCTGCGCGTCGAACCGAGCCCCCTCCCCTGATTTATGGCCGCAGGGCAGCGTCGAGCGCGGCGGCCGTCAACAGAGGCCGGCTCGCCTCTGGTTGACGCCTCTGATCGATCGAGTGCGTGTGCGTGCTGCCCCCGGCTGCCCCGCAGGATGATCACCCATTGATTATGCCACCGCGATGTAATCGAAAATTGGTATTAGGCACCGGCTGGGGTGGGCTGCACAGTGACATGGGGACGGCGACTTTGGGGCGATGCCCCGGCGCCCGTCACGACATCGCCAAACGTAATTGGGCGTGTGGTAGTCGGGGATCCTTTGTGGAGGTAACGTGTCTGAGGCGTTTGGTGAAGCCCAGCAGATGTTGAGCGTTCGTTGTTCCTGTTTGGCCAGCTGCGATTAAATAGTACTTTGATGAGCAGCGGATATAGTAGAAGTAAACCTGGGCTGGATTTAATTTTTTACCGGTGATATAAATTTGAGTCCTATAATTTGATGGGCCAAACAGGGGTGTAAATCGGTTGTTTTTCAGATGGCCATTGACAAACCTTTCAGGCATTTTTTGTACGGAGTGGGGACACGCCGCTCATTTTAACTCATCACGTATCTTCAAAAATTATGGATGCATCGATAACACACTGTGATGTCACCCCTGTTAAAACTGCGTGTTTTCTGAACTTTACGATAGGTTGCGGTGCAATGAGTATTTCAAAACGTTCTTTCCGGCTCACTTAGGCATTGTGATCAGGGGAAAAAGAAGTATGCGCAATTTTATCAAAGAGATGAGGAGTGCAGATTTAGTGACTGGAGAGGCATAGTGTTCACGGTGCTAGTTGTTTCCTAGGCATCTATGGTGAGACAAGTATTTTGCTTGGGTTTCAGAAATTCAGCTCACACTTGTGTTTAGCATAAAGGTGAATCAGTCATTGAAACATATGCGTTACTTCGGTTTGCGTACATCCAGGGAACGTACGCAGTATTTCGGCGTCGGTGGTGGGTGAAGTACCTAAAATTTCCCCCCCCCCCAAAAAAAAACCAGTAAAGCACGCAAAAAGCGGCACAATTTATTTAAAAACGTGCAAAAACATACGATGGCCACGATCTATTTGTATTGTAGTCTTGTAGTTATATTTGCATAACGCAACGTTTTAAGCTATCATGGGAGGCAAAAATGTCCTTGGGCCAAAACCATGACCCAAATTGTGCTACTCTTCACTATGAGTAGACAGTAACCGAGCCTAGTGTCACGTGCTAATGCTCCAGGATTATTTAGACTCTTGGTGAGGGTTTACTTTTCACGACGGGAATTTGCCAGCTTTTACCACTTTTCGTCGCCCCCTGCCTGCCAGCAGTCGAATCGTCCTATTGGATAAGACACTCACCTGCAATGCACATTTCCCCTTTCAGGCATAAGTAGACATTCCGACTAGATGTGTGTCCAGGAATCTTGCCCGTAGCCCGCCTGGCTAGCAAAGTCATAATCTAGACTGTAAAAGCCCGATGTTTCACAAGGTCGATCTTGTTTAAACACACCCGTTTTTCTTTAAACGTTCATAAGTTGACGTGATTTTTTTTTAAAGGACGAGTCTCGGCTTTTTAACTTAACACGTTCAAATTTACAACAACAAAAAAAAATGTTTGCTTCGGAAGCAGACAGTTTTGTTGAATACGTATTCAAGAGCCCTGATTTCCTGGAGTTTGGAGTTTGGCACTCGTTTGGAGTTTGCTTGTTTTGGAGTTTGAGAGCATTGCTGTATTGCCGTAGTACGGAACGAATCATTGCAAAGGCGTCTGTCACACAGAAATGAACGATCTCGGATGGGCGAAGGGCTTGGGTTAGAGAGATTACTCCCTATATGGTAAGACCTTCCCAAATGATGCTGCGCCCTGCAGTGCAGTGTTGCCGTACTCTCAGTTTTAGGATTCTAGAAACACTTCATATTCACAAAAGAAAGCCATCATTGAATATCATGTGGTCTGCATACCCCCTAGAAATTATAAGGTAGCATTTTCTCTGGCGAAGTCTAACCGATCTTTCGACACGTGGCTTTGCACTTTTTTAAGTCGACCTGTTTGCGTATAGAGAAGTGTAATTGTTGTGCTTGCGTTAGATTGTGAGAACCAAGATCATCAGCTTATTTACCGTGAACAATATAGGCGATACAACAAAGTGATGTTTGCCAAATACAACCTTGTCTCAATGTGGAAGAATGTAATGTTCTGATGATGATACCCAAGCGTATCGAAACGTTCACTGATTGAAACATAATTCATAGCGACATCGTCCCAGCCATTAGGCTCTTACTTGTACTTTGTATCGAAGAATCTCATATATATATATATATATATATATATATATATATATATATATATATATAGGGACTGAAGCAAAACACTCACAGAATATACCATAATACAACGTTCCGCTAATGGCCTGCTGTCAATGTGATTCGAAGCTTTCCATGGAGAGGCCCGTCTCAGCGCCTAACAATACGCCTTGCATCCGCCCAGCAGTGAGATCGCAAACTGATCTCGCGCTCTGTTTGGTTTGGCGTAATGGTTGCACTCCCTGACGATGGCACGCATCATTATTTGTATTGACATCCCGTCATATCACGCCACTGTCGTACCTCTTGGCCTGGATCGTTTCCGTTTGGAAGCACTCCATATAGCTAGTCGTCTGTCGCTGATAGACATGTCAAGAACGCAGATTCCGAGACTCGCCGCAGAATTATATTGATGCTGATGCTGGTTGTGCGTGTTAAATGTCCTGTGTGTAGTGGAGGATGGCAAAAGTTGTTGGGTTCCACATTCGAATATCGAGCAAGGAGGACGTGTCTTTGATCTACTCGCGGGAAGGTACGGCACGAGCGAGGCCATCCCTACTCTTTTAAGCCGGACATTTAGAAATCTGCTACGTTCTTCCCCACCGGCTCAGCGATGCGGCTGTAGTTGATTCATATCCAGTCTGACGCATTAAAGCGTCTGAATGCCTCTGTTGAAGGCGCTTCAGGTCACCGGGTTGTCATGAATCAGCACGCTTCCCACCAGGCCGATGGCGGCAGGGATGAACAGGAGAAAAATGGCACATGCCACGCCGGGCGGGGAAGGGATTGTGAAGCGGCTTCAGGTGTTCAACCTCCTCGAAACAAATCGAGCATTATGTGCAGTGAAGCGAGGCTGTGCCTAGAGGCACGACGTCAAAATGAATGCCTGGCTTAAGGCCTCTTGAATACCATGTGACAGAATGCAGTGAAATGAAAAATAACTAATAATTTCAAAACAGGACCACATGGCAATACTATGACCAATAGGCCGAGTAGTGCAATGCCGATTGGTCAATCGAAAATGGATCGGTCGGTGGACGCAGCCGAAAATGTTTGAGATTACCAGGCTCAGCACGCTTATGTGTACCAAAGATCAGCGGTAAACTATTACCGGACGAAACAAGCGCAGTGCTGTATAATTATAACGTAATTTCCGACATTTAAGGCCAAGTGATTCCAGATTTACCCTAGTCGAGGGAAATGTAGCATAACCGTAACAAATCGACGACGCCGGTCTCTGACAGAGCTCATTCTGGTAAAAAAATGAAGTTTTCCAGATGTTTTTCACGTGAGTAAAAACACAAACGGTCCGAATGTCCCACTGTTTCGATGGCGTATTTTCGCGCTTTTTCTCGAACGGCGGCGCCCGCTTCCGTGGATTAATTACGTGACGTAATAGTGTACGAGCTCTAATTCAGTAAGTGTATGTTAATTTACAGAACGTTTTCTAACAATGGCGACCAGAATCAGGCATTACCTTACGAATGGATAGCTCCACTGGACGATAGGCTTGCCGTTTGGCGAACGCTAATTTTGCGGTTTATCGTCGCCAAATTTCCTACGCCAAATTGGAAAAATACGCTTGGCTGAGCGATTAGTGCAAATTCCAAGAGCTGCTGATCAAGTCACGTGCAAGGACGTTTATGTGACCTATTTTAAGGAAACACTATCAACAACATTATTTGTCCAACCTGTTGCCACTTTTGGTATTGTTGACAGCGCAGTACGTAACATCGACACTAAGTTCTTTTTTTCGCTTTGTTGCACATTGTATATCCGACTCTGAAAACATGGCGGTCTATGCAGGTACGCAAAAGTATTTCGCTGATGTGTACTGCCATCCCGAACGCCAAGTAATTTCACCTTCTGAAGCTAGGCTTTGAACTGTGTAGTATAGCTGGATTTCACGGACATCTTGCTTTCCTTTTTATACCTACCGATGTTTTTGATTGGCCATATAACACACATGACGAATAAAACGCTTGATAATGAGAAGTGTGTGCATGTAGATCATGGGTGAGAGCTGTGTGGATGTTTGTCGCCATCTTGCCGTTTTTTGGGGTTGGGAGAGATCGGTTTTCACCATCATTTACCACGTAACGGAGAGAGCAAGACGTCACTGGAGAGCCAGGTTTTATCGTCCGTCAGATTCCACAATTGGGAGAGAGCGTCGTTTTCCAGTTTGGTCGTCGTGAGAGATCGCTCGCATTCCAAAACCTCGAGACACATCTGCTGTGCAGCTTCTAACGCGTTTATTTGGTGTCTTCGGAAGCTTTGTTTGCGCTGGGCGTGGCAGTTCGGCACATTATTGTATTGTATTTGGCACAACAAGTATTGGGCACAACAACTGAATCCTCGCCCTACAAATGTAGAAGGGAATGGGGTAGGGAGAGCTCAGAGGTCCCACCCCTAAAGTTTTTCAGGAATAGCTTCTTAGTGGTTTTGAGCACGATGCTGAAATTTGGGATACTTCAAGTTACATTGCTTTTACACACGTAGAAGTTTGAAATACCTGAGATCCACAGTTCATCATCTACTGCCTCTTTCTTGAGGCCATTTCAGCAACATTTTGTTGAAAGACGTCGAGAGACACTAATTCATGCTTGAAAGTGAAGTCTGAAGAGACTTTTGAGGTTTTCCTTCTGATTTATATTGACTTAAAGACCATCGCTATTGTTTTGGCGACTTTTGCAAGGCCATGCCATCCCCGGTCAATCTGGTGAGACTTTGGCCATGGTAACCAAATTTTGTTGTTTCATCTTCACACAATTCTTATACTGATGGCACGCTTCGTTCATATGATTCTTACGTTTTATGAAGATCTTTCTAACCACGTTATTCTCATTGCCGTGGCTTGTTTATTTCTTGATGAAGCCAGACTGGTCAGCGCAACAGTCGCCTTCACCGCTCTAACCGAAATTAGATGTATCGATGGATACTAGCACCTATTTTATAGTTCTCAACAGCGATGTGACGCCGTCTCCGGCATTACCATAGTACGCTTATTTCCTTAAAAGACGTGACAAACTAAAACGTGCTTAACTGATCTCGTTGACCTGGCAAAGGTCACATTCGCCTTTGCTCAGACACACCCATCTGGTGAAGTTTGATGAGGGATTTCCAACGTCGTCCTCTGCGTGGCTGGCTTACTTAGTTTTCGAGATGTTAAAGGAGGGGGAGTCTCTGAGGCGCCAATCCTAGGACGGAGGTAAAAAACGCCCGCAGGACAGTGCTGATCTAATCAGGCTGATATAATTTAGCACTTAATTATATCCGCCGATAATCGGACAATCATTTAGAAACAAGAAAAATGTGGTATGATTGAGAGCATATCAAACTTTTTTCGCAAAGTTTGTTTTTAGTACAACCGTACTGTTACGTGGAAAAACGGGACCAGCGGAGTCACTGAATGGTGCTTCCCCTGGTGATTAACAACGGATGTTCGAAACGTTCGTTCGCTTGCCCAGCTTTGGTCTTTGGTCTAAGATGAAATCTCGGAGGAGTCAAGACCCAAACAACAGGCTACGTTTCTGAGAGAAACCTGAGAGAGAACGCATTAGCTTTTTACCGCCGTGGTGAAGTCAGTACTGTACTGTGGAATCCGTCGCTGATTCATTGATGCAGGCTACCCAAACGAATGTTGTTGTCTTTTTACCTTGGAGGCGGCTGGGACTGGGTCTGATGACGCGGCCCTGTCACACAGCTGCAATATTTGGCGCATAGTGTTGATAATCTAACGATTTATCGACAGTTTGCCGTGTTCTCGAAGATACCTAGGCAAGGAAACGGCTCAGCGGCTTTGTGAAGGTTGTTCACGGGGTCGACGATGAGTAAGGCTCAGCGATGTCCACGGCCTGTTTGTGATGGCTGGTCATGGATTGCAGTAGATCGGCGCCTAATAAGAACTCTATGGCTGTTTGAATCGCTAGTCGCGGTACAGCCTATAATGATCATGATGGATGCTGAGTTTGACAAGTGCGATGCCTAAATTTTGCTGGCGTGCGCTTTGCTCGCCATCCGTTTTACTGTATTTCGTTACATACGAGTTATGCTGAGCCCGCTGGACGCCACATCCTCACCATTGTGTCGTACGGCATGACCATGAAGCTAAATAAACATGATTTGTATTAACCCATTCGTCAAGGATTGCGAGGTACTGCACGGATACACAAGTGAGAGTGAAATTTAATAAAACTTATCTGGAAAACAGATGACGACGTAGACTGCAGGCTGAGAAAATAGGTTTGGAAGAACATGAGACGACGTCCCCACTCTCCTTCGTCGGAGGGGAGCTATCACCGTTTGCCGCGCCAGATGAGAAAGAGGTTTAACACTACTTCGTTGTCATTTCCTCCCAGGTCACACCACAAATGCGAAACTTGAGCAGTGGGTGGCTTGTTATCCAGACAATTAAGCCGCGCTCGGCTCAGCTCCCGCGGGCTCTCCCGCGGCCGCAGCCTCTCGTGCACAAACGATGCACCCGCGTGTTGAAGTGCGTTTTTTGGTGACGAATGTCAGATCACAGCAGCCGAAGCACATGAAGTCATGAGATCAACTGCACAGTGTTGACGGCTGTAAGTCAAGATGGGTCTCGAAGTGGTCCCGTCCACAGGTGCGCCTGTGTTCAATCGGAAAGCGGCCAGTAAAACCCCTTTCGGGCCTCCAACGCAGGATGCCGTGAACTAAAGAAAGATATATTGGACCATGAACATTTCATGGTTTAAATTGCTAATCCTGCCCACATTCATGCCTGTGGTTTTTTGATACATGTTGTTGGTAAATTAAAGCGCCTGTTGCGTCAATGGGCCTCCGGCAGTTACATTTTTGTCGGTAGCATCTTAAAAGCAGTGGTCAAACCTATTGGCATCGGAAGCCAGAAGTTTTTGGCTCGATTAGCTTAGTTTTGACATTGACAGGATTATACAGACCCCAGGACAGCTCGATGCTGCTGTGCACACCGAAGTTAAAACATTGCGCACTCCATGCGACAGCTCAACGCTGCTGTGCACACCTGAGTCAAAACTTTGCACATGTCACGCGACAGCTCGACACTGCCGTGCACACCCGAGTCACAGCATTGCACACTGCATGCGACAGCTCGACGCTGCTGTGCACACCTGAGTCAAAGCATTGCACGTGCCACGCTACAGCTCGACGCTGCCGTGCACACCTGAGTCACAGCAATGCACACTCAACGCGCCAGCTCGACGCTGCTGTACACACCCGAGACGCATCACACAGCTGAGACAAACAACAACGCTGAAGAACAATGCTGCTGCGTACATCCCAGGCGCTGCATGTTCTCACAGCAGCCAGTACGGGCTAAGCGTCCGGTATGACCTGGTGCCGCGCGAGACGTCCTGTTGGTTAGCAATGCATGAGATGTTCGCAGCTAGTTTATAAGCTGCCTGGTGGCCCAGACGGCTTGAATACCGCCCTGGCTGAGCGCAGGCTATCTAAGCAGGACACCACGTAGGTGGTTGTGTGGTTCGCTGAGTGTGCACCTATACGAACAATTACCTGGTCTAAAGCACTGTGTAGCAATGAAGCACCCCGGGCGCGTGTAGCAACGCTGCCTTGCCACCTCGAATGCGTGATGCTGTGGCTCCTGTGTGTGTGTGTGTGTGTGTGTGTGTGTGTGTGTTGTGTGTGTGTGTGGTGTGTGTGGTGTGTGTGTGTGTGTGTGTGTGTGTTGTGTGTGTGTGCGCGCTGTGCGTGTGTGTGTGTGCGTGTGTGTGCGTGTGTGTACGCGTGCGTGTGCGTTTGCGTGCGCGCGTGCGCGTGCGCGCATGCGTGTGTGCTGCAGTATTGTGCTGTCGTGTGAACTGCGTGATCCTCGGCTGCTGACAGCAGTGTAACCATGCCATGACAACTGTGTGACGTTGTGGCGCCTGCAGTGTGTACTTAGAGCAGTGTTGTCCTGTTATGTCGACCATACGCTTCCTCGGCTATGTTCAGCGGTGTTATCCTGTCGGCAGTGGGCGCCAAGGACGTGGACTTCGACTACCCGGACGTGCTACCCGTGTTTGTGACGAAGCCGGCCGCCTTCAGCGTCAAGGAGGGGCGACACCCTGGATCTGCCCTGTCAGATCCGGGAGCTCGGTAAGTGTGTTCGTCCTGACCAGGCAGGCATCGTTTACCCCGCACGGTAACGCAGTGGTGCAACTCCTCGCTGGTAATCGCCCCAGGACAGTAGTGTCCAGGACGGGGGTGATCAGCGCCGCTCATCGCCTTAGGACAATAGTGCCCAGGACGGGAGTGATCAGCGCTGTTCATTGCCTCAGGGCAGCAGTGCCCAGGACGGGAGTGATCAGCGCTGCTCATCGCCTTAGGACAATAGTGCCCAGGACGGGAGTGATCAGCGCTGTTCATCGCCTTAGGACAATAATGCCCAGGACGGGAGTGATCAGCGCTGTTCATCGCCTCAGGACAGTAGTGTCCAGGACGGGAGTCATCCAGCGCTGTTTATTGCCCCCAGGACAGTAGTGTCCAGGACGGGAGTCATCAGCGCTGTTTATTGCCCCAGGACAGTAGTGTCCAGGACGGGAGTCATCAGCGATGTTCATCGCCTCAGGACAGTAGTATCCAGGACGGGAGTCTCAGCGCTGTTTATTGCCCCAGGACAGTAGTGTCCAGGACGGGAGTCATCAGCGCTGTTCATCGCCTCAGGACAGTAGTGTCCAGGACCGGAGTCATCAGCGCTGTTTATTGCCCCAGGACAGTAGTGTCCAGGACGGGAGTGATCAGCCCTACTAATCGCCCCAGGACAGTGGTGTCCAGGACAGGAGTGATCAGCGTTGTTCATTGCCTCAGGACAGTAGTGTTCAGGACGGGAGTGATCAGACCAGCAGATTTCGTAAAAGATTGACCTGTCAAACACAGGCGGCTTGGTGAGCCTAGCTGTCCGCAGTGCCCTGACAATGGCACATTCATGCGGAAGCATGTGTGGAACGCTCGGACAGTATGCCGCGTCAGTACAACACAAGCTGCTGGATTCTTAACGACAGGCCATCCCAGGAGAAAGTGTCGTGGTATGTTTGTGCTTGTTTAGTTATTTATGCTGGTGATGTGTTTTATGGGGTGATTCACGTGATGTAGAAAAGGCGTTGACTTATGCGTCTTCCAGGTCCGTACCCGGTGGTGTGGCGGAAGGGAAACCGGGTCATCAGCGCCGGCGCGGTCATTACGGCCATCGACCGCAGATTCCGACTGGTGCGGGGTCATGACCTTCACATAGAGCGGGTCAAGGTCAAGGATACCGGCACTTTTACGTGCTCTGTCTCAACGGAGACGATAATGGATGTCACACACAAAGTGGACGTTCTCTGTGAGTATCCCGGGGCCGGGCCGTGATTGATCTGCAACGCATCCACAGCGTCGAAGCGCTGCCATACGCGTGCACGACCCGGTCAGATCTGTCGTCGAATTGCCTCAACGTGGCGCCACCTGTGGATGATTGAGAGCTTCGGACGCGGGGTCTTCTAGCCGCATGGTTGATTAGTCGCGAAGGCTTGGCCGCCCTGCCAGCCGGTTTTCAGTTCGA
Organism: Pollicipes pollicipes; assembly: GCF_011947565.3. Classification (NCBI taxonomy): domain Eukaryota; kingdom Metazoa; phylum Arthropoda; class Thecostraca; order Pollicipedomorpha; family Pollicipedidae; genus Pollicipes; species Pollicipes pollicipes. Next base: position 29,362,869 of record NW_023596136.1, on the reverse strand, counting down.
AGGCTGGCCGACTCGACACCGGTGGCTAACTGGCTCGACACCGGTGGCTAACTGGCCTCGACACCGGTGGCTAGCCGGCTCGACACCGGTGGCTAACTGGCTCGACACCGGTGGCTAATGGCTCGACACCGGTGGCTGACTGGTTCGACACCGGTGGCTAGCCGGCTCGACACCGGTGGCTAACTGGCTCGACACCGGTGGCTAGCCGGCTCGACACGGTGGCTAACTGGCTCGACACCGGTGGCTAACTGGCTCGACACCGGTGGCTAACTGGCTCGACACCGGTGGCTGACTGGTTCGGCACCGGTGGCTAGCCGGCTAGCCACCGGTGTTGAGCCGGCAGGTCAGTGATGTTACCTGCTGATGGCTAATGTATGATGCGTGGTATCAGAACTGGCTTTACTTTTGAGTGTGATGTAGAAAACGCGTACCGTCTTATTTAATCAATCACTTAAAATGTATCTCAAGATCCCAATGGCAAAGCCGATTAACTCAGGTTCTGGGAATGTTTTAAACACCTGCCAGGCCTTGGGAAATGGCTTGGAAATCTTACCAAATGATGCCAGGTGGTTGCTTAGATAGCATCTCACTAACCTGTAAAACTATTAAATTTGGCAAAAATTGCTACCAGAAAGCAAAACAATTGTTAGTTCTCCTTAAGACAAACAATTCCTTTCTTTATTTCTAATTGCATCATTGTTGTTCTGCCAATGGAAAGACTTCAGCTTCCGTTATATCTGGTAATAATTCGATAGGATTAAAGTTTAAGTGTACATGTTAAAAACACATCAAAATTTAGCGTACGATTTGAAAAATATGACCAATTTATTCCCTGCAGGATGCTACAATTATCGTGGACGGTGGACGGAGTGACTTCATGCATTCCAAATCCACCGCTTGAATCCGCGCGCATGCATTTTCCAGCACCTTACCAGCCTTCCAAGGCTGACCAGCCAGGCCCAGCCGGTCGCTCGGCGGCTAACCGGCTAGCTGGCACGCAGCGCTGGTCGGCTATTTGATGTAATCCTCACAGGGCACTACACGGGAGGGCGGGCGGGCGCTCTACGCGCTCACTGCACGCAAGCCAATACTGGCGGCGCGCCAACTCTTGGCACGTGCACTCGGCACCCTGCCAAGTTACCTGCTGTGAAAAGTACGACTTTTAAGAAATCTGTGACCACCGTCAGAGATGTGACGTGTCGCGTGGCAGCTCTGTGGTCTAAAGCACGGCATCGTTCTGAAATGAGTTGTATTTTAGTGAAGACAGCGAAACTGTGTGTTTTTAATAGTTCAAGTGTAGAGCCACCAAACGACACACTCATGCGGACCTATCCACTGCCGGCTTATGGTCGGTTATTCGATATGGCGTATGTGGGGCACCATAGCAAGAGACGGGAGGTCGCTGTACCCATAGAGAACAGGCAGAAGTGATGTAGCGTATCGACACTTTTCTCACGCGTTCCGCAATCTCCAACGCACCTGCCGTAATTAGGACGTAAATGTGGCAAACCTAGGGCTGCCACTGGTGACGCCATTAATCACGTGGCAACCCAGTGGGCGAAAATACGGCGCGTTTTAAAACTTATTTATAGTACAGCGCTGACGGGAAATGCTAGCGGCAAGCCGGCTCGGCACAGGCAGATAACGGGCTAGACGTTGTTGCCACCAGCTGATGGATGATGACCGATGCGGCGTTCAAGAATTGAATTTACTTTTAGGCGTGAGAGTGAGATGCATCCTCTATCATTCCACATTTATTCAAAGCAATTTAAATGCACCTCAAGATCACAAGAACAAAGCCGATTTTCTAAGATCTCAGCTAAACTTCCCGAAATAAACCAGAACAGAAAGGCTCCATGTCCAAATTGTGGGTGCCGGTGGCACCGGCCTGTATAACACACCGACACACGTTCACAAGACGTGCTGTTGGGATCGCGCCGCCGTCCGACCGCAGAGACGCTGGACAGCGTCACACCCGCGGCGCGGGAGCGGACGTTGGGACACAACGAATCGCGGCGGTGCTGGCGTCGGACCGCAGAGACACCGGACAGCGTCACACCGCGGCGCGAGAGCGGACGTTGGACACAACGAACCGCGGCGGTGCTGGCGTCGGACCGCAGAGACACCGGACAGCGTCACACACCGCGGCGCGAGAGCGGACGTTGGACACAACGAAACGCGGCGATGCTGGCGTCTGATCACGCGCACGGTGTCTCAGGTCGGACCACGTGTCTCACTTTGATAGGGCCATTCCCTTCGGACACGGCATGCCCCTTGAACCTTTGGACACGGCGTGTCCTTTAAATCTTTGGACACGGCCTGGTTTTTGGATCTTCGGATAAGGCGTGCTCATTGATTACTTCGGACCCCGGTGTGTCTCTTGATTCCTCGACCACGACATACCTTCTGATTCCTGTGGCACGGCGTGTTTTTTATTCTTCAGACACGGCGTGATTCTGATTCCTCGGATACGCCGTGCCTCTTGAATCTCCGGATACGGCGTGCCTCTCGGATTTTTGGCCCGCGGCATGCCTCTTAAAACGCGATATCTTGCCGGGGGCACGGCGCTCCCGGCGGGAGGGGCGCATACAGTGGTCCAGCGCGAATACGTCTCACCGGAGACACTACGTGCCATCTGACACATGCCGTCTTACCTCGGACACGACGTCTCACCTGAGGCCTTACTTCTCACCTCGGACACGGCGTCTCACGGCGGTCACGCCTGTCACCGAGGACACGGCGCCTGACGCTCTGGCCTCGCTTCACACATGGGACGCGGTGACTCACCCAAGACACGACTTGTCATCACGAAGACGGCATTCCAACATGGAACACGGTTTCCCCACTCGAACGTGGCGTCTGGACCTGGGCATGGCGTCCGGCAACGGGTGCAAAGTCTCGCCTTGGACCTCGCCTGGCCTCTCGCCCCCACCGACAAGTTGCAGGCGCTGCGTGCCAGTGCAGACATCACATCCCATTAAGAGCATGGCGTTCCACGGGGACGCTGCCGGACCACGCCCAGCCACGTGCCACCGCGCGCGCCGCAATCACTGCACCTCATCGCATGCCACTGCCTTCTCCGAGAGAGCGCTGGCGTCGTAAGCTCCCCGCAAACGCCGCTGTCACCTGCGTGTCACCGCAGCAACAGCGTCACGTCGCTGACACCTGACTGGAACTCAATCCAAATTTCTTTCGAAATGTATACGAATATTTCCTCTCGTATACTCTGTGGCAAGTATGTAAGAGAGATTCTCGCATCTGCTTGGTTGGGTAATGTGCTGCTGCCGATATCATGTGCGAGGGACGCGCCAAGACCCGTGTGCGCATGCGTCGACAGCGGGAAGGAGGAGGCTAGCCTGTCGCATCAGGCTACGGCGATGTTGTCAGTAGCAGCATAGAAGCTGTCCTGCGAAGTTGATACCGTCATCCGAAGTGACAGTCAACGGAATATGAGACAAATTAAAAATGAATACCAGAGTAACCTTGAGTAATATCATTCGCCTAATATTGCAATGCCACTGCTAGAATAAGAGCTTAATCACGGAGCGATATCTGTTTCACGAAGCTCTAATGTTATATCTTCTAATATTTCCGGGACTACGCGCCACACAGGCTATACCCGATTCTGCCACACAGGCTGGTCCCCTTCACACAGCTTGATCGGAACCAAAAAACGATGTATTCCTTCCGTCTCATTTACGCCCTGCACCACGCTCTCAGCCACGCTACCCCAAGCGGCGCGGCAAGCCGCTATCGCCACTTCCGACAGCATCAGCGAATGGCGCTTAAATCACTGCGATCCCGAACACTACAATAGCTGAAACTTTTTCCTTCAAATACCTAATTACGGTATTAGTAGCTCATGGCACTACCATGTATACTCATGGTATCAAGAGACATGAGTGCCGCGTACACCGGCCCGGAGCTGCTGAGCTGACAGCGACCGACCGGTCCGCCGCTCCTCATCACCGACTGTCAGCGTGTGGGGCTCCATGGAGGCAGTGTGTCCTGCAGCATGAGCAGCGTCCGTCAGCCGTGTGGGGCTCCATGGAGGCAGTGTGTCCTGCAGCATGAGCAGCGTCTGCAGCGTGTGGGGCTCCATGGAGGCAGTGTGTCCTGCAGCATGAGCAGCGTCCTCAGCGTGTGGGGCTCCATGGAGGCAGTGTCCTGCAGCATGAGCAGCGTCTGTCAGCGTGTGGGGCTCCATGGAGGCAGTGTGTCTGCAGCATGAGCAGCGTCTGTCAGCGTGTGGGGGCTCCATGGAGGCAGTGCGTCCTGCAGCATGAGCAGCGTCTGTCAGCGTGTGGGGCTCCATGGAGGCAGTGTGTCCTGCAGCATGAGCAGCGTCCGTCAGCGTGTGGGGCTCCATGGAGGCAGTGTTTCCTGCAGCATGAGCAGCGTCCGTCAGCGTGTGGGGCTCCATGGAGGCAGTGTGTCCTGCAGCATGAGCAGCGTCCGTCAGCGTGTGGGGCTCCATGGAGGCAGTGTGTCCTGCAGCATGAGCAGCGTCTGTCAGCGTGTGGGGCCCATGGGGCAGTGTGTCCTGCACAGCATGAGCAGCGTCTGCAGCGTGTGGGGCTCTACGGAGGCAGTGTGTCTGCAGCATGAGCAGCGTCCGTCAGCGTGTGGGGCTCCATGGAGGCAGTGTGTCTTGCAGCATAGCAGCGTCTGTTAGCGTGTGGGGCTCCATGAAGGCAGTGTGTCCTGCAGCATGAGCAGCGTCCGTCAGCGTGTGGGGCTCCATGGAGGCAGTGTGTCTTGCAGCATGAGCAGCGTCTGTTAGCGTGTGGGGCTCCATGAAGGCAGTGTGTCTACAGCATGCGCACGTCTCTGCCAGCGTGGTGGGGCTCCATGGAGGCGGTGTGTCCTGCAGCATGAGCAGCGTCCGTCAGCGTGTGGGGCTCCATGGAGGCAGTGTGTTCTGCAGCATGAGCATCGTCTGTCAGCGTGTGGGGCTCCATGGAGGCAGTGTGTCTGCAGCATGAGCAGCGTCTGCCAGCGTGTGGGGCTCCATGAAGGCAGTGTGTCCTGCAGCATGAGCAGCGTCCGTCAGCGTGTGGGGCTCCATGAAGGCAGTGTGTCCTGCAGCATGATCAGCGTCCGTCAGCGTGTGGGGCTCCATGGAGGCAGTGTCTTGCAGCATGAGCACGTCTGTTAGCGTGTGGGCTCCATGAAGGCAGTGTGTCCCTACAGCATGAGCAGCGTCTGCCAGCGTGTGGGCTCCATGGAGGGCGTGTGTCCTGCAGCATGAGCAGCGTCCGTCAGCGTGTGGGGCTCCATGGAGGCAGTGTGTCCTGCAGCATGAGCAGCGTCTGCCAGCGTGTGGGGCTCCATGAAGGCATGTGTCCTGCAGCATGAGCAGCGTCCGTCACGTGTGGGGCTCCATGAAGGCAGTGTGTCCTGCAGCATGAGCAGCGTCCGTCAGCGTGTGGGGCTCCATGGAGGCAGTGTGCCTACAGCATGAGCAGCGTCTCCGTCAGCGTGTGGGGCTCCATGGAGGCAGTGTGTCTTGCAGCATGAGCAGCGTCTGCCACGTGTGGGGCTCCATGGAGGCGGTGTGTCCTGGCAGCATGAGCACGTCCGTCAGTGTGGGGCTCCATGGAGGCAGTGTGTCTTGCAGCATGAGCACGTCCTGCCAGCGTGTGGGGCTCCATGGAGGCAGTGTGTCCTGCAGCATGAGCAGCGTCTGCCAGCGTGTGGGGCTCCATGGAGGCAGTGTGTCCTGCAGCAATGACAGCGTCCGTCAGCGGTGGGGCTCCATGGAGGCAGTGTGTCTTGCAGCATGAGCAGCGTCTGTAGCGTGTGGGGCTCCATGGAGGCAGTGGTGTTTCAGCATGAGCAGCGTCCGTCAGCGTGTGGGGCTCCATGGAGGCAGTGTGTTCTGCAGCATGAGCAGCGTCCGTCAGCGTGTGGGGCTCCATGGAGGCGGTGTGGTTCTGCAGCATGAGCAGCGTCTGTTAGCGTGTTGGGGCCATGAAGGCAGTGGTCCCTACACATGAGCAGCGTCGCCAGCGTGTGGGGCTCCATGGAGGCGGTGTGTCCTGCAGCATGAGCAGCGTCCGTCAGCGTGTGGGGCTCCATGGAGGCAGTGTGTTCGCAGCATGAGCACGTCTGTCACGTGTGGGGCTCATGAGGCAGTGTGTCTTGCAGCATGAGCAGCGTCTGCCAGCGTGTGGGGCTCCATGTAGGCGGTGTGTCCTGCAGCATGAGCAGCGTCCGTCAGCGTGTGGGGCTCCATGGAGGCAGTGTGTTCTGCAGCATGAGCACGTCTGTCAGCGTGTGGGGCTCCATGGAGGCAGTGTGTCTTGCAGCATGAGCAGCGTCTGCAGCGTGTGGGGCTCCATGGAGGCGGTGTGTCCTGCAGCATGAGCAGCGTCCGTCAGCGTGTGGGCTCCATGGAGGCAGTGTGTCTTGCAGCATGAGCAGCGTCCTCAGCGTGTGGGGCTCCATGGAGGCAGTGTGTCTTGCAGCATGAGCAGCGTCTCAGCGTGTGGGGCTCCATGGAGGCAGTGTGTCCTACAGCATGAGCAGCTGTCAGGGTGGCTCCATGGGGCAGTGTGTCCTGCATGCATAGCAGCGTCTGGACCGATCCTGCGCATCAGCGCACACACACCGCCACACCATTCCAGTACCGCTGGCAAGGTCAACCCTCAGCTGCCAGCGCCTCGCGACAAGGCATTGCCTGACTTCCTCATGCACATCTAAGTCAAGCTCTTATTACTTATGGAAGGGAATGTTGTTTCATCTGACATGCGCTTGCTGGATCAGTCCCCGACGCAGCGAGCAGCCGAGCCGTCCGTCAGGCCGACCGCCTAGCTGCTGATCACTTGATCGTCCTGGTGTCTTCATGGTCATCGCAGGCAGTGGAAAGTAAAAAGAACTGCCGGCAGTCAATGTCACTGGGATTGGCCGACAGTTACCTAAATACATTACAGCCTTCGAGATGCAACCGAAATGCGTGCAAAGGAGGACTAACCCATGCCATTCCGTGCGTGCAAAGATGTCTGCCAGGCCGACTGTATTGAAAATAATACGTTTATATGGATGTTTTATTGCACGACATTTGTCGGGGTAGGCACGTCATTATAAAAAGACAGAGACAAGCGATGTTGTTGACGTCATACCACACATTTTGAGCCGGCTGCGGTGCGCTAAACCGGATGTTCGCTGAATAGATATATATATATATATATATATATATATATATATATATATATATATATAATATATATCTATATATATTATATATATATATTATATACACATATAATATAATATACGTAGATATATACATATATTACATGTATGTATGTATATGTACATATATATATATATATATAGATATATAATATATTATAATATATATAATATATATACATAT
>NW_023596136.1:29299970-29354488 GCF_011947565.3 Pollicipes pollicipes | reverse complement strand
GACATAACCACCGGCAGTACGGGTGGCCGGCGGGATGGTGGCGGGCTCGCCGGTACTTCATAGAGCTGCGGCGCGGCATTCACTGCGCGGTGCCGCGGCGCGGCGGCCCGAGCAGCGTGGTGCCGCGCCAGAACAGCGCGGTGCCGCGCCGCGGCCGCCCCGAACAGTGCGGTGCCGCGACGCGGCAGCCCCGAACAGCGCGGTGCCGCGGCGCGGCCGTCCCGAGCTCCGCTCTCATTCAGGTGGTGGTATTGCGTCATGTACATTGGCTTTTGCAATCTTCTTGGCGTGCCCAAACAATCCAGAACAACGTCAGCGGCGACATCATTGTGCAAAAATACACCAAAAAGAACTGGAAAGGGCTTAAGGAGCTCTAGTGAGGATCTCAAAATTAACTAAAGGAATAATTGGATGTGTGGACCATTATTGGCAACTTTTGATGCCTCGTGAATGTGCTTGTGTAGCATTGAAAACAAACTCATCAACATATATCAGTGATGTTGATAGATGGGTATGAATAAGAATTGGCCCCAATAAATCTGATCTTGTCATGATATGAACCAAACCCATTCAATTTTGCAAAACACCCGTCGAACTAGATCATATGCTCCATATACTCCTCTCAAAACAGTAGTGCACATTGTCAGCACTGTCAAATGCAGTCATGCATTATGACACACATAAAATTTGATTGTACGCAGCCAAGCGGAGCATTCAAACGACCTGTACGACACCATGGACACGTCATGCAATCTCAGGTACGAGCTGTGTCCGTGCTCCGCCGTCCGCTTGGGCTCGGCGCGCGGCCCTCGTCACCTACGGCACCCGAGGGGCTGGCCAGCGCTCAGCGGACGCCAGCGGTCCGACTCCCCGCTCTATACTTTCAATTTTCATTTTACGAGAGCGGCCCGAAACGGACGCAGCGGAAATGAATTGAGCGCTCCCGGGGGCAGCCAGAAATAATACGACAGTCACGGCAGTCGACGCCGACGGTCGGCACCACACCGGTGGCCGCCAGCAGCTCCGACGAACGCCGCCGCCGATGGGGGCGGAGGTGCACCGCAGACGGCGGGGCGTCCTCGGACACGCCGAGTGCGTGACTGCGCACAGCGGGTTGTGGCTGTGCACAGCACCGAGCGCCGGCGCACAGTGGGGTGCGCTGTGCACGGCAGGTGGGTCAGTGTCGTGGTGTGTGTGGGGGGGGGGGGGTGTTCGTGTGTGTGTGTGTGTGTGTGTGTGTGTGTGTGTGTGTTGTGTGTGTGTGTGTTTGTGTGTGTGTGTGTGTGTGTGTGTGTGTGTGTGTGTGTGTGTGTGTGTGTGTGTGTGTTGTGTGTGGTGTGTGTGTGTGTGTGTGTGTGTGTGTGTGTGTGTGTGTGTGTGTGTGTGTGTGTGTGTGTGTGTGTGTGTGTGTGTGTGTGTGCCGTTTGTAGTGCAGTGACGTGCGCGCAGCAGTGGTGTCGCGTGTGGTTGCAGGTGTGTGTAGTTGTGTGATAACACAGTGAGCGCCACGGGTGCATTATTTGCATTGTCCAAAGCCGTCATACGTTTTCCCTACTGCTCACCAGTCACACGACAGCCTTCGGCGCTGAACTGCTGATACCTGTCAGGCACAGACATCAGCCGCCACAGTTCACTTCTATGGCCTTAATTCAACGCCGACAAAGCCTGGAGAGCGACGCTCATTCCCGCCACGTTCCACTTTTCAGGACGAAGGCGCCGGCGATTCCGGCCAGCCGTGCCCACAGTCGGCGCCGACGGCGAATCGGTCAGCTTGTATCAGAGGCCTCTCGGCCCGATCGCGACGCCGGAGGCCCAATCTTCCGTTCCATCTGCCTTCAGCAGCGGCGGCGGCCGGCCGTAAATGAAGCCGAAGTCGCGTCTCCGTCCTAAATCAGCGGCGAGACGAGCGGGCCGCGGAGGGGGCGTCCTTCACGCCTCCAATCAGCGGGCGCTGGTGATTCACACCGCCGGGAGGGCCGCCAGTCGGCCGCCTCCAGACGAGCCGCGGCCCGTCCAGCCGCCGGCGCGCCGGCTCTCGGGACTGTGTGACAGGTGGTGACAACGCTGCACGGCCAGCGCCCGGGTCGACACCTCGCGGCCAACTGGCGTACGGAAGGCGGGTGCCGGGCCGCCTCCGCAGTCGGGCCGGTACGCCCGGCGCCCCCCACCGGCTGCGTAGGCCAGCTTGTCATTCACATCGGCTAGTTATTCTGTCCTGAATATGGACGCATTAGAGCAGAGAGGAAATCGTTCTATTTTCGTCGCGTAACCAGCACTGAATTTCAGCTCATCAAAGAGTTGCTTAGTGCCTTCGGTGCCAAATAATAGTCATGGTGTCAGTTGCTTAGTGCCGTGGACAGCTGAAACAAAGAATATGGCTCAACAGGGCGTTCTGTTGCCAAAGCTGACAAACGCGCTGTTTTCAAAGAGGTGGTCATGCGAATATAATTTGCATCTAAATTGAACTAAACATCGGCAACTTTGACACTTCATATCGAATGGAATTCCTCGCTTATCAGGTAGTGCAGTTGGCTGCGTAGCGCTAGAAAACAAGCCGAACAACGTCGTATAAGGCCGGCAAACTCCATACGCACTCGCGTCGATAACAACCGTAAATAAATGAGACAGACATCCGGAAAGTCTAGGGCCACCCTTACGTTCAATTGACATCGCCTATGACGCCACTATGCGGAACTGAAAGTGAAGCCTAGTTGTATGATAATTGTAAATACTTTAGAGTAATTTGAGCAACGCGTATAGCATGCATTATTTGCACTGTTCACCGATCTCACGGTCTCGCGCTTGTCAGATTCGTTTCGGATGGTTTCCATGAGTGTGTCTTTGTGTTCAGAGTATGCCAAGCGGAACGTGTTGCGTGAAAATAGCCTGAACTCCCCACCCAAGACGTGCCGATCCGGCCCATCAGATTATTGTGTGGTCGACCTTTTTCCGACAGAAGCTTGGCGTAAAGGCCAGCTCACACCACTTGCGGCACCCGTCGGATAGGGTCAGATCGCGCCCGATCGTAGCTGCCGTGATCACATTTGGCAGTCGGCTGCGTACGATTCGCCCGACGCTCACCACATCGCGCATTTGTGCCTGTTTCATCGGCCGGTTGTTTGAGCAGGGAAGGTGAACACATCCCAACTTTTGGTGCCACAGTTCGCCCGTTTCTGCGCGTCTACGCTCGGTGAAGTCGTTGAATCTGGCGGAAAGGTGGAGGGTCACGCCTGAAATTTGTGCAGTGGCTTGTATAAAGTCAGCCTGCTTTAATTAAGATCTCGAATTGATACGAGTGCAATATATAACCTGGAACCCATCTGCCCCTCTGGGGCCAAGCTGACTCTTGAGCCAGCTGTCAGGTGACCTTTCCACATTAGTCAAACGATGTGCCCATTCTAAGGCTTGCACCCACAGTGCTAGATTATGGGTCTGCTTAAGGGAACCTTCTCTCTCTCCCCACCGAGGCCATGGCACGGGCATCCATCACCGTCATTTCATTTTTTTAAGACGAGCTGGCGGCTGCAGGTTGAGTCACTAAGGCGACTCTGTGGTACAAAGCGACTCAGACTCCGTGTCAGGTGTCTGTTTGCTGCCGTTGCTGTGGTAAGTAACGTGCAGATTGTGCTCAAACGAGCCCATGGCAACGACTTCTGTGGCCAACAAACTTAAGTAAACGAAGTCGCTGCAGGAGACGGGACCCTCGGCGGCCGGTAGCAAAACATGTCTGAGGCGCTGAGACGCGGCATCCTCCGCCGGCGCATCGCGCTGGGTAGGAACCTTGTCATTATTCACGCGCTTGTATTTTTATGAGACCTGACAGCCTGCGAAGCATCAAAATAAATCATTTTGCCCTGTGATATTTGCGATCGCGGTCAAGTTTGTTTCACAGGTCATAAGATACATGAAATGTGGTAAATGCCTGCATGTCGATGCGTTGATCTGATATGTCCAATAAAGCTGGTAAAAATGAGCGTCGCAGTTTGTCCTCAAGCTTCATTACGTCCTTTACGTGCGTTGTACCTGTAGATTGTGCCATAGTTTGGCTAAAGCACACCCGAGTGCGACAATCATCAGAAGTTCAAAGACTTGTATATTGAACACGAAAATCCCAGCCTTAGCGGACCGGAGTGAGCTGGGTGCTGCCAATGCTACCTGTGAGGACCTTTGATTCGAAACATTTGAGCACATAAGACAAGCTCGTGCAGAATGGATACGGTACGTTTCCCATGTGTAGGATCCATAATATATATATATATATATATATATATATATATATATGCAGAAAGACGTGCATAGGGTGCTACGTGATAAATGCTCTCAGTAAAGCGCCCGACCGGACCACAGCTTCCCGCTCTACTTCTTCCGCCATGCTGTGGGGGGGGGGGGGGGGGAGCGCGCACCGCCCGCTGTCCAATGCAATTTGAAGGGGCTGGCGGACAGCGCCGTTTGATTTAGTACGAGATCCCGCAAGCTTCGATTGCGCTGAATTCACCAAAATCAATGCGAGCACACTGAGTTTTGCGTTCGGCCCCCCTCTGTCCAAGATGGCTGGACAGTTCCAGAGTCTTGGCTCGGCGTCAAATGGCACGGTGGACATGCTGTTTCGATGTTCTTTTATTCCTTTACGATCCGCGTTGAGACTCGTCCTCCTCTGACTCAGTGAGCACGGTGTTGCGACTCGTTAACTGTATGACTTGGCCACTAAGGAATACCTGTTTTCTGTTGCATGTCAGCTCAGCTTGGATGCAGGCCGTGCTTAGGTAAGTTCCACTATAAGATTTATGCGGGCCCATTTGCGCTGATAAGTGAAGCATGAGCAGGCTTACCCTGTATGTTTATCTCCTAGAGTGGCATGACTATATCACTGTCGTCATATTTCACCATATTGCAGCAATGTGTCTGTCAGCCAGCAACATCTAACGACATTCTGGACGAGACCATAAGGCCCGACGACGCATCCAACAGGAAAAACTACATACATCATGCAACCAGGACCGATGATGTTGGCTGCATTAAAAGTGTCGGTGACACATGCCTCTTCGGAGCCGCCGCTGAGCTCCTGACTCAGAGGGCAGTTGGTGTTATATATATATATATATATATATATATATATATATATATATATATATATATATATATATTATAATCAGCAAACGAAGATACATAAGAAATTCTCGCCCCGCCAAGCAAAAGATTCACACAGAGTTAGGTTAAACTTAGCCTATCCTCAAGTCGAAAGGAACAACCCATAGTGTGCATCAGTGCGTGCATCGAGCTGCGCTTTTTCGACGGCGCAACGCGGAAAAGTCGCCGCGTCAATGAATGCGCAATATTGTTCGTTTCATTCGGGTTCAACGTTTATCTTTCTTTAGCTATCAAAGGCAAATGCCTTGTTTTTAAATGTTAAGCACGCTGGGCGTGAGCTTTGGTTTCAGAAATGCAAAGCACTATCAAACAGTCGGTCCTTTCTTGTCGCGACCTTTGTCTGGTTGCCAATGAGGGGCACTCCAGCTTTAGACGATACCACAAAAAAGATAACTGTGCAAAAGACGTTTCTGAACAGCTACCACTACATGCACCTTCATGAGAATGGGCAACTGGGTCATACACAGCAAAACATGAACATATCACTTTAAATGAATGTCATGTCTCAGCCGCCGGCCAAGGCAGTAAACAGCACATCACCTAGATGTGTGGCCCAAATGTTTGAAATGGTCGCTCAATGCTCCGTAGTGTGCCGCGGCCGGCCTAGCTGCTGCGGATGAAACGGAAATTATTCCACACGCCGAACCATTGGCCTGTGGCAAATTTGTTGTGGGAATTTGAATAACACATTCAGATCGGAGTAAGTCAGTTGCGTGCCGGCTATTATCGTCGCAAAGTTACTGCAACTTCGTGCGATTTACCACAGTAACCATCACATAATGCAAACCACCATACAGCTAAGTAAAACCAAACAAATGTTATTCAGAAAATCCTGCTTAGCAAACTAGATCATTATAAAGGTGACTGTTGGCCGGGAGGCAAACGGAAAAATATCGTGAATGTCGCCGTTTTGAATAGATACGTGCTCTTCGTGACTAGTTAGAGGTAGCCATATTTTGCAATCTAAGTTAGTTACATCTCTCACTTAGGTTCGCATACCTGCCGCCTAAATTCCGCTCAAATGCGGTAGTTTCTCTCTGATAGAAGGAAATGCTGTAACACGGCTCCGGGAGATTTATTATGTTTAGGAATTGTCGTTGATTCGTCATGATTTCGTTATTTCGTCATAGAGCGCCCTCATGCGTCAAACTGAAGCATAGCAGCGCCCAGAAATGTGGCTTGTAATGTGCACATGGTCATAGTCTATTCGACCATCGAGAGCGGAGCGATTCCAAACAAGATTTGCGTCCTCAAAGACAACTTTGACCCATCACGGGGCTTCAAACGGCTGGCCGCGCCGGTCGACTGACCCCGCGTCGGCAAACATGCCGGAGTCACTCCGTCCAAATGGACGCGGGCGCATCAACACCACTCCCAGTCAACCGACTGGCGAAACGAGGATTGCGATCGAAAAAGCACTGCAGTTGCCTAGGGACAGTTCATCAGGGCTGATAAATCATTGCTCTCGTGTAATCAGCCGCCACAGCCACGTCCTTGACGTGACCTACGCAGAGCGGTTACCGCTTCCGGCCGCCGACTGTGGAGAACTGATTGATCACGGGCAGTGCGCCTCGTAACGGCTGCAGAAGTGTCTATGGGCAGGCCTGCAGCCAGCTGAACCGAACAGAAGATGGATCAGCTGCTCACAACTCAAATGTTCCACCTGCTTTAACGCACTGGAACGCTAGACAGCAAACAATGTTTTTGTCCACTTGCGTGTGCATCAGTCGTAGGCTACTGACAACGCAAGACGCTCAGAAAGCAAGAAATATACTCGTAAAAAGCTAACACTCCAAACAGCCTGCTTATATTCCAAGGGAGGTTTCGGGATAATCTCTACCCCTTCCGCGGCCTAGGTCAAACAATGATATTCATGGACACAGATTTAGGGCACGCACTAAGAAAAGCATAAAAAGGCATAAGCAAGCAACATACCTGCGACTCTAAAGTAACGAAAGTACGAAAAATAACTTTTAAGATTCAGCCGCAAGGAAGTGTTGCAAACCGTTGACAGAGAAGGCATGCAATGTATTTATAATTGTGATGTGATCGTAACGAATTTCTAAACGTTGTGATGTCACATAGCAACTAACTGACGGTGCGCATACATCTTAAGCACGTACATGGTTTTTTGCACATTTCGTAGTCGATATAACAGCGACGCATACGGTATATCGCGACGTTAAACAAGATAACGGTTATAGCGTCTGACCGCCTAATGAGGTTTGATGCGTTAAAACAGGTGGAAAGCTCGGCTTGTACACAACTTATCCATCATCTGTTCCGTTCAGCTGACCGCAAAGCTGCCCATAAACACTTCTGCAGCCGTTACGAGCCGCAATGCGTCCGTGATCAAGCAGTTCTGCACAGTTGACGGTCGGAAGCTGTGAAGCTTTTACCGAACTACAACGTTGCTAATTATGTGATATATGTATATATATATATATATATATATATATATATATATATATATAGGTTTATATAGGTAGACATAGATATAAAGTACCATGTAATGATGTAAGTTACCTATACCTTAGTGTAGTGAACTAGCTAAATAAGTATTTACATTACCTATAATAACGCAAGTATTTACGTGACTTGTTTTAATGTCCCCATATGTCGTATGAGTCACTATTCAATTGATTCCGAAATGTGAAAGGGCTATGGACATGTGCAGTGTCACATAGTTGTAATGTGACATGGCAACATTCAGATGAAGTGCAATGTAATCGTGTCGAAATTGTGAGTGCATTGCATTTGTTCTTTGTCAACGGTCTGCATTATTTATCTGCGGCGAAAATAAAACAGACATCTATCATACTCTCGTTACCTCAGCGGGCTAGGTAAGTTGATTGCATGTGATCTTTACGTTTTTCTGGGTACGTATCTCATCTGTTTTCACGAATATGATCGTCTGACCAAGGCTGCAGAAGGGGTAGAGATCATCCCGAAGGTACCCCTTGAATAGAAGCAGGGTGGCTGTAATATCATCCTCTTTGAATTTGCAATGTTCCAGCTTAGTGATATTTTCAAACATCGAGATGCACCTGTTTATTAAGACAGGCAAATATCTGACTATGACTCCTTTCTAAGAAGAAGTGCAGAAATACGACCGCGGCTGTGCGTTCCACTGCACTGGTCCCATTTAGTTCATGCATGTATTACTCTGTGAGCCCCATCCACCACCTTTTAAGGCCATTGTCACATCTCCCGTTTCCCCGGAATCTGACATCACTCTTGTCCGCCTCATTCCTCGCTCCAACTCCCAGGTGACCGTCGGAAGACCCGCTGCCCACTCGCCTCGCCGCAGCCCGTCCCGTCATACCGTCCACGCATGCGGCGCCCCAGGCTCAGTGACGCGCCGTTCGAACAGGTTGCTGTGACGCGTGCGCCGGTCTCCGCGCCTCTCCCCCGGAGGCGCCCCGCTAGGCGCCCCCGGCACTGCTCTGCGCCCCCAGGCTGCGCCGCCGCCGCCGCCACCGCCGGCGCCGAGGCGCCCGCACAGCGGCGGGCAGTGCGCGGCGCGCGGCCGGCGGGAGGCGTCGAGGCGGTGTCCGGCGCTCAGCAGTGAACAGGGACGGGCGTAGCGCCGGAGTGGTCTGACGGGCAGGGTAGCGCCAGGCGTCGGGGGCACCATGAGCGCGGCGCGGGGCGTGTGCCGGTGGGCGCTGCTCATCACTGTGGCTGTCTTCAGTCAAGGTGAGTTTGGACAGAGATGAAAGTGCGCTTAGTGCTTAGGAGATAGGGGGAGAGTTTCACGCAAAGGCGCACAGCGCATACAAATTCGCATGTATTTGTCGGCAAACCTGGTCAAGACAGTTCTTAAAACATTCGTCGGGTGGCTTTAGTTCAGTTGTGTACACCCCGAAGTACGGCGACGTCCGAGTCGGCCTAATTTAGCACAGTTGTCCGCATTCAAATGCCATTTGTCTCAGTTACAATACTCGTGACGGGCAGCAGCTATCCGCCCCTTATCGCTTACAAATGAACTGCCCTTGAAACAATTGGACTCCATGGGCAGACTTCAGGAAGCAAAACTGAGACGACTGTAACCGGCAGATACGAAACTGAGAGTTGGAAAGAAGTGTATAAAAGGTGCTGGTCATACAGATCCAGGAAGTCTTCTGACAAATGCGCGTCTCTGATTTACTTAGATTGCGATGAAAAATAAGTTTGTGTCTTCACCACATAAGATATTGCGTTTCAATCGATATCTACGTAATACAATTCACCAGATTACTAACGATGGCAACGTTACCCACTGAACGCTCTGCCAAAGTTTTGTGCGCCTGGTGTGAAGCCCAGTTTTCTTAAGTCTGATTGCACACGTTTCCCTGCCCATTTCATAGACGTGTCTCTCCGATGCATTACAATCATTGCTTCCCTGATCGGTGCCAAATCGCATGCTGCGTTCACAAGTTGTAGGAACTCTGGTGAGCCCCCGGGCACGTCCAGCGTGAGTTTTATAAACGTCGTCGCTACAATAGAGATGTGTATGCGTCTCACTCCAGTCTTGGCCCTTCTATCCCTCGCGACAGGCACACAGCCCCAACAATGCCAGCCGTTCCTGGCTCTCGCCTGGCGCCTCCCGCGGCATGCGCCGCTGCACAATAACTCACTGATTAGATGGGCCCAGCGGGGCGCACGGCGTTCTCCGTCTCCATCCCGCCCCGGTTACCTGGCGCATTGTTGGCCGAAGGGACCGTGAAATGGCGCCTCGCCACATGCCAGCCTGCTCACTCCGCGCCCGATGTCACTGGGAGTTAAGCTGATCCGCGCCATGTGCCATTGAAGTCATGTTGTAGTCTGCCTCTTTTGTCTCTGCTTGTCTGTTTGTCTACTTTGTCGGTGCAGGTTAGAGTGCGCTTTGTCCCGTGTCTTGCGTACTTCTGTGGGTTTGAGCACGCTGTGTGGCTCGTGACCAGACGGCGTTTTATTCCTGGTGCCACTGTGCGTTGGGCTCGACTTGACGTCTCTGGATGTCAGAATGTACCCGCCCCATGCGCCACTGTAGGTCGGCCTACTCTGTTCCGCCTTTAACTACACGCCAAACTGTGCGTCCCGCGTCACTGTAGATCAGACTCCACGCTGTTCCTTGTGTGAATGTCGCCCAGTCTACTCTGTTCTTGTGTTACCGTAGCTAGCAATTCTGCCCTTTCCACGATACTGTAGATCACACTTACCTGCCCGTTTTACCATACGTCGGGGTGTATTCTATTTCGTAATCCAACGTAGGCCAGGCCTGTCAATGTTCACCAGATCAGGGCAGGTCAGACTGGTCTCTATTTCGTAATCCAATGTAGGCCAGGCCTGTCAGTGTTCACCAGGTCAGGGCAGGTCAGAGCGATTTTTGTCTGCTGCACCACTTTATCTGAGACCGTACTCGATCTCCGGTGTCAACGGAGGTCAGGCGGATTTGTTCTCCTGAGAAACTGTAGGTCGTTCCCGGCGCCACTGCAGGTCAGACTATTTTGCCTTATGTGTAACCCAAGATGAGCTGTTGTCCTGTACCGTGTCACTAAAGACAACGGGCTGTTGCTCACACCTAAATCAGTATAGATCAAAGGCTGTTACTCGGCACCTGAATCACTTAGGCTCATGGGCTGTTGTTCAACACCTAAGTATCTAAAGATCGTCGGCTGTCTCTTAAGATCATGGGTTGTTACTCGGCACCAAGTCACTAGAGATCACGGGACGTCAGTAAAATCCTGAGCTGTTGCTCGGCACCTAAGTCAGTGGAGATCATGGGCTGTTGTCATGCATGTGTCATCGAAGATTGTGGGCTGGTGCTAGACACCATGTCTCTCTATACATCAGACACTGCTGTGCATCACTTCATCTGCCAAAGTAACGACCGGACTTAACACTGTAGATTTGTGTTTAGGCATGGTAGCTTGAAGAAGCACGAAGTAATCATGTGAGGCAAATATGCACGCACGAAGCATGCCTCGGTTTATGACAACAGCGCTTCTTGTCCACTGCTAACATTTAAGTTCTTGATATTTTAATAATATTGTGAAGCTAATGACCTTGACACCTTCCGGTCATGCCTTTGCTGAGATGGCTGCCTCTCAGTGCTAAGGCTGCCTCTTAGCGCTGAAACGTTCGACGGTCGCACACGATCACTTGCGTAACGCACGCGCGCGTAGTACAAATAGATATCCCTGCTGCACTCTACAATCGCTTTGACAGATCTTAGGCACCGCCACACAAGGATGCACGGTTTTCACGGCAGTCCTCTACCTCTGGTCGATGGGGTTTTCTGAAAGATTTTCTCCCGGTATCATTTGTATCAACGCCCATTTGCCCCACTACCTGTGTCGCATTGTTCATATGTCCGCGTCGTCGTCATCACGGTAGTGTACAGCAACGGCGTCAGCAATCTCTATCTTTTTTTCGAGCGCCATTCTGAACTCCTCTTGGGGACTTCGCAGTATGCCGGGACTTGGCTAGCCCCGCTGTGGACAACGATCAGCCGTCACACGTCCCACCTGTCACCAAGGAGTTACCTGAACCACCGCAGGTCCCTGCACCACCACAAGTCCCCACACCGACACAGGCACCTGGGTCATCTCAGACGTCTGCACCAACGCTCAGCCTCGGGACCTGTCACCGGACACGCTAGATAGCTCTCGGACGTGGATCTCGTCACTCGCGACACATCAAATCAGATCGCTAAAAACCGGAGCTTCGCGCCATGCAATACACCATAGGCTGCAGGCGTTCACCCTGTGCACCGAATTAGGATTTGGTTACGCCCACCGCTGGTGAGTTTCGGGTGGTGACCTGACGAGTTGAGCCCGTCAAGCGGCGTCGGTCGGCGCAGGTCGTCGGGGTCGACGCGTCGCGCCTGACGTCGCCGGCGCGGCTGCGCCATCAATCTGATGCAGCGTAACGCGACATTATCCGCGCCCCATCCATCTCCGGCGCCCGGCCGGCTCGCTGAGAGGGCGCCGCTCCAGGCCGGGCAGGTCTATTATGGCGGTCTCGGCGGCTCATTCGGGGTCGCATTACCGGCAGCGGTGACGGGCTTCGGTGGATGGCGTACAAGTCGGACCGCGGGCCGTGACGAGGCCATGGCGGGCCGGCCGCAGGCAGGATCAGCTGTGGCGGACCGCGGGGCGTGGCGAGCCCATGGCGGGCCGGCCGCAGGCAGGATCAGCTGTGGCCCGGACACACCAGCCGGCGAGGCGATGACGGCGCTGGGTTACGGCACTCTGTTGGTCATGCTTGATGCTCCGTAAACAATGCGGCCTGTTTACATGGCGAGGGTCATGTGCCACTAGAACTTCACATCATGCGTGTGCATCTTGTGTAAGGTCAACTCAGGGCACTCCCGTATGTGGGCGATCGTCGTGGCAGTTCAGGATTATGCAAAAATCGTGAAGTCGAGCCCGTTAAGAGATGTGTTTGATTGCCTGTGGTTCCCAAAATGTCCAGATATCATGAACAATGCATACCAAGGTATGTGATCAGGCTAGGCTTGTAAATATGCTGCAACCCGATTCATTGCGTTCTT
This sequence comes from Pollicipes pollicipes, assembly GCF_011947565.3. Classification (NCBI taxonomy): domain Eukaryota; kingdom Metazoa; phylum Arthropoda; class Thecostraca; order Pollicipedomorpha; family Pollicipedidae; genus Pollicipes; species Pollicipes pollicipes. The sequence continues at coordinate 29,341,821 of NW_023596136.1, read as the reverse complement.
TTTACGTAAGTTGTTCAGTGGATTAGCGAGGAACAGTATTCACATAGATAAGAGAGAAATATTAGTCTTATTCCTCGGAGAAAACCAGGAGAATGGAGATATAGATGGGCTGATATTTCGGCAACATGCCTTTATCGGAACAATAGCAGAAGTGGCGCTGACGGCGCTCTTCTGCAAGTAAACGTGTTACACTCACGGACAGCTTTGCAAGAATGTCATCACGTCAAGAATGTCATGTCAAGGACAAAAACAGGCAAACAGCAATACTTGGTTCAACCAACACCTTCAGATCCACCACAGAGATTGAGTACAAGTGAGTGCTAGGGTGGCAATTTCACACGGTCAATTTGCAACCTTTTCTGCCATTGTTTCGATAAAAGCATGTTGCCGAAATATCAACCCAACTATATTTCCATTCTCCTGGTTTTCTGCAAGGAATAAGGCTTTCTTTTTTAACCTGGTGTCTATTTTGCTGGTTCTGGCAACATAACTGAAGAAAACATTTCGTAGCTGGTTCTTGCCAATTTTAGACAGAGAACGTACCGGCAGTGTTGATGTATAAAGGATCGAGACTGCGAAGCACTTCCTTTTCCCTGATTTCCGTTCGGTCCTGCAGTGCTTGCTTAGTCTGGATTGATGGTGCTGATTTAACACCATTAGCGATATTGGCACCATTCCACTCGGCTCCGCAATCCAGTTTGTAAGCTGGTGAGTCGCGGCCTAGAAGTTTACACACATTTCGCAGGGGTAGCATCTGACCGGGTTCAGCCACGGATAGCTGCCGGGCGGCGCGACCGCGAGACGGGTTAGCAATGCCTACCCCGTATGTAACAGCCACCGAAGCTCGGTCTGCGAGGCAAAAGCCAGCTCAATCGCCGCCACATCGGGCATGTCATACATCGTCCGGTTTATCCGGGAGACAATGCTTTAAAAGGAACGCGCCATGTTTGAAGATATTGAACCAAGCATCAGACATGATGAAAGAAGCTTACGGATAACTGTTGATATATTTCTTTAATGGAAAAGACTGGTCCAGACCATGCAATTTCTTTACTTAGTAGATATGCTCCTCAATGCGTCGTTGTTTGGTTATGTCATGGAACGTATGCATGACATTAGGATATTGCCAAGTTGGCCGTGCGAAATTGGCACCTTACCACTCACTTGTGCTCAATCTCCGTGGTGAATCTGAAGGTGTTTGCTGAACCAAGTATTACTGTTTGCCCGGGTTTTGCCCTTTCTCATGGCATTCTTGCAAAGTTGTCCCTGACTGTAATATGTTTACTTGCATTCACATTTAGTTCATGGCGCTATTCTTAAGTTATTCGGGTATAAGCCTTATTTCCGTAATTACTAGGGCCCATGTCCAAATTCATATATCATGTAGCACAACATATGATTCGTGCTATAAAATTGCGCAGCCTGCACGTTATTGATTGATAATCAATTGAACCAAATCGATAACCAAAAGAAATCGTGCTCAGGAACGCAAAATATGAACGACTCGACAATTTTATTCTTCTTGGCCTTGAACACCGCATGACTAATGGGGTAGTAGGATTATAAATACGTTTCCATGGCGTCATGCATGCCTGAATGTCCTTGAATTAGTCTGCGCGAGAAAGGCTGCACATCCTCGTTTCATGTCTTAGCACTGGGCTGTGAACTGCTTTTAGGTATTAGAGCAGGGCTGAGAACTGCGCCGAATACTCTTTGGGATGGCAATGCTCTAACAAATGGATGGCTCCGGACCGTGCAGGACAGTCCGGCATATCACTACCGACCGAGATGAATCGAAACTGAACACATTAAATATAAAAAATTGGTAAGGATTTTAGCATTTATGTAATTTCTGATAATGTACGATATAACGTTCATGCCTCCTCGCAACCGAACATGCTTCACTGCAGCACGCAAGCCGGTGTAACACTCCGTGCTCATTCGCATCTGGGGGGCAGTGATGATCACGCGCGCGCACATATTAGCGCGGAGTGGCACCATGTTCCATCAATGGACAAATGGAGCGGCGTACAGTGCCGCCCGTCTTTGTCCAGGCGATGAGACCGCATTGTTTGTGTGCTGCCGTACCGCGGTCAGCGTTTCCCATGCGCAGCCCATACTGGCTGTGTCCGCAATGCCGCGCGACCATCGCAGGCATCATTACCAGACCGGCCCCCTTGCGGGGTGACGCACCGCTCGGGGGCAGGGGGGGGGGGGGGGGGGGTGGCGCGTCCCGGAACGCCTCTGATAAAGGCCGGCGCCGCGGGGATAGACGGCTGCTCTGTCCCGGCACGGCCCCCCCCCCCCCCCGGACCACAGGCAGGTTGAGAAGACTCTAATGCTAGGGCAGACTCCTGCCGCCTGGGCATGCTGTCAATGTCGGGGCAGAGTCTCGGCGCCGGGGCAGACTCCTGCTGCCGGAGGAGACTCCTGCCGCTGCAGCAGACTTGTCGGCGGAGACTCCTGCCGCCGGGTCGGACTCGTATCATCAGGACAGACTCCTACTGGCGGAACAAACTTTTGCCGGCATCCAGAGCCTAAATCAACGACCAGCAGTCGGCCGCGCTGACTGTGCATTTCATTCCGCTGCGCGGTCCGCCTCTGGTAAAGGTCCGCGGCAAAACCCCGGGGCCTATCTTCGTCGTCCAAGCATTGCGTAACTTAGGTGTGTCCTCGAGGGTCCGGCACATTTACACCTTGTTTGAAGATTTACGGCAGTTTTTGTGCCGCTTGTGTGCCCATGGGACATTCGATGGGCAAATGGAGTAACAACGTTGAATCACGCGCCGTATATCATCGCACCTAGCATATTCGTTGTTTCCCAACCATGAGTGTTTTGCAGGTGACAAGTTGACGTTTGGCTCAGACTTATTTCCACTCGCTTCAATCTCAAATGTACGCAGGGCGTGCATGCTTCAGGGAAGCTGTGGTGGCCCGACCCAGGCCACAGCACCCAGCCGGTGCTGGCTGTAGTGACACACTGGCGTGTCGCCTGGGCCGGCGGCCACAAAAACCACACCAGATGCTCGTTAGCGCCCACCCTTGCCGACTGCCTTGCCGGGCCGACAGATAGTTCACATGCCGACAACGCTTTGCTCAGAGTGTCAACAGTGAACGCATACCGACTGGGCAGCCCGGGGCGGGAGTAGCGGCTGCACCTGGACAATGTCAGGGGGGCGGCCAAAAACAGAAGGCCGCTACCGACGCAGCCAACAGTGCAACAGCGGAGCGGAATCCGATGAGGCATCGGAGCAGCCTGAGCGGTCGGATGCCGTCTCTCTCGGCCTCAGCTCTGCCTGTTGCCAGCTCGGTGGCCGGCTGACGTGATGCCCGGCGGGTGGCGCTGCGAGCGGGTCACGCGGGTCACAGCGGCGGGGAGGCAGGACCCGGGGCTGGGGCTGGGGCTGGGTCAGCAGCGCCGGCAGGACCCAGGGCTGGGGCTGGGGCTGGGTCAGCAGCGCCGGCAGGACCCGGGGCTGGAGCTGGGGCCGGGTCAGCAGCGCCGGCAGGATCCGGGGCTGGGGCTGGGGCTGGGTCAGCAGCGCCGGCAGGACCCGGGGCTGGGGCTGGGGCTGGGTCAGCAGCGCCGGCAGGACCCGGGGCTGGGGCTGGATCAGCAGCACCTGCGGGACCCGGGGCTGGGGCTGGGTCAGCAGCGCCGGCAGAACCCGGGGCTGGGGCCGGGTCAGCAGCGCGCCACAGGTCAGCACGCTCTCGAGGACAGCAGGTCTCCAGGCGCTGTGAGTGCTGGCCGTGCGCGTGTGCGGACTCTGGACTCGCTTTCTGCTCAGGATGTGCGGACTCTGGACTCGTCCTGTGCTCAGAGGCCGCGACGGCCGGCCTTCTGTGGCCATGCTTAAATTGTCATTTTAGCAGCGTTGCGCGAATAAGACGTCACGTAGCCAATCTTGCCTGATGCAGCCATGAACGGCCGAACACACAAGAACGGCTCGCGTCTTGGGGCCTGACGTATGAGGCGTAGATAGTGAGCCTTCCCGATCTCCCGCGATCACCATGCGTTTTCGTCAGTCCGCTCGCAAAGCGAACCATTCGACTATTTAATCAAGCGCAGTTCATTGACGCGAGGCCGCGCGCTATCCGGAAGCTCAGTTTCCGCCCCGCCTCTGTCTGCGGATCACGTCCGTGCTGTGATCGTTCTGCCGGCGTTGGGCCGCTGTTGTGGATCGTCGGCGTGAAGAATGGCTTGCGCCGCGGCCGATTGCGCGTCCCCTGGTGCTTTAAGTAGACAGCGCGACACGACCGGGCTCCATTGTGGCGCGCGCTGAGGTGCGGACCACTGAAGGTGTAACGGACGCCGCCGTTGTGGTCGCCCCCCGGACCGCATGATTCATTTCCACATCAGTCAGTCCTTTCGGATCCAGATTTATATCAGCGTGTAACTGATGGTCTGTTGGTCTCGCGTTCGATGGTGACAACGGACCACACCCGGCCTGCAGGTGGAACCACGTGGTTTATGGCTGGAGGCTAGGTGAGACACATTTTGCAGTTCTTCAGCGTGACGTCACCGGAAATTGGGGGAAAAATTGTACCGTGTGTAAATTCAGGAAGTCGAGTCCATCTCACCGACTTCAAATACCCTTTTTGCCCGCGAAAATGAGCTGATGATGCGACACTTGTGAATTGGAGTGACAGTCGTGCAGACCATCTCTTCATGGTACATAGGACATTATTGCTGAATGCATACGTATCACGTCACTGCTTGAATTATCCTGAGCTTCGCTACCAGAATGTTGTGGCTGTAGCTCAGAATTGGCCATTGGTCGCCAGAAAAATGGTCATTGTACTAAATCCCGCACTTATGAGAGTTAGACACCAAACGTATAGCTTTGAAAGGTATGTGAGAGCATGCAGAGGCAATGCAACAACTCGTGTTTATTTTGTCATCAAAGCCCGATCTGCCCCTTCCCCCCCGCCACCCTTTACATCTTCCCCACCATCTAACTATATATGTCGCTTATCCACATCATATTTTATCACGTATAGCTCATAAGCATATATTACCAGCCGCTACTCCGGACAAAAACACTCGAAACGAGAGGTAATTCGATTAATGTCACGTGAGCTCTCTTGTATATTGAAACTTAACGAACTATAGCGAAGTGTGCTTTTGTAATCCTGCCCCGAATGCACAAGATGGAATGTTTTAACTGGTGCAACGTGTTTTACTGAAGGCTAAGGAATATCACTCAGCTTTAAGGTGGTTATTCTAGAACTGTAGAGATGGCAGGCAAGTAAGCAAAACTGGAGGATATAGGCATAAGGTTCACGAAAATATGTTGGTCTTCATTACCTAATAGCGAGAACAAAAATGATTCAGTGGCGTAGACTGATCACGATCATGCTTTTTGTCGCTTGGAAAACACATCCTAATTTTGTAACAGGAAAGATCCGCCCCAGTTGCGTCCCATATCGCGTTGCTCGGCATCCATCCAACCTCTGACCGGCTGCTGCCGGCCAGCCTGTGGACTGGTGCCATATTTGGTCAGGTGATGCCTCTCTTTTTGCGCATTCCTGTATGGGATAATCAGGTTCAAGAAATGCATTCAAGCTCTGAAGCTGGAGCATTGTAAGCGTGAATAAGGCTGCGGTTGTGACTACATTTTTTGTGCGCTACGATTTGGCTGCCTCTCGTCAGAAGTCGACCTGCCCTTGAGCTGAAATTGAATCGCCTGCTTCGTCGGATGCAGTAGCTGAAGTTATTCGGTTTCGGCTGACTTTCCAGGTAAACTTTCGCCGGCAGTTTTTGTCCGCCATCGGGCAGCGCAGTCGACGCCTCCCCATGTGGCAATAGATCAGGAGCGGCAGCATCTGAAAATAGTAGGGCGCGATCTCGTTTTGCCAGATAAAGCGCGTCCCCGGACCTGACAGGGCCGTTGGGACATAAATTACGCCCTCCAGCCGGCGATAATCTCAATCGTACACATATTTCTCGCCGTCGGTCGGAGGGGGCGGCAGCCTGGCTGACGAACACGCTCCACACGCCCGCCCCACACGCTCACACAGGCACGCACACACACACAAACCCAGCGCTGCGCCGGGGGCGTCACGGGGTCGGGAGGCGGCCTTATGCGACGACAAAGGCCACATTATCATACGCTCGTTATTGCGTTACAGTGCGGGCTGAATTTGCATAAAGAAATTTGCCACGGCCGTTTACTTTTGCATAAAGATCGTAGATCTTGATCTAGTATCCTAAGATAGCTCCTATTCGAGGCGTCATCAAAGACCCTTTGAAATGGTTCCGTTGCGTTCAGCTGGGTATTGGGTCGCGTGCAGTGACAGGAAATGGGTAAATAACGACTCGCTGAGCTCGGATGAACCGAAACGTGTGGCATATAAATAGGGGAATAAACGGGCGACTCAAAGGTACGATAAGCTTCCGACGTAGTGTATTCCTGCTGTAAAGAGGGGTGCAAAACCAATAGCTGCCCCTGATAGTTCTTGTCGTATCCTGGCAGTCGCGTCAATGGTATGAATGTGCTTTAGACCACTGGCTGGTCTTGATGTTAACTGGATGAACGGTGTAGGGAATATCGGACAGTACGGTGCTCTAAGCACCTTCTAGATACGCCACATCCATATAGCGTGCGTTACTGTAGCAAATCGATATGGTTTGACGGAATTCAACTGTCGATGGACGTGCGTGGATTTCACAATCATTTGGCGCATGTCACGGCCTCAGTTGCAGGACCGCCCGCAATCGCTTGCATCCTTATGCAAAGCAATTACCATCTGTCACGCGCCGGTCCTGTGCCAGCTTCTTCCGAACTAAATCCAGCAAAAGAGGCTCACAGCGGGCTGGCGACCGAAATACGTGCCCTGTGCAGGAAATGAGGCGTTCTCAGTGGCCACTTGTTGCGCAATACTGGTTTCCGACGTCCGCGGGAGGTCCGTGATCGTGGCCGTTTGCCATGATGTTAAAACGGCTCGGCCGCCGGGCGAGACCGGCGCTGCCCGCCGGCCGTGGTGGGCGGCGGCCCAGTTACCGCCTGGGTGACCAGCGGGCCGCGTAAATAGCGGTCAACATCTCTTCATTAACATGGGCGCGCTGCCTGTGGCACCGCTTTAAACGGATGATAATTACGTTTTAACGATGCAGCCTGACGATGAAGCCGGGCAAGGTAATCACCGGTGCAATTTGCTGAAGATTGACTAGCGGAAAATGCGGGTTTTCAAGGATGGGTAGTAATGATGCTGGCTTGTAGCGGATATCTGGCATGCGGCGCGCTCCTGTTAACGTCAGGCAGAGTGAGACAAACTATTCAGTTCAGCTTTGATTCACAGCATGTTATGCAGAGCTAAAAGCTACCGAAGATAGAATATCCCAGCAGTGATAGATCACACCAACACGCCAACGGTGGGCGACTGTCAACAGCTATTGGTGGGGCGGTCAGGGTTAAAACGTCCGGGTTAAAACGTCCGGGTTAAAACGTCCGGCTCACACAGTTAAAGCGTCACACATTTGAAGATATTGAAGAAAGCATCAGATGTGATAAAACAAGCTCACTTATGAGTATTAGTGTGTTTTTAAGTGGAAAAGATTGCTCTGGATAACACGTTTCATATGTTTAGTAGATATGCTCCTCAAAACGTCATTGTTTGATCGTGTTTTGATGTCTCGCACAACATTCACTGATAGCCAATTGGCGGCCGTTATATCTGGAAATCGTGCTCACAACGCCAGATATGAACGACTCGACAAGTATATTTCGCTTGGTCTTGATCGCCGCGTGGCTATTGGAATGCCAGGATTTGAATAACGTTATTATGACGTCATGGATGCCTAGGTTACCTTGAAATAGTCTCCGCGAAACAGTCTACACATGTTCGCGGGCAGGCAGCTCAGAAACTAGGGAGTTTATGCCTTAAGCAGGGCAGTGCTGTGAAATGTACCGAATGGTTTTCAAGACGGCTAGTTCAGTCCAAAACCCCACACAAATGTGGAACACTTCCTTCACACGGTGTCGCCTGCTGGTCGTCTTGGGCGGGACAGCGGGCGGCCCTGGCCCGGCAGCCTGGATCACTCTGGTCACGAGGTGCTGTGACGGCCACCTCAGACGGGCGGCGCATACCGTCCAGCTTTCGACACCCCCAGAGGGCGGGCTCGGGCGCCCTCTCTGCTCCCCGGCCGACTATCGGCCGCCCCATCTCGCTCCACGCCGCTTTTTAGCCATATGTCACCGGCGTGAGCAGAATAAAGGGCACGTAAACAGATGCCGTGCGCGCCTCACCGCCGAGAAGAAATCGCTTTGATATTCCACTCTGTCTATGGGCAGTCGGGCTCAGACGCGGGAGCGAGTGGAGATACCTGTTCTCGACTGGGCTGGAGACGCAAGAAATGTGTGATGTATGGGCTGTCAATGTGTGAGTGATTGGCAGGGAGACGCACGAGTTCCCTTTCGGCCGAGCCACGCATGTTGGCCGGCAAATCCAAAGTGTGGGCCGCTCTCCTGTTGAGTCGCAGTCTCTACCTAGTTCACTTGCTGATGCGTCCTACCCGCGTTGCACATCACATGTTCTGGCGTGATGTGCTTCCGTACATGCGTTGAAATGAGAAAAGTTTCCGTCAGTCCTCCCCGATTGGTACATCACTTCCACCTCCGAGATTGATAAATTGCTTATGCGCTCATATGTGTAGTACGAGAGCGTGTGTTTCAGTAGCGTCTATAGCGGGCTGATATGAGGTCCTGGCTTACTTTGCAGCTGTTGGCCACGTCGGCGCCGCCAGTTTGTCTTGAGCGTCCCAGAGACCATTGTTTGGTTAATACACGCCGTCATCACCACCTCCGACACATGGGGCTGTGGTGACAGTGTGCTTAGGAATTTGACCATGTCTGTTCGACGATGCCGGGCTGAAATTATTCAATGCGAATAAATCTTCAGATCAAAGGCTGTTGTATATTTGCAAGTAGACAATGGCTTGGAAAGTATGTGGACAGTTTAAACAAAAGGTAATTGGGAAACCCATCAATTTTCAGCAGTACCTGGAAATGTGCACATACGAAAACAAACGTATGCACGCTCTTGCACGAACACACGCGCAGGTTAAAGCCGCACGTGGTGTCACAGGAGTGTTGACAGTCGCGGCCCAACCAGCTGAATAATGGCCTGTTGGCATGGGCGGTGACGCGCGTCGTTTCCGCGTCACAAAGGCAGGTGGCGGCATCACAAAGAGCGTGACGTGCAATGCATGGCCGAACGCACTCAAATTGGAATGGGGTAGGGTTTGCTGACCGCGATATGATTTACACCAAAGGCACACGTGGTCGTATAACCCTTCTGCAACGACAAGTTATATTTCCAAGATGAAATCGACAAACCAAGGCTAATTGTCAAAAATATGACCAAAGTGGTTTTTCTGCACAGCATTCAAACGTGCAAACAAAATCACTTGAGGTACTTTTCTCTCAAAGGCTGCCAAGCGTGATAAGACGAGAGATTGGAGTAAAGAGCGCGTTCTGTGTACAGAGCCGACAGCTGCCGAAAAGCATGACGCATTCAGTAAAAATACGACGTTAAATGCGTGGTTTAAAGCCAGAGGCTATGAGCGCACGTCCGACGCGGATAAAAGCACGCCTTGTGAGGATGTCATGCCGGTTATTTTTTAGTCCAGCCCGCGCCAAGCCACTGTGTCTACAAGCACTGGTTTTGGCGGACTAACTTCGAACGCCTGACGATCTTAGTAAGCTTGTGATGGCCTTCAAGTAAAGTCGGGGTGAGCTCCGGAATCAGCAAAATTGTCATGAGTCTGTGTGGCCTGGATTCCGTTGAATATCTGTTAAGTCGGAATTGGAGCTGACTGAGCCATGTGATCGGTAAATGAAGCCATGTATAAATGCACGTAAAAACATTCACCGAGTGTAAAATATCTCACGTAAAATTAAACACGGTCATAGACGGACGTCTCGTTAAGAAAGCACATGTGCCATGCAGACTACAGAGAAGCCCATCAAAAACCGCTCCCATTCAGTGTGAATCCTCCGAAACCAGTTTCAGAATTAAGCCATTTATCCCCGACTTGGTATCGGTGCCGAGTCAAAGTCGTGCTGTTATGTTCGCAGCTGGGGCCGAGATCCATCCCATGCGTCGGACTCCGGATCGGCTCCGCTGATGGGGGATCACGCACGAGTGTGGCTTTCAGCGATCCGATTAATGTTAGCCCGCCTCTCTATTCCATGCAACAGCCTAGGCTGCCTCGCCTTGCGTCTGTCCTTCCCCATTTATGTCAGCAGTCTACGTTGATGTACTCGATTTTCTCCACTGTTCTATCGCGCACTTCAATTGGCTTCCGTCACATGCATCATCAATTTCATTTTCTGAATTCGGCCCGCTCCTGCCACGCGAAATGAATAACGAGTGGTCGCTCGGGCAGAGGGGCTATATTTCAGAGGGCCATCGCTCGGCTGAAGCTGAATACGGGATATCCTGACCACAGGCTCCGCGCTGGAGGCTGTGTGATCCCCACCACAGCCTCCGCACTGGAGGCTGCGTGATCGTGACCACAGCCTCCTCACTGGAGGCTGCGTGATCCCGACCACATCCCCGCAGTGGAGACTAAGTGGCCCGGACCACAGCCTCCGCGATTGAGGTTGCGTGATCCCGGCCATAGCCTCTACACTGGAGGCTGTGTGATCCCGACCATAGCCGCTGCACTGGAGGCTGTGTGATCCACGACAGTCCGTACTGGAGGCAACGTGATCCCGACCACAGCCTCCGCACTGGAGGCAGCGTGATCCTGACCACTGGGATTGAGCCCGCGTGGCCAGCATGCGTCTGAACGTCTTCGTGAAAGATAGCGGACAACATCCCTGTCCGGTAACGTTTCGGAGATGGCGATATGGATGTACTCCTGGTTCATCCGACGGCCTGACTCGCCGTTCGTAGGTCAGGAGGGCTTGGTCTCCTGCATGGTTGGAAGACCCTCACTTAATGCACGGCCAGGAGACTCTTGTTCACCGCCCGGCGATTGGGGTCTGACTCGTCGCGAGGCCAGGAGCGTTAGGAAGGCCTGGTTCACCGGGCGGTCAGGAGGGCAGGACTCGTTACTCGGTCTTTAGTAGGTTCGGATGCACCTAGAAGCCTTAACGGATTATATAGAGACATGAGTACCTATATGAAATGAGTAACAGGCTGGGTTGATGGGATATTTTGGGAAAATTGTGAGGATGGGTCAGTTGCTGAAGAGATGTTGAGTTCATAAATGATTCATTAAACACAGCACAACGGTACTGCTTTTGCTTCCGTAAGTCACACCGATCTACATCCACGTTGTTTTCGCCGTTGTCAAAGCGAACGGGTAAATCTGGGTGTAAATTTACCGAAATCCTCCCGTAATTTAGCATTAACGGACGCCAAACCTCAAACGGATGGTTAACGACAGGGTGCAGCTTATTAGGACTGGGGAGCGGGTAGGCACGGTCATAACCCCGTGGGTACCTGTTGACTGTGAAGAAGAAATCTTCTCCAGCACGGCGCGGGCTTTCGGAGGGCCAGATTCCGTGCTGGTTGGTGAGCGCCGATCAGACGAGCGGCACTAAATCAGACCGGTCGGCGGATGAGAGAAACCGCCCTGTCGCCTGGGGGCGCTGGGGCAGCCGGGCAGCGCAGCCGTCCGCCGCCGCTGCCGCCCGCCGGGCAGCAACAGCTGGCCTTCAGACCGCCTCGTCCACGTGCTTCACCCCCTGCACTAATTCCCGGAGGCCGCGCTATCATCAGCGGCTGCCGGCCCCGGGCGCAGGCATGCCGCGAGCTTGTTCAACAAATTACTTGCTGTCAGACTGGAGGTGGTGATCGAGCTGCGATGATAAATGTTCACGGTGAGGGGTGGTAAAACACCAAAGGCCTCCCAGCCCCGCCGGGAGATCCCAGAACTGTGCGCCGCCGAATTCACACCAACCCTCTTGGGTAAACATCAGAATGCCGGCGCTTCTGCACGGCTGGTATCACCCAACGACCTAGGCCGGGCTTGTCATGCCAGCGGTGACCACAAACAAAAGCAGTCGCCCGTGATCTTGGTGCGGGAGGGGAAAAGGATTACAGCAATCCCGCTTTTGCGCTGTATGCGTGCATTGGCCCCGCTTCTAGCAGTTGAACTGTTGCTGAACTCGGTACTGAAAGAGACACATCACATGGGAAAACTACATTGTGCTCCCAATGATATGTCAAGGGCATCTCGCAACTTTATCCGGCTCCTCCCAGCTGTATATGCTAATTAATTGCTCTCAGGCAGCAAGTTGACAGTGCGTAGGCTGTGGTCGGAATATCTCGTATATATATATATATATATATATATATATATATATATAAATGCTCATGCATCTGACGTGTGATGAGCCTTTTGATGCTTTGATGAAGTGAGCTTCTTAGGGACATGCTCAATCGACCTTGTGTTTCCGTTACCTTCGTTTGGTACGTCAAATGAATATATTTGCTCTTACGTTTTGGAAATAACTATTTCCACCTTTAGAGGCAGTATAGTGTGAGTGTTAGCGCACCACATGCATACCCGCCGAAATCAACCTGAATTATTCCATAGGCAAGCCATGTGCAAAAACAAGTATAGTGACTAATTGTACACTTTGTGTGTGGCGTTCTCTGCCCCCCAGCCAAATGAAAAACTTTTCACTCGACAAAATGGGCACTGCCGAAGCTAGGACTAACGAAAACGTAGACTGATTGCAAGTGCAATGTGAGCCATCTTTATGCTGCTTCTTTGACACCAAATACGATGTGGACTAGCTGACGTAGTTTTAGATAATTGGCCTCGCATTGTTGCATCGCATATAAGGTGTTTGTGCATCAAATAAGATGTGTCGCAAATGGGAGCAAATTTTCGGTGGACTATATATTTTTATATATATGCATCATTTTCGGTGGACGCAATGCCTATACATACATACATACATACACACACACACACACACACACACACCACACACACACACACACACACACACACACACACACACACACACACACACACACACACACACACACACACACACACACACACACACACACACACACACACACACACACACACACACACACACACACACACACACACACACACACACACACACACACACACACACACACACACACACATATTGTGTGTGTGTGTATATATGTGTGTATATATATGTATATATATATGTATATATATATATATATATATATATATATATATACACATATACACACACACATATATATATATATATATATGCATATATATATATATATATATATATATATATATATATATATATATATATATATATATATATATATGATATGACACTTGATAGAGCAAGGACGCATGAAAGGTGTGTTTATGCTGTTTTCGGGAACCCACTTTCAAGAGACTGTGCTATACCCAAAGGCATGCGAAGAGTGGCATATGCCTTGTCATTGCTTTGTTAAGTACTTCCAACAACCATAGCTACTAAGTTGTGAATACCGTAATCGGCTTCTGTTGGGTCATCCATAATGCCAACGGAAATCAGGCAAACACCAGACCTTGACAGTGTGACCAAATGCCAAACTAGCGTTGTGATTAACGGGTCGTAACGTCGTTACCCGGAATTTCTGCTCCAAATTGGCCAACATGAAATGGGTCTGGTCAGATGGGCAAAGCATCACAAATCATATTTGAATCAGAACACGCAGCGTTTACTTAGCTATATCAAAGGCCGAGGTGGTGCAATGCTCCGTACGACCGGTCGTTACGGAGCGCACGCTTATGTCGTATTCCTCAAGGCAACGAGCCACTGCCAATAAATGGCGCAGGTGAAATCGTTTGCTGGGATTAGCCCTTTATGGGCGTCGACGTAATACTTTAGCGTAATGTAGTCCGCTTGTTATGGAAACGTCCGTTGGTATGTAGTAGGGCAGTTTTCCAGTAAGAGCGCGATATAGCGTTATTGGTGCGCGTGCTTCGAAAAAAGTATAGTTTCAATAAGAAAGGATGATGGCTGGTTCTCTTGTTCGTATGACACAAAAACAGCATCAAATTTACTCGGTGAGGGCTCTGACCACGCGCAATTGCAAGCTCAAAGCAACGATAATTTATTTGCAGCCTTGCTGTCTGTACTGTCAGTTTAGGGCAACTTGACGCTAGCTGCATGGTAAATCCGGCATTTTTGACTGCTAAACAAAAGCATGCACATGTTTTGGCAGCAGTGACGCGATATCACTGCAACCGATATTGGCCAACGATGATTTAATTGGTCATTTTGGGTGCTGTTGGTGCAGTGGTTGGTTAAGCCACGCGTCTGGAGAGCCAGATGTATGCGATTCGATGTCCCGCGGTGCCCGCCGTTCCTGCTAAGGTGACAGACAGATGACATAATCTAGCTGCTAATGGCGTCGCACAGACGTAATCACAAACGAACGCACGTACAAGTGGTCACTTAACGCTGGCGCTGGAGGGAGACCGTTTCTGCATGCGCTATACAGATTACATTCAAATGAATACGCACAGTAGTGCGTGCAGAACGGCGGGTGGACGCACCAATGAGCCTTAAATTTGTTATTTTTACGTTACGGCTTGACGAGAAGCTTACAGCTTGTGAACGCTGCACACAAATGCCGAACTGCGCAGTGCCCCTGATCATGCGACAAACCATTAACGTGATAAGTGTCAGTAATTCTTCGGCAAGCGGGTGGTAGGCACGTCCCCGCAGGCACAATTAACGGGAAAGAGCGCCGCCGGTCACCTCCCAGGACAGCCGTGGCGAGTGGGCTAATCCAATATGGGCCGTGCCCATGTGTTGCGCGCGAGACTGTGGCTCCCACAGGGCTGGCAGCTGCCGCCAGAACCACCGGTCGCCCGCCCGTCAAGATATATCGCCGATAATCACCATCAAAATCAGCCTTTTCCAACGCAAACAAGTCAGAGCCCCTCTCCATGCGCCCTGCTGGCACCACGCAGGCCGGATCTCCGAACCCCCCGCCCCCCGCCCCCCTCCCCTCCCACGCACCGGACGCTCAGCTGACTCGACTGACTGGCTGGGGAGCGAGCGGGGGAGGGGCAACGAACCGAACGGCTAGCTTGCGTGCCGCTCTAGGCCGTCAGCTAGGGAGTCTTGATTACAACGGCCCGGCGCCGATCGTGGCCCCAGATCGGCCATCGATACGCGGCGGCGCCCGGAGCTGCCTTCGGCCGCATGGCCAACTACGACCGTCGCCCCCCCCCCCCCCCCCCCCGACGCTAGAGCGCGCTCCAGCCGCCCAGTGGCGCCGCCTGTTGATCATGCGTCGGGCGGCGCACCATGCGCGCGTGCTTGATTCGCTCCGGCCTTGTGCTGGCCGCGATCTCTGCGTTCTTGAGTGGGCGCCTTTGATGGCTGGTGTTGGTGCAAGCAGTGACACGCCGCGGGTCGCGCCCGGCCGCGGTCCCGCCTGCAAGCGTGGCCGCTAATGAGTGCCCCATCAACACCTGGGGGGCCGACAAGCCACAGCTGTCTGCAGCCTCCCGGCTCTCTCCCTGAGCCAGTCATCTATCTGGACCTGGCGGCTAGGTCCCGCAAATTTCCTGCTTCAGACAACAATCTATTACGAATGATGTGTGTGTGCTTGGGATCACACCAAACGGAGCCTGTTGCCTATTACCCGAATTCACCAGTCAGATAGCGTTTTTCCATATCACCAGAGACATTTGTGCCCAGGGTTTCTTAAGAGCAGTATTGCGCAGGAAATTTTGTGACACACAATAACTACGACACGACCCCCCCCCCCCTCCTCCTGTAACAGGATAGCTATCTTTTTAGCTAGTTAGCTATTGGGTTTTAAGGGTGCGTCAAGTGCAATGGTCATTTGCGCCCCCGGCTAGTTACCAGCTGGCTGCTAAGAGACAGGCATGTAGTCGTGCCAAGAAGATTTCCACTTTCTCGCTCTCGTGCTCGCTTCCGCTCTCGCTCCTGCGCTCGCTCTTGCTGTCGCTCTCGTTTTGTATTTTTTTTATCTCCCACCCTCTCTCTCTCTCTCTCTCTCTCTCTCTCTCTCTCTCTCTCCTCTCTCTCCTCTCTCTCTCTCTCTCTCTCTCTCTCTCTCTCTCTCTCTCTCTCTGGGATACGATCCCTGGGTGGATGGCACACAGTGCCACCCGCCCTATCTCCTGGCCACAGGTACGCAAACTTTAACTCCGCCAAGTCTTTGGGGGCGTCCCGTTTTGGAGAAAGATACCAAGCTGGTGCATGACATATATCGCTATCTTTGCACACCAACTGCTTCCGCGAAACTACCCGCGCGCCTGTCTGGCGACGGTCTCGGCGGCGGTGACCCATCTTTCACTCCTGCTGCCCGGCGACGGTCTCCGCAGCGGTGACCCATCCTTCACTCCTGCTGCCCGACGACGGTCTCGGCGGCGGTGACCCATCCCTCACACCTGCTGCCCGGCGACGGTCTCCGCGGCCGTGACCCATCCTTCACTCCTGCTGCCCGGCGACGGTCTCCGCGGCGGTGAGCCATCCGTCACTCCTGCGTATGTGGTTGTTTGCCCTTGGTCGACTCCTGATCTTCCGATGGCATTTCAGACCGCAGGCTCCGTTATCAGATCTGTCTGCGTGTGGTCGGCTGTGCTTCTCATGCTCGGTCCCCTGAGCGTGCCACAGACGCGTTGGAGCTAACCCACCTGCCCCGGGCGCCAGTCCTCGT
Organism: Pollicipes pollicipes; assembly: GCF_011947565.3. Taxonomy (NCBI): domain Eukaryota; kingdom Metazoa; phylum Arthropoda; class Thecostraca; order Pollicipedomorpha; family Pollicipedidae; genus Pollicipes; species Pollicipes pollicipes. The sequence goes on along the minus strand of NW_023596136.1, from coordinate 29,325,141 downwards.
CGGCGAGCTCGCGACTCATCGGCACTGGTCCGCAGACCAGACTGCGTAGGCCTTGGTGCTAGAGAGGCGGCTTGGGCCGTTCCCCTGAGAATGTTCCCGAACTGGCCTTTTCCGCGGACTCTTCTTAAAGTGATCTGGTCCAGCTCACCCCTCGAGTCTCTTTCCTAGCCCAGCTCTCTCCTCAAGAGCAGTACCGCCCTTTAGCCCTACCTCATCTGGAATCAACATCGGAGGCTTTGGCCTCTGTCCCACCGCGGTTCGCCGGCGGCCGCTATTTAAGTCGGGCGACTGTCGGCCGCAATACTACGGCGTCTCCCCCCTCCCCTCGCGTCGGCGGCGCGCGGCGAGGTGCAGCGGCAGGCGGCGCACGCGGCCGATGGGGTTTCGGTGTCGGCCGTCTGCGCGTCGAACCGAGCCCCCTCCCCTGATTTATGGCCGCAGGGCAGCGTCGAGCGCGGCGGCCGTCAACAGAGGCCGGCTCGCCTCTGGTTGACGCCTCTGATCGATCGAGTGCGTGTGCGTGCTGCCCCCGGCTGCCCCGCAGGATGATCACCCATTGATTATGCCACCGCGATGTAATCGAAAATTGGTATTAGGCACCGGCTGGGGTGGGCTGCACAGTGACATGGGGACAGCGACTTTGGGGCGATGCCCCGGCGCCCGTCACGACATCGCCAAACGTAATTGGGCGTGTGGTAGTCGGGGATCCTTTGTGGAGGTAACGTGTTTGAGGCGTTTGGTGAAGCCCAGCAGATGTTGAGCGTTCGTTGTTCCTGTTTGGACAGCTGCGATCAAATAGTACTTTGATGAGCAGCGGATACAGTTGAACTAAACCTGAGCTGGGTTTAATTTTTTACCGGTGATATAAATTTGAGTCCTATAATTTGATGGGCCAAACAGGGGTGTAAATCGGTTGTTTTTTAGATGGCCATTGACAAACCTTTCAGGCATTTTTTGTACGGAGTGGGGACACGCCGCTCGTTTTAACTCATCACGTATCTTCAAAAATTATGGATGCATCGATAACACACTGTGATGTCATCCCTGTTAAAACTGCGTGTTTTCTGAACTTTACGATAGGTTGCGGTGCAATGAGTATTTCAAAACGTTTTTTCCGGCTCACTTAGGCATTGTGATCAGGGGAAAAAGAAGTATGCGCAATTTTATCAAAGAGATAAGGAGTGCAGATTTAGTGACTGGAGAGGCATAGTGTTCACGGTGCTAGTTGTTTCCTAGGCATCTATGGTGAGACAAGTATTTTGCTTGGGTTTCAGAAATTCAGCTCACACTTGTGTTTAGCATAAAGGTGAATCAGTCATTGAAACATATGCGTTACTTCGGTTTGCGTACATCCAGGGAACGTACGCAGTATTTCGGCGTCGGTGGTGGGTGAAGTACCTAAAATTTTACCCAAAAAAACAGTAAAGCACGCAAAAAGCGACACAATTTATTTAAAAACGTGCAAAAACATACGATGGCCACGATCTATTTGTATTGTAGTCTTGTAGTTATATTTGCATAACGCAACGTTTTAAGCTATCATGGGAGGCAAAAATGTCCTTGGGCCAAAACCATAACCCAAATTGTGCTACTCTTCACTATGAGTAGACAGTAACCGAGCCTAGTGTCACGTGCTAATGCTCTAGGATTATTTAGACTCTTGGTGAGGGTTTACTTTTCACGACGGGAATTTGCCAGCTTTTACCACTTTTCGTCGCCCCCTGCCTGCCAGCAGTCGAATCGTCCTATTGGATAAGATACTCACCTGCAATGCACATTTCCCCTTTCAGGCATAAGTAGACATTCCGACTAGATGTGTGTCCAGGAATCTTGCCCGTAGCCCGCCTGGCTAGCAAAGTCATAATCTAGACTGTAAAAGCCCGATGTTTCACAAGGTTGATCTTGTTTAAACACACCCGTTTTTCTAGAAACGTTCATAAGTTGACGTGATTTTTTTTTTTAAAGGACGAGTCTCGGCTTTTTAACTTAACACGTTCAAATTTACAACAACAAAAAATGTTTGCTTCGGAAGCAGACAGTTTTGTTGAATACGTATTCAAGAGCCCTGATTTCCTGGAGTTTGGAGTTTGGCACTCGTTTGGAGTTTGCTTGTTTTGGAGTTTGAGAGCATTGCTGTATTGCCGTAGTACGGAACGAATCATTGCAAAGGCGTCTGTCACACAGAAATGAACGATCTCGGATGGGCGAAGGGCTTGGGTTAGAGAGATTACTCCCTATATGGTAAGACCTTCCCAAATGATGCTGCGCCCTGCAGTGCAGTGTTGCCGTACCCTCAGTTTTAGGGTTCTAGAAACACTTCATATTCACAAAAGAAAGCCATCATTGAATATCATGTGGTCTGCATACCCCCTAGAAATTATAAGGTAGCATTTTCTCTGGCGAAGTCTAACCGATCTTTCGACACGTGGCTTTGCAATTTTTTAAGTCGACCTGTTTGCGTGTAGAGAAGTGTAATTGTTGTGCTTGCGTTAGATTGTGAGAACCAAGATCATCAGCTTATTTACCGTGAACGATATAGGCGATACAACAAAGTGATGTTTGCCAAATACAACCTTGTCTCAATGTGGAAGAATGTAATGTCCTGATGATGATACCCAAGCGTATCGAAACGTTCACTGATTGAAACATAATTCATAGCGACATCGTCCCAGCCATTAGGCTCTTACTTGTACTTTGTATCGAAGAATCTCATGTATATATATATATATATATATATATATATATATATATATATATATATATATATATATATAGGGACTGAAGCAAAACACTCACAGAACATACCATAATACAACGTTCCGCTAATGGCCTGCTGTCAATGTGATTCGAAGCTTTCCATGGAGAGGCCCGTCTCAGCGCCTAACAATTCGCCTTGCATCCGCCCAGCAGTGAGATCGCAAACTGATCTCGCGCTCTGTTTGGTTTGGCGTAATGGTTGCACTCCCTGACGATGGCACGCATCATTATTTGTATTGACATCCCGTCATATCACGCCACTGTCGTACCTCTTGGCCTGGATCGTTTCCGTTTGGAAGCACTCCATATGGCTAGTCGTCTGTCGCTGATAGACATGTCAAGAACGCAGATTCCGAGACTCGCCGCAGAATTATATTGACGCTGATGCTGGTTGTGCGTGTTAAATGTCCTGTGTGTAGTGGAGGATGGCAAAAGTTGTTGGGTTCCACATTCGAATATCGAGCTAGGAGGACGTGTCTTTGATCTACTCGCGGGAAGGTATGGCACGAGCGAGGCCATTCCTACTCTTTTAAGCCGGACATTTAGAAATCTGCTACGTTCTTCCCCACCGGTTCAGCGATGCGGCTGCAGTTGATTCATATCCAGTCTGACGCATTAAAGCGTCTGAATGCCTCTGTTGAAGGCGCTTCAGGTCACCGGGTTGTCATGAATCAGCACGCTTCCCACCAGGCCGATGGCGGCAGGGATGAACAGGAGAAAAATGGCACATGCCACGCCGGGCGGGGAAGGGATTGTAAAGCGGCTTCAGGTGTTCAACCTCCTCGAAACAAATCGAGCATTATGTGCAGTGAAGCGAGGCTGTGCCTAGAGGCACGACGTCAAAATGAATGCCTGGCTTAAGGCCTCTTGAATACCATGTGACAGAATGCAGTGAAATGAAAAATAACTAATAATTTCAAAACAGGACCACATGGCAATACTATGACCAATAGGCCAAGTAGTGCAATGCCGATTGGTCAATCGAAAATGGATCGGTCGCTAGACGCAGCCGAAAATGTTTGAGATTACCAGGCTCAGCACGCTTATGTGTACCAAAGATCAACGGTAAACTATTACCGGACGGAACAAGCGCAGTGCCGTATAATTATAACGTAATTTCCGACGTTTAAGGCCAGGTGATTCCAGATTTACCCTAGTCGAGGGAAATGTAGCATAACCGTAACAAATCGACGACGCCGGTCTCTGACAGAGCTCATTCTGGCAAAAAAGATGAAGTTTTCCAGCTGTTTTTCATGTGAGTGAAAACACAGACGTCCCACAGACGTTCCGAATGTCCGAACAGTGGGACGGCTGATACTGCAGCCGTCCCACTGTTTCGATGGCGTATTTTCGCGCTTTTTCTCGAACGGCGGCGCCCGCTTCCGTGGATTAATTACGTGACGTAATAATGTACGAGCTCTAGTTCAGTAAGTGTATGTTAATTGACAGAACGTTTTCTAGCAATGGCGACCAGAATCAGGCATTACCTTACGAATGGATAGCCCCACTGGATGATAGGCTTGTCGTTTGGCGAACGCTAATTTTGCGGTTTATCGTCGCCAAATTTCCTACGCCAAACTTGAAAAATACGCTTGGCTGAGCGATTAGTGCAAATTCCAAGAGCTGCTGATCAAGTCACGTGCAAGGACGTTTATGTGACCTATTTTAAGGAAACACTATCAACAACATTATTTGTCCAACCTGTTGCCACTTTTGGTATTGTTGACAGCGCAGTACGTAACATCGACACTAAGTTCTTTTTTTTCGCTTTGTTGCACATTGTATATCCGACTCTGAAAACATGGCGGTCTATGCAGGTACGCAAAAGTATTTCGCTGATGTGTACTGCCATCCCGAACGCCAAGTAATTTCACCTTCTGAAGCTAGGCTTTGAACTGCGTAGTATAGCTGGATTTCACGGACATCTTGCTTTCCTTTTTATACCTACCGATGTTATTGAATGGCCATATAACACACATGAATAAAACGCTTGATAATGAGAGGTGTGTGCATGTAGATCATGGGTGAGAGCTGTGTGGATGTTTGTCGCCATCTTGCCGTTTTTTGGGGTTGGGAGAGATCGGTTTTCACCATCAGTTACCACGTAACGGAGAGAGCAAGACGTCACTGGAGAGCCAGGTTTTATCGTCCGTCAGATTCCGCAATTGAGAGAGAGCGTCGTTTTCCGGTTTGGTCGTCGTGAGAGATCGCTCGCATTCCAAAACCTCGAGACACATCTGCTGCGCAACTTTTAACGCGTGTATTTGGTGTCTTCAGAAGCTTTGTTTGCGCTGGGCGTGGCAGTTCGGCAAAAGTATTGGGCACAACAACTGAATCCTCGCCCTACAAATGTAGAAGGGAATGGGGTAGGGAGAGCTCAGAGGCCCCACCCCTAGAGTTTTTCAGGAATAGCTTCTTAGTGGTTTTGAGCACGATGCTGAAATTTGGGATACTTCAAGTTACATTGCTTTTACACACGTAGAAGTTTGAAATACCTGAGATCCACAGTTCATCATCTACTGCCTCTTTCTTGAGGCCATTTCAGCAACATTTTGTTGAAAGACGTCGAGAGACACTAATTCATGCTTGAAAGTGAAGTCTGAAGAGACTTTTGAGGTTTTCCTTCTGATTTATATTGACTTAAAGACCATCGCTATTGTTTTGGCGACTTTTGCAAGGCCATGCCATCCCCGGTCAATCTGGTGAGACTTTGGCCATGGTAACCAAATTTTGTTGTTTCATCTTCACACAATTCTTATACTGATGGCACGCTTCGTTCATATGATTCTTACGTTTTATGAAGATCTTTCTAACCACGTTATTCTCATTGCCGTGGCTTGTTTATTTCTTGATGAAGCCAGACTGGTCAGCGCAACAGTCGCCTTCACCGCTCTAACCGAAATTAGATGTATCGATGGATACTAGCACCTATTTTATAGTTCTCAACAGCGATGTGACGCCGTCTCCGGCATTACCATAGTACGCTTATTTCCTTAAAAGACGTGACAAACTAAAACGTGCTTAACTGATCTCGTTGACCTGGCAAAGGTCACATTCGCCTTTGCTCAGACACACCCATCTGGTGAAGTTTGATGAGGGATTTCCAACGCCGTCCTCTGCGTGGCTGGCTTACTTAGTTTTCGAGATGTTAAAGGAGGGGGAGTCTCTGAGGCGCCAATCCTAGGACGGAGGTAAAAAACGCCCGCAGGACAGTGCTGATCTAATCAGGCTGATATAATTTAGCACTTAATTATATCCGCCGATAATCGGACAATCATTTAGAAACAAGAAAAATGTGGTATGATTGAGAGCATATCAAACTTTTTTCGCAAAGTTTGTTTTTAGTACAACCGTACTGTTACGTGGAAAAACGGGACCAGTGGAGTCACTGAATGGTGCTTCCCCTGGTGATTAACAACGGATGTTCGAAACGTTCGTTCGCTTGCCCAGCTTTGGTCTTTGGTCTAAGATGAAATCTCGGAGGGGTCAAGACCCAAACAACAGGCTACGTTTCTGAGAGAAACCTGAGAGAGAACGCATTAGCTTTTTACCGCCGTGGTGAAGTCAGTACTGTACTGTGGAATCCGTCGCTGATTCATTGATGCAGGCTACCCAAACGAATGTTGTTGTCTTTTTACCTTGGAGGCGGCTGGGACTGGGTCTGATGACGCGGCCCTGTCACACAGCTGCAATATTTGGCGCATAGTGTTGATAATCTAACGATTTATCGACAGTTTGCCGTGTTCTCGAAGATACCTAGGCAAGGAAACGGCTCAGCGGCTTTGTGAAGGTTGTTCACGGGGTCGACGATGAGTAAGGCTCAGCGATGTCCATGGCCTGTTTGTGATGGCTGGTCATGGATTGCAGTAGATCGGCGCCTAATAAGAACTCTATGGCTGTTTGAATCGCTAGTCGCGGTACAGCCTATAATGATCATGATGGATGCTGAGTTTGACAAGTGCGATGCCTAAATTTTGCTGGCGTGCGCTTTGCTCGCCATCCGTTTTACTGTATTTCGTTACATACGAGTTATGCTGAGCCCGCTGGACGCCACATCCTCACCATTGTGTCGTACGGCATGACCATGAAGCTAAATAAACATGATTTGTATTAACCCATTCGTCAAGGATTGCGAGGTACTGCACGGATACACAAGTGAGAGTGAAATTTAATAAAACTTATCTGGAAAACAGATGACGACGTAGACTGCAGGCTGAGAAAATAGGTTTGGAAGAACATGAGACGACGTCCCCACTCTCCTTCGTCGGAGGGGAGCTATCACCGTTTGCCGCGCCAGATGAGAAAGAGGTTAACACTACTTCGTTGTCATTTCCTCCCAGGTCACACCACAAATGCGAAACTTGAGCAGTGGGTGGCTTGTTATCCAGACAATTAAGCCGCGCTCGGCTCAGCTCCCGCGGGCTCTCCCGCGGCCGCAGCCTCTCGTGCACAAACGATGCACCCGCGTGTTGAAGTGCGTTTTTTGGTGACGAATGTCAGATCACAGCAGCCGAAGCACATGAAGTCATGAGATCAACTGCACAGTGTTGACGGCTGTAAGTCAAAGATGGGTCTCGAAGTGGTCCCGTCCACAGGTGCGCCTGTGTTCAATCGGAAAGCGGCCAGTAAAACCCCTTTCGGGCCTCCAACGCAGGATGCCGTGAACTAAAGAAAGATATATTGGACCATGAACATTTCATGGTTTAAATTGCTAATCCTGCCCACATTCATGCCTGTGGTTTTTTGATACATGTTGTTGGTAAATTAAAGCGCCTGTTGCGTCAATGGGCCTCCGGCAGTTACATTTTTGTCGGTAGCATCTTAAAAGCAGTGGTCAAACCTATTGGCATCGGAAGCCAGAAGTTTTTGGCTCGATTAGCTTAGTTTTGACATTGACAGGATTATACAGACCCCAGGACAGCTCGATGCTGCTGTGCACACCGAAGTTAAAACATTGCGCACTCCATGCGACAGCTCAACGCTGCTGTGCACACCTGAGTCAAAACTTTGCACATGTCACGCGACAGCTCGACACTGCCGTGCACACCCGAGTCACAGCATTGCACACTGCATGCGACAGCTCGACGCTGCTGTGCACACCTGAGTCAAAGCATTGCACGTGCCACGCTACAGCTCGACGCTGCCGTGCACACCTGAGTCACAGCAATGCACACTCAACGCGACAGCTCGACGCTGCTGTACACACCCGAGACGCATCACACAGCTGAGACAAACAACAACGCTGAAGAACAATGCTGCTGCGTACATCCCAGGCGCTGCATGTTCTCACAGCAGCCAGTACGGGCTAAGCGTCCGGTATGACCTGGTGCCGCGCGAGACGTCCTGTTGGTTAGCAATGCATGAGATGTTCGCAGCTAGTTTATAAGCTGCCTGATGGCCCAGACGGCTTGAATACCGCCCTGGCTGAGCGCAGGCTATCTAAGCAGGACACCACGTAGGTGGCTGTGTGGTTCGCTGAGTGTGCACCTATACGAACAATTACCTGGTCTAAAGCACTGTGTAGCAATGAAGCACCCCGGGCGCGTGTAGCAACGCTGCCTTGCCACCTCGAATGCGTGATGCTGTGGCTCCTGTGTGTGTGTGTGTGTGTGTGTGTGTGTGTGTGTGTGTGTGTGTGTGTGTGTGTGTGTGTTGTGTGTGCGCGCGTGCGTGTGTGTGTGTGTGCGTGTGTGTGCGTGTGTGTACGCGTGCGTGTGCGTTTGCGTGCGCGCGTGCGCGTGCGCGCATGCGTGTGTGCTGCAGTATTGTGCTGTCGTGTGAACTGCGTGATCCTCGGCTGCTGACAGCAGTGTAACCATGCCATGACAACTGTGTGACGTTGTGGCGCCTGCAGTGTGTACTTAGAGCAGTGTTGTCCTGTTATGTCGACCATACGCTTCCTCGGCTATGTTCAGCGGTGTTATCCTGCCGGCAGTGGGCGCCAAGGACGTGGACTTCGACTACCCGGACGTGCTACCCGTGTTTGTGACGAAGCCGGCCGCCTTCAGCGTCAAGGAGGGCGACACCCTGGATCTGCCCTGTCAGATCCGGGAGCTCGGTAAGTGTGTTCGTCCTGACCAGGCAGGCATCGTTTACCCCGCACGGTAACGCAGTGGTGCAACTCCTCGCTGGTAATCGCCCCAGGACAGTAGTGTCCAGGACGGGGGTGATCAGCGCCGCTCATCGCCTTAGGACAATAGTGCCCAGGACGGGAGTGATCAGCGCTGTTCATTGCCTCAGGGCAGCAGTGCCCAGGACGGGAGTGATCAGCGCTGCTCATCGCCTTAGGACAATAGTGCCCAGGACGGGAGTGATCAGCGCTGTTCATCGCCTTAGGACAATAATGCCCAGGACGGGAGTGATCAGCGCTGTTCATCGCCTCAGGACAGTAGTGTCCAGGACGGGAGTCATCAGCGCTGTTTATTGCCCCAGGACAGTAGTGTCCAGGACGGGAGTCATCAGCGCTGTTTATTGCCCCAGGACAGTAGTGTCCAGGACGGGAGTCATCAGCGATGTTCATCGCCTCAGGACAGTAGTATCCAGGACGGGAGTCATCAGCGCTGTTTATTGCCCCAGGACAGTAGTGTCCAGGACGGGAGTCATCAGCGCTGTTCATCGCCTCAGGACAGTAGTGTCCAGGACCGGAGTCATCAGCGCTGTTTATTGCCCCAGGACAGTAGTGTCCAGGACGGGAGTCATCAGCGCTGTTCATCGCCTCAGGACAGTAGTGTCCAGGACCGGAGTCATCAGCGCTGTTTATTGCCCCAGGACAGTAGTGTCCAGGACGGGAGTGATCAGCCCTACTAATCGCCCCAGGACAGTAGTGTCCAGGACAGGAGTGATCAGCGTTGTTCATTGCCTCAGGACAGTAGTGTTCAGGACGGGAGTGATCAGACCAGCAGATTTCGTAAAAGATTGACCTGTCAAACACAGGCGGCTTGGTGAGCCTAGCTGTCCGCAGTGCCCTGACAATGGCACATTCATGCGGAAGCATGTGTGGAACCCTCGGACAGTATGCCGCGTCAGTACAACACAAGCTGCTGGATTCTTAACGACAGGCCATCCCAGGAGAAAGTGTCGTGGTATGTTTGTGCTTGTTTAGTTATTTATGCTGGTGATGTGTTTTATGGGGTGATTCACGTGATGTAGAAAAGGCGTTGACTTATGCGTCTTCCAGGTCCGTACCCGGTGGTGTGGCGGAAGGGAAACCGGGTCATCAGCGCCGGCGCGGTCATTACGGCCATCGACCGCAGATTCCGACTGGTGCGGGGTCATGACCTTCACATAGAGCGGGTCAAGGTCAAGGATACCGGCACTTTTACGTGCTCTGTCTCAACGGAGACGATAATGGATGTCACACACAAAGTGGACGTTCTCTGTGAGTATCCCGGGGCCGGGCCGTGATTGATCTGCAACGCATCCACAGCGTCGAAGCGCTGCCATACGCGTGCACGACCCGGTCAGATCTGTCGTCGAATTGCCTCAACGTGGCGCCACCTGTGGATGATTGAGAGCTTCGGACGCGGGGTCTTCTAGCCGCATGGTTGATTAGTCGCGAAGGCTTGGCCGCCTGCCAGCCGGTTTTCAGTTCGAAGGCTGGCCGACTCGACACCGGTGGCTAACTGGCTCGACACCGGTGGCTAACTGGCTCGACACCGGTGGCTAGCCGGCTCGACACCGGTGGCTAACTGGCTCGACACCGGTGGCTAACTGGCTCGACACCGGTGGCTAACTGGCTCGACACCGGTGGCTGACTGGTTCGACACCGGTGGCTAGCCGGCTCGACACCGGTGGCTAACTGGCTCGACACCGGTGGCTAACTGGCTCGACACCGGTGGCTAACTGGCTCGACACCGGTGGCTAACTGGCTCGACACCGGTGGCTGACTGGTTCGACACCGGTGGCTAGCCGGCTCGACACCGGTGGCTAGCCGGCTCGACACCGGTGGCTAACTGGCTCGACACCGGTGGCTAACTGGCTCGACACCGGTGGCTAACTGGCTCGACACCGGTGGCTAACTGGCCTGACACCGGTGGCTAACTGGCTCGACACCGGTGGCTGACTGGTTCGGCACCGGTGGCTAGCCGGCTAGCCACCGGTGTTGAGCCGGCAGGTCAGTGCTGTTACCTGCTGATGGCTAATGTATGATGCGTGGTATCAGAACTGGCTTTACTTTTGAGTGTGATGTAGAAAACGCGTACCGTCTTATTTAATCAAATCACTTAAAATGTATCTCAAGATCCCAATGGCAAAGCCGATTAACTCAGGTTCTGGGAATGTTTTAAACACCTGCCAGGCCTTGGGAAATGGCTTGAAATCTTACCAAATGATGTCAGGTGGTTGCTTAGATAGCATCTCACTAACCTGTAAAACTATTAAATTTGGCAAAAATTGCTACCAGAAAGCAAAACAATTGTTAGTTCTCCTTAAGACAAACAATTCCTTTCTTTATTTCTAATTGCATCATTGTTGTTCTGCCAATGGAAAGACTTCAGCTTCCGTTATATCTGGTAATATTTCGATAGGATTAAAGTTTAAGTGTACATGTTAAAAACACATCAAAATTTAGCGTACGATTTGAAAAATATGACCAATTTATTCCCTGCAGGATGCTACAATTATCGTGGAACGGCGGACGGAGTGACTTCATGCATTCCAAATCCACCGCTTGAATCCGCGCGCATGCATTTTCCAGCACCTTACCAGCCTTCCAAGGCTGACCAGCCAGGCCCAGCCGGTCGCCCGGAGGCTAACCGGCTAGCTGGCACGCAGCGCTGGTCGGCTATTTGATGTAATCCTCACAGGGCACTACACGGGAGGGCGGGCGGGCGCTCTACGCGCTCACTGCACGCAAGCCAATACTGGCGGCGCGCCAACTCTTGGCACGTGCACTCGGCACCTGCCAAGTTACCTGCTGTGAAAAGTACGACTTTTAAGAAATCTGTGACCACCGTCAGAGATGTGACGTGTCGCGTGGCAACTCTGTGGTCTAAAGCACGGCATCGTTCTGAAATGAGTTGTATTTTAGTGAAGACAGCGAAACTGTATGTTTTTAATAGTTCAAGTGTAGAGCCACCAAACGACACACTCATGCGGACCTATCCACTGCCGGCTTATGGTCGGTTATTCGATATGGCTTATGTGAGGCACCATAGCAAGAGACGGGAGGTCGCTGTACCCATAGAGAACAGGCAGAAGTGATGTAGCGTATCGACACTTTTCTCACGCGTTCCGCAATCTCCAACGCACCTGCCGTAATTAGGACGTAAATGTGGCAAACCTAGGGCTGCCACTGGTGACGCCATTAATCACGTGGCAGCCCAGTGGGCGAAAATACGGCACGTTTTAAAACTTATTTATAGTACAGCGCTGACGGGAAATGCTAGCGGCAAGCCGGCTCGGCACAGGCAGATAACGGCTAGACGTTGTTGCCACCAGCTGATGGATGATGACCGATGCGGCGTTCAAGAATTGAATTTACTTTTAGGCGTGAGAGTGAGATGCATCCTCTATCATTCCACATTTATTCAAAGCAATTTAAATGCACCTCAAGATCACAAGAACAAAGCCGATTTTCTAAGATCTCAGCTAAACTTCCGAAATAAACCAGAACAGAAAGGCTCCATGTCCAATTGTGGGTGCCGGTGGCACCGGCCTGTATAACACACCGACACACCTTCACAAGACGTGCTGTTGGGATCGCCGCGTCCGACCGCAGAGACGCTGGACAGCGTCACACCGCGGCGCGGGAGCGGACGTTGGACACAACGAATCGCGGCGGTGCTGGCGTCGGACCGCAGAGACACCGGACAGCGTCACACCGCGGCGCGAGAGCGGACGTTGGACACAACGAACCGCGGCGATGCTGGCGTCTGATCACGCGCACGGTGTCTCAGGTCGGACCACGTGTCTCACTTTGGATAGGGCCATTCCCTTCGGACACGGCATGCCCCTTGAACCTTTGGACACGGCGTGTCCTTTAAATCTTTGGACACGGCCTGGTTTTTGGATCTTCGGATAAGGCGTGCTCTTTGATTCTTCGGACCCGGTGTGTCTCTTGATTCCTCGACCACGACATACCTTCTGATTCCTGTGGCACGGCGTGTTTTTTATTCTTCAGACACGGCGTGATTCTTGATTCCTCGGATACACCGTGCCTCTTGAATCTCCGGATACGGCGTGCCTCTCGGATTTTTGGCCGCGGCATGCCTCTTAAAACGCGATATCTTGCCGGGGGCACGGCGCTCCCGGCGGGAGGGGCGCATACAGTGGTCCAGCGCGAATACGTCTCACCGGAGACACTACGTGCCATCTGACACATGCCGTCTTACCTCGGACACGACGTCTCACCTGAGACCTTACTTCTCACCTCGGACACGGCGTCTCACGGCGGTCACGCCTGTCACCGAAGACACGGCGCCTGACGTCTGGCCTCGCTTCACGCATGGGACGCGGTGACTCACCCAAGACACGACTTGTCATCACGAAGACGGCATTCCAACATGGACACGGTTTCCCCACTCAAACGTGGCGTCTGGACCTGGGCATGGCGTCTGGCAACGGGTGCAAAGTCTCGCCTTGGACCTCGCCTGGCCTCTCGCCCCCACCGACAAGTTGCAGGCGCTGCGTGCCAGTGCAGACATCACATCCCATTAAGAGCATGGCGTTCCACGGGGACGCTGCCGGACCACGCCCAGCCACGTGCCACCGCGCGCGCCGTAATCACTGCACCTCGTCGCATGCCACTGCCTTCTCCGAGAGAGCGCTGGCGTCGTAAGCTCCCCGCAAACGCCGCTGTCACTGCGTGTCACCGCAGCAACAGCGTCACGTCGCTGACACTTGACTGGAACTCAATCCAAATTTCTTTCGAAATGTATACGAATATTTCCTCTCGTATACTCTGTGGGCAAGTATGTAAGAGAGATTCTCGCATCTGCTTGGTTGGGTAATGCGCGCTGCCGATATCATGTGCGAGACGCGCCAAGACCGTGTGCGCATGCGTCGACAGCGGGAAGGCGGAGGCTAGCCTATCACACCAGGCTACGGCGATGTTGTCAGTAGCAGCATAGAAGCTGTCTGCGAAGTTGATACCGTCATCCGAAGTGATAGTCAACGGAATATGAGACAAATTAAAAATGAATACCAGAGTAAGCCTTGAGTAATATCATTCGCCTAATATTGCAATGCTACTGCTAGAATAAGAGCTTAATCACAGAGCGATATCTGTTTCACGAAGCTCTAGTGTTATATCTTCTAATATTTCTGGGACTACGCGCCACACAGGCTATCCCCAATTCTGCCACACAGGCTGGTCCCCTTCACACAGCTTGATCGGAATAAAAAACGATGTATTCTCCGTCTCATTTACGCCCTGCACCTTGCTCTCAGCCACGCTACCCCCAAGCGGCGCTCAAGCCGCTATCGCCACTTCCGACAGCATCAGCGGATGGCGCTTAAATCACTGCGATCCCGAACACTACAATAGCTGAAACATTTTCCTTCAAATACCTAATTACGGTATTAGTAGCTCCTTGCATACCATGTATACTCATGGTATCAAGATACATGAGTACCGCGTACACCGGCCCGGAGCTGCTGAGCTGACGGCGACGGACCGGTCCGCCGCTCCTCATCACTGACTGTCAGCGTGTGGGGCTCCATGGAGGCGGTGTGTCCTGCAGCATGAGCAGCGTCCGTCAGCGTGTGGGGCTCCATGGAGGCGGTGTGTCCTGCAGCATGAGCAGCGTCTGTTAGCGTGTGGGGCTCCATGGAGGCAGTGTGTCCTGCAGCATGAGCAGCGTCTGCCAGCGTGTGGGGCTCCATGGAGGCGGTGTGTCCTGCAGCATGAGCAGCGTCTGTTAGCGTGTGGGGCTCCATGGAGGCGGTGTGTCCTGCAGCATGAGCAGCGACTGTCAGCGTGTGGGGCTCCATGGAGGCAGTGCGTCCTGCAGCATGAGCAGCGACTGTCAGCGTGTGGGGCTCCATGGAGGCAGTGTGTCCTGCAGCATGAGCAGCGTCTGCCAGCGTGTGGGGCTCCATGGAGGCGGTGTGTCCTGCAGCATGAGCAGCGTCTGTTAGCGTGTGGGGCTCCATGGAGGCAGTGCGTCCTGCAGCATGAGCAGCGTCCGTCAGCGTGTGGGGCTCCATGGAGGCAGTGCGTCCTGCAGCATGAGCAGCGTCCGTCAGCGTGTGGGGCTCCATGGAGGCGGTGTGTCCTGCAGCATGAGCAGCGTCTGTTAGCGTGTGGGGCTCCATGGAGGCGGTGTGTCCTGCAGCATGAGCAGCGTCTGCCAGCGTGTGGGGCTCCATGGAGGCGGTGTGTCCTGCAGCATGAGCAGCGTCTGTTAGCGTGTGGGGCTCCATGGAGGCGGTGTGTCCTGCAGCATGAGCAGCGACTGTCAGCGTGTGGGGCTCCATGGAGGCAGTGCGTCCTGCAGCATGAGCAGCGACTGTCAGCGTGTGGGGCTCCATGGAGGCAGTGTGTCCTGCAGCATGAGCAGCGTCTGTTAGCGTGTGGGGCTCCATGGAGGCGGTGTGTCCTGCAGCATGAGCAGCGTCCGTCAGCGTGTGGGGCTCCATGGAGGCAGTGCGTCCTGCAGCATGAGCAGCGTCCGTCAGCGTGTGGGGCTCCATGGAGGCGGTGTGTCCTGCAGCATGAGCAGCGTCTGTTAGCGTGTGGGGCTCCATGGAGGCGGTGTGTCCTGCAGCATGAGCAGCGTCTGCCAGCGTGTGGGGCTCCATGGAGGCGGTGTGTCCTGCAGCATGAGCAGCGTCTGTTAGCGTGTGGGGCTCCATGGAGGCGGTGTGTCCTGCAGCATGAGCAGCGACTGTCAGCGTGTGGGGCTCCATGGAGGCAGTGCGTCCTGCAGCATGAGCAGCGACTGTCAGCGTGTGGGGCTCCATGGAGGCAGTGTGTCCTGCAGCATGAGCAGCGCCTGGACCGATCCTGCGCATCAGCGCACACACCGCCACACCATTCCAGTACCGCTGGCAGGTCAACCCTCAGCTGCCAGCGCCTCGCGACCAAGGCATTGCCTGACTCCCTCATGCACATCTAAGTCAAACTCTTATTACTTATGGAAGAGAATGTTGTTTCATCTGACATGCGCTTGCCTGGATCAGTCCCCCGACGCAGCGAGCAGCCGAGCCGTCCGTCAGGCCGACCGCCTAGCTGCTGATCACTTGATCGTCCTGGTGTCTTCATGGTCATCGCAGGCAGTGGAAAGTAAAAAGAACTGCCGGCAGTCAGATGTCACTGGGATTGGCCGGCAGTTACCTAAGTATACATTACAGCCTTCGAGATGCGCCGAAATGCGTACAAAGGAGGACTAACCCATGCCATTCCGTGCGTGCAAAGATGTCTGCCAGGCCGACTGTATTGAAAATAATACGTTTATATGGATGTTTTATTGCACGACATTTGTCGGGGTAGGCACGTCATTATAAAAAGACAGAGAACAAGCGATGTTGTTGATGTCATACCACACATTTTGAGCCGGCTGCGGTGCGCTAAACCTGATGTTCGCTGAATATATATATATATATATATATATATATATATATATATATATATATATACGTATGTATGTATATGTACATATATATATATATATATATATATATATATATATATATATATATATATATATATATACGTATGTATGTATATGTACATATATATATATATATATATATATATATATATACATATACATATATATATATATACATATATATATATATATATATATATATATATATATATACATATACAGATATGTACATATACTTAAACGACCTAACTGGATGTTCACTGATGTGTTTCCTCCTCCGCTCCCATCATTGAGAAATCCAACACGCAACCCTGGTGCTCACAGACGCATCCAATTCATCAATGTATTGAGAACGGAGGCATGGAAATCGCCTCGCTTCCAGCCCATATACCTTTAAGACACAATTCTGAAAAGTGTAAGTTCGTACCTTGGCTTTATGCAGCAACTGCAGCCCGCGTTTCGGCGCTGGATGTTTCTTGACGCCGCCGGCAGATGTCAGCCGGCGCGGCCCGATGTCCGTCCGGGTCTGGCCGCCCGCGGCCTTTCCAATCACCCAGCCACCCGGGAACGACCACCCACACTCGATAGTCTGTCCCATAAACCACATCACCCAGAAATGGCTTGGTTTTCCTGATTTGGTAAGCTGTTCAAGCTCGGCCGGGTCAGACTCGTTTGGGTCGATAGTTCAGCATCGGCTGTGTGGACGCGGAGCCACCGCGCGCTGGCAAGGATCTCGAATTTTGACTTCCCCGGGGTTGGGGTCATGTCTCGGGGCATTAACAAGCGTCTTTTGTTGGCGTAACGTTTACCGAGTTTATTCTCTTGGCTGCTATGGTATCTTCTTGTATGGGAGGAATAATTTACTCTATGGCGATGAAAACGACCGTAAGAGCCAACTTATTGGTTTTTACAACACCCACAACACCCAGTCTGGGCTCGTCATAGCGTACACTTTGGTGAAGTTGGGTAAGCGCAGTAATGCACATTGGTCATCATCGTCATCACACCGATCTGTTGGCTGTCAATGACGCGTGCACTGTATCACTGCGTCGAAAGACTAGATACTACGCTTGCGCCGATGTACAATACATGGTGCATGCCCCGGTAGCCGTCCGTCAAGGCCAGCTTAACTTGACGGGGACAAACTCTGGCAAAGAGACAAACCTTCCTCACTGACTAGTTCGCACGTACTTCACCCCGATGCCGGAACCGGGAACTTCATCAACTGCGGTTCGCGTGGTGCACCCATGTTGTGTCCTAAAGATGAGCTCTGACCGCGACTAGAACCGAAGTCCACATCAGGTCACCCCCCCCCCCCCCCCTCCTCCGCCATTTCCGGCCCATACGAAGCGGAGTGTTTGACTCAGGATGGCCCGCGAGATCAGAGGTCAGAGTTCTCGTGTCTTGCTGTCTGTCGGCCCGGCGGGGTTTCCGTGGGCTGTGGACTGTGGATCCGACTCGCAGACGACGACCCAGCCGACTAGAATGGTGGCCTTCAAGGCGCGCGTGATGGACGAGAACGGCCCCAGCCAAGCCCGCCAATAATTGCAGCGCTATGGCGTATGAATAAAAGATGATTCCGTGATTAAATTTTGTGTGGATTGGACGCGAGATGTGTCGATGTGTGGCATATTATGCTAATCTGTATTCCTTGCAATTTTGCCGTGCCCTGATTTTAAAACACTGAAATGCAGACCATGCAGACTGTGTTTAGGTTCTTTAAATGAATGAATGAAATAAATTGGCAAAAACTGTTTCCCAACGGAAACACTTTCATGTACTGCAGATTACCAGCGGCCTCCAAATTACGAAGCGCACCAGTTGGCCATTGCAATTAGCTGAACGGAGCTGGGCTCCCCTACAATTGTGTTTCAGCTTAAGCTATTGTAGCATAATTTGGAGAACAATTAAACAAAAGCGGGTTACGCTAAAACGGTGTTTGTATCAATCACTCGTGACTAGAAATGAAATGACGTCGTCGCGGTACATTCCGACAAACATTGCGTCGTAGATGGTAAGAACTGACATGCTTATATGACAAGACCTTTTTTAGCGGCTAGCCTTGTTGCGGGGACTATGGCTTGTTGCCACCTTGTGGGTCCGTCCATGCCTGCGTGTTAATACGAACTATTAATCCAGGTGATCTTGCCGCGTGACGTGCGCGATGCGTGATGTACTGATACAGAGGTTTTCAAACGGGCCTGCAGTGTGTTGACTGAGAACGGTCCTGCAGTGTGTTGACTGAGAACGGTCCTGCAGTGTGTTGACTGAGAACAGTCCTGCAGTGTGTTGACTGAGAACGGTCCTGCAGTGTGTTGACTGAGAACGGTTTTCCAGACGGTCCCAGTGTGACAACGATCCCGGAATCTGGACTGGTGGTGGCCCAGCGAGGGACGGACGTGGTGCTGGAGTGTTCGGCTGAGGGCAAGCCGCCTCCGACAATAATTTGGAGGAAGCAGGTGACCACTGCACCTTGACACGGCTGGAAGCCATTTTGATTGGTCTGGAGTCGTGTAAAAGAGTGTGCAAGTTTGCATTGGTGCTTAGGCTAGCGCTTTGAATGGTGGTTTTATTTTTCTCAACAGGCAGTTTGTAAATGGTCGTTCATGGTCAATCGCTGGCTATCTGTACGAGTAAGCCTCTGTCGTGACACCCGGCTAATCAGAACATCTTTGTGGACAGACTTTCGTAACAGTTCAAAATACATTTCATTTTCCATATTACGTTGATAGCATCTGGCTGTACAGGTTTGTGCTCTGTGGTGATACTTTGTCCCTCTATTGGCAGTCTGGCCGTCTGCCCAGCGGCGATGAGACGTACCCAGGGGCCCGGTACGCTATCTCCGAGGTCACTCGGCAGATGGCGGGGGTGTACGAGTGTGTCGCGGACAACAGCCTGGGCATCACGGCAGTCGGCAGAATCAGTCTCCAGGTGCAATGTGAGTACTGAGGCTTGACACCTGTCATGCAGTAACAAAAATGAATACGTGTCAATTGTAGTCCCACACTTTGATGCCTCTAACACCTCTGCTTTCTACCGTACTTGAGGGTGAATGCGTCGGCTACAACCAGCATTGATATCGGGCAAGACCGGACGGGGTTGGCGCGGCTCACAACCCAGTACCACCCTTGCACCCTCTTCTCCTCATTTACCACTTCATGCTTTTTCCTCATAACACCTCGTCTAACACGAACGCCTCGTCTCGCCGGGGGCACGCGGCGGCCGGGAGCAATGCGTCAGCCCGCGGCCGCCCTGGGTGTGTGCTCCACCAATGCACCTGTGCACACCCGGTAGAGGGTCTCTGTGCCGGGTGAACTTAGGTGACAAGGGGTAACAGAGGGTGGACACAGCACCGCCCACGTGCTGTCCTCCATAATCGCGCTGTCTGGAATGATATTTTTGGGTCGAACAGTTCTAAATAAACCCATCTGAAACTGAAAGCAAGGCCACGATATTGGGAACGATGTGGCTCATTTCGGAGAGTGTTCGTCTCAAAGCCATAAGTTGTGGGGTTCGAACCTGGCCCCCGTCGAACGTTTTCATCGCCCTCACGTACATCGGCTTGAGAGATTTAGACGGCAAAGGACTGGGGCCGTAAAAGGCGTTGTTAAATTACAATACCAACAATGATTCGACATTTGTGACAGGTCGAACTTGACCCGTGCAGAGATAGCACAATAGCCAGAAAATATCATCACTCTGTACCGTTTCATGTCGGTCACTTATAAAGTGACAATATATCTCTGACTGCTCGGGCCCCTAAGTTAATATCTGGCCAGGCAACGTTGAAAAAAACAGTCTGCCATGCCGCGCCTAGTGCTTTTGTAAGTGAGGCTGAAAGAAATAAGTATGTCAACGCTTCAAGCCCTGTCCTTTTAGACGAACGTGAAATTACCCAGATCAACCTAGGAAATGCTTGCATTTGATTGCAATCATGGACAAGGTAATCTTTTGGATCAACAGCTGCAGCTCTCTTATTTCTAGGAATCCATTCCGTTTTCAACATGGATACACCGTTTACCGTTTACTAACGTGATTTGTTAAGCATGTCCTTTTATGATGTGTTTTGTTTACAGCTTCACGTCTTCTTTTTGAAGCTGTGTAATTTAGCAACACATCTTCGTTCAGTTGAGAGCCGCACCAAAGCATGAAGCTTTCGGCCGATTCACCCATCACAAGTCGCCGCCCTTTTCCTAAACGGGTCGTTGCAAACACGGATCAAGTGCAGATCTGGAAGTCATGGTTGTGCAAAGATAAAGACAAAGACACAAAAAGACAACATTTGAAAGATCTACAAGATCAAAGTTGTGTTGTTTCATCGCACCATTAGAACTCATCAGCGTATCGCGGGCGCTAATGCGAAATCAATGCTCAGCTCCCTTGTTTGTCCCATCCCTTGCTCACGTCGTTAAGGGCATGTAATTCAAGACAAACGCGGCGGCCGGGTCATCCATTACCACCGCTCAATACCTGTGTCAGTCGTAAAAACTGCAGTAATTTATGGGCACCGCTGTTTTCTGTTCCCAAATAAATCCTTAATCACGCCCGAGCTGCGTGTCCAGAGCCGAACTTTGGCACATCGTTCTCCGCGCGCGAGACGTGCTGTGTCGCGTTGTGGCGAGCTCCGAGGAGCGATACGAAGCACATGCTCACGTGTGGTGGCGGGGTGCTGTGGCCAGCTACTGACCTGACCCCGCGCTGGCTTCAGACCCGCCCGAGGTGGAGGTGGAGAGCAGCACGGTCCACACCGGGGAAGGCTATCAAGTGAAGCTCATCTGCTTCGTGTTTGCTGATCCCCACGCTGAAGTAAGGAACTACGTTTAGTTGCCGTGTATAGCACAAGGTTCATACACATGTGCGTAGTAGGAGCAGTTCAAATGTGTTTGCTGTATACGCACTTGTTGTAGCTGGCAATTTTCTTCCCATGCTGCTAACAACCACCAGTGCAATGTGGTTTCTGTTGTCCTTTCATAGCACATGTCCGCGCTGCTCAACCACCATTGCACTACCCAGTCGGGAACAATATCGTAAAACATGATTATGTGTGGCACCAAAAATCTCCTTTTAGTTGTGAAGTCGTTAACAATTCGTTTGAGGTTTCGTCCTACGAGCTGAACGAAACCACAAAAGTATAGAAGCATTTTGAATGCAATACACGTCTCAATATATTGGCCTAGCGTACTGATTACAGTGATCATCCGCTGCGTTGCTGTTCTATTCTATCTACACTATGGTTGCTCTGAGTGCGGCCAATGGACATATGTCAATCTAGTGTGGCATGCATGCGTTCAGAACCGTGTCGAAGGGCGGAGAAAAAGTCCACTGTGGGCAGAGAAGGTCTCAAGTTAATCGGAGATGAACTGACAGTAATTGAATCATGCAATAATGATCCACGGCACCGAAATAGGGCTATTCTAACGTAGAGTCATGCCAACCGGTTCGTTCTAAGCTAGCTGATAATGGATAAGGACGGTATTTATTGCATTTTTTATCATTGCCACCGTCGCAATGGAAGCGGGTGAGACAAAACGGACACGGAGGCTGAGGTTCCATCACTTGACCTGGGTTCGACTGTACAGTCGTTAGAACACGCTCGGAAATGTCGCGCTCACTTCAGCAAGCCTACGTGGGTGCATCGACAACTGAATGCCTGTAATATGTATGCACGTCGGGTATTCTTTCTTGCGGTATGTCATGGGGTGCGTGTTGCATGACGACGTGTCATGTGACAATGCAGGGCAAAATAAATCACAGCTCACAGCAATATGCTTTTCGTAAAGTCAGCTTGGCCAGTTAGATGACCCTAAATCTGTGAGTGCTTCAAAACATGATATGATTCCTGTCGCGCGTTACGGCAATATGCTGCCTAGTTGCATTGCGCTCAAGTCATATAACTCACATCGATCGAATTATATAAGGCCACCAGGGTGAATAACTATTCACGCTCAATGGATATGTTCTCAAGAGTACGGGAGTTATTTGCGGTGGGAAAATTATGCAGGGGATATATTATGTTGTTCGTACACCACATTGTATCCGCAAACGCGCGAACCTTGCTTTGTTCGGACCATCAGAGAAGTTCTTCGATGTCGCAGCGGCTTCCATCTCGCGGGCACATCCACAATGGGCATTTTCTATCCGCCATCAGGTGGTGTGGAGTCGAGAGAACTCTCAGTTGGACCCCACCCGTCACGTCATCTCCGAGGACGTGGTCATGGGCACGCGTCACATCCTGACCATCAGGAGCGTGCAGCGGGACGACTTCGACATCTACACCTGCGAGGCGAGCAACAGACTGGGCTCCATGAAGGGACGCATGCTCATCACAGGTGAGCAAAGCCTGCCGCTATCACGCCACGGAAACTGAGTCACTGTTCCGGCCTCGTGCGGTCGAGGGACGGCACCTCACCGGCCCCGCATACTGACGCTCCAGACACGCCTCTCTCTGCCGGCCGCCTCTCAAGCCTCCTAACGTCCGCTGCCCTGGTCGGCTCGGCGCCGAAACCAAAATAAACCGTTGCAATACAGGTCTCCTAATGGCGGCGATGAAATTGGCCAAATGGCGCACGTCGGGCCGTAAGGGTCCACTACGGCGCCCTGATTGTCGCCGCCGCGCCGGTTATGGCTCGGGCGGAGGAGACGGCGCGGGCCGGCCTTCGGCCGCCGCTTCGGCCGCCGCCTCGGCCGCCGTGCAGCAGGCTGTAAATCAGCGGAAACGCCGCTCGAGCCGTAATAGGCCCCCAAACGTTTCACACGGACCGCGTCTGGATGCTGTACCCGGTCGGCTGCACTGGGCGCGTGCTCCTATTCGTATGGGCGCACTCCTGCGTACGTGCGTGCGTGAACACTAGACGTACGGTGTGGTGTGTTCCGTTTCCGCACGCCCTCGGGCCGCCCCCGACCCGTCCCGACTGCGGCCACGGGCCTGCCGTGCCGCGCGCCGAATGTGGCGCACGCACGCCACGCCGAAATGCACGGCCCCTGATCACACGCGATGGCCGCGGAGATATGAAGCTCCTCAGACGGCTCGAGGCCGGTTTCATTATGGAAGTCTTTGTGTTCCGGGCGTGTAGGACTGTGGTGGTTGGATGACTAATAGGGGCCCGGGCCGGTGTTTCGTCAGCTTGTTGCGTGGTGTCAGCGGCGGTGACAAATTCGGGAATATGCCAGTTATTTCCGGCCGTTTCACGCAACCACAGAAACAACGTCGCTTTGTGAACGACAAGCGCGGATGACTAAACATTATCGATTATGCTGAAGAAAATACGCATTGGCGGTGGTCCTATGTATTGCGTATGACGCCTTGTCATATATGTACGTTAAATTGACTTACACACGCCGAGTTATAAGTGAGTACATAGTAAAGTTTCGCGCATTTTACCAATTTTTAAGCCGTTGGGCTCATATCCTTCTTTAGAAAGGATTTGGTTATCTTTTCCAAATATTCCGTGTGGATCACCGGCCATGATCAAAACCTGGTGATCCAAAAATGGTTTCGCTTGTGTTTTTATCCAGCAGGATTGTTTTCATGTGCCTAGAATACCAAAACTCGGATGTACCGCGCTAGGTCACCTATAGCGGTATAGTTGGTTGATGCTTCAAGTGATCAGACAGTTATGTCAAAGCGAATCGCTTTCATGGCATGCCAGCACATTGCTGCCGGACACAAATCCTCGATGTGATCCCGCCGACAACTGGAATGATTTTCTGTGCATGACGTGCTTGGCTTCAAAAGGCATGCATTTGGGTACATAGACATGCCGCTGTTTGCTCTTCAATCCTGGCAGCATAGTTTGCCAGAACAGAGGTACGTCCGCCCTTTGTATGTCATGAATTTATGACAGACGCTGCCGTGTGTGTTCGTCCAGGTGTGGCAGACCGGGTGAGGATCACAAGTCCCCCCATCAGCACGGCTCCGGAGGACTTTGACCTTTCCTGGGAGGTGGAAAGCTACAGCGCCATACACGAGTACAAAGTCGCATACAGAAGGAGCAAGGTTCGTACGCTGGCAGCTTATGAACGTCAAACAAAAGTGCACATTGAGCATAAACATGAACAGAAATGTGAACATTGAAATTCAGCAGTAATCCCAGCAGCATTACATTTCCCTGTCACTTTACGTGGGAATGGGTAAAAGAAGCGATGTATCACGGAAAATTAGTTTTCATCCGAAGCATCGGTCGGTGAGCAAACATATCGATAGTGTGACTAACCTCCGTTTTATTCATGTGTAAGTTTTAAGTGGCGTTCTCTTGAGACTCAAAAACGCATGCACTTGCGTGTTTGGCCACGACTTAATTGCTCTGTTCCGCACAAACCCTCTACAAAACCCCAACAGAGCTAGTGCAGTATAGTCGTACCGCTGGTGGTAAGCGTGTAATATGGCTAGCGAAATGGACATGTATCCATGTAGCACAGTGTACCCAAAAGTTCTGCTTGACACGAACACCAAAGCAAACTGGAACTGAGCATCGCCCCCCCCCCCCCCCCCCCCAGTTCAACTCTACGGTGGCGTTACCGTCGCAGTTCAAGGAGGTGATTGTACCGACCACGGGCACAGGAGCCAGTCAACGACATCCTGCACCACCAGAAGATCACGCTACGGCAACCTGCAGCCGGCCACCACCTACGACCTGTACATCCAGGCCAGCAACCGGCACGGCTGGAACGCCGTCTCAGACATGTTCCACTTCTCCACGCTGTCCAAAGGCGAAGGTGAGCATGGGCCCTTTTGACATGCTCTTCACTTCTGTCCAATCACTGAAAGGGGATGCTCTGTGATGCGGGCATATTATATTTGGATTTCTGTCTCGTTTGGAGGAGGCAGTGACATACGTATTGCGTCGCGTTGCGTTGTCAGA
>NW_023596136.1:29279166-29298970 GCF_011947565.3 Pollicipes pollicipes | reverse complement strand
GGTCCAACTGAGAGTTCTCTCGACTCCACACCACCTGATGGCGGATAGAAAATGCCCATTGTGGATGTGCCCGCGAGATGGAAGCCGCTGCGACATCGAAGAACTTCTCTGATGGTCCGAACAAAGCAAGGTTCGCGCGTTTGCGGATACAATGTGGTGTACGAACAACATAATATATCCCTGCATAATTTTCCCACCGCAAATAACTCCCGTACTCTTGAGAACATATCCATTGAGCGTGAATAGTTATTCACCCTGGTGGCCTTATATAATTCGATCGATGTGAGTTATATGACTTGAGCGCAATGCAACTAGGCAGCATATTGCCGTAACGCGCGACAGGAATCATATCATGTTTTGAAGCACTCACAGATTTAGGGTCATCTAACTGGCCAAGCTGACTTTACGAAAAGCATATTGCTGTGAGCTGTGATTATTTTGCCCTGCATTGTCACATGACACGTCGTCATGCAACACGCACCCCATGACATACCGCAAGAAAGAATACCCGACGTGCATACATATTACAGGCATTCAGTTGTCGATGCACCCACGTAGGCTTGCTGAAGTGAGCGCGACATTTCCGAGCGTGTTCTAACGACTGTACAGTCGAACCCAGGTCAAGTGATGGAACCTCAGCCTCCGTGTCCGTTTTGTCTCACCCGCTTCCATTGCGACGGTGGCAATGATAAAAAATGCAATAAATACCGTCCTTATCCATTATCAGCTAGCTTAGAACGAACCGGTTGGCATGACTCTACGTTAGAATAGCCCTATTTCGGTGCCGTGGATCATTATTGCATGATTCAATTACTGTCAGTTCATCTCCGATTAACTTGAGACCTTCTCTGCCCACAGTGGACTTTTTCTCCGCCCTTCGACACGGTTCTGAACGCATGCATGCCACACTAGATTGACATATGTCCATTGGCCGCACTCAGAGCAACCATAGTGTAGATAGAATAGAACAGCAACGCAGCGGATGATCACTGTAATCAGTACGCTAGGCCAATATATTGAGACGTGTATTGCATTCAAAATGCTTCTATACTTTTGTGGTTTCGTTCAGCTCGTAGGACGAAACCTCAAACGAATTGTTAACGACTTCACAACTAAAAGGAGATTTTTGGTGCCACACATAATCATGTTTTACGATATTGTTCCCGACTGGGTAGTGCAATGGTGGTTGAGCAGCGCGGACATGTGCTATGAAAGGACAACAGAAACCACATTGCACTGGTGGTTGTTAGCAGCATGGGAAGAAAATTGCCAGCTACAACAAGTGCGTATACAGCAAACACATTTGAACTGCTCCTACTACGCACATGTGTATGAACCTTGTGCTATACACGGCAACTAAACGTAGTTCCTTACTTCAGCGTGGGGATCAGCAAACACGAAGCAGATGAGCTTCACTTGATAGCCTTCCCCGGTGTGGACCGTGCTGCTCTCCACCTCCACCTCGGGCGGGTCTGAAGCCAGCGCGGGGTCAGGTCAGTAGCTGGCCACAGCACCCCGCCACCACACGTGAGCATGTGCTTCGTATCGCTCCTCGGAGCTCGCCACAACGCGACACAGCACGTCTCGCGCGCGGAGAACGATGTGCCAAAGTTCGGCTCTGGACACGCAGCTCGGGCGTGATTAAGGATTTATTTGGGAACAGAAAACAGCGGTGCCCATAAATTACTGCAGTTTTTACGACTGACACAGGTATTGAGCGGTGGTAATGGATGACCCGGCCGCCGCGTTTGTCTTGAATTACATGCCCTTAACGACGTGAGCAAGGGATGGGACAAACAAGGGAGCTGAGCATTGATTTCGCATTAGCGCCCGCGATACGCTGATGAGTTCTAATGGTGCGATGAAACAACACAACTTTGATCTTGTAGATCTTTCAAATGTTGTCTTTTTGTGTCTTTGTCTTTATCTTTGCACAACCATGACTTCCAGATCTGCACTTGATCCGTGTTTGCAACGACCCGTTTAGGAAAAGGGCGGCGACTTGTGATGGGTGAATCGGCCGAAAGCTTCATGCTTTGGTGCGGCTCTCAACTGAACGAAGATGTGTTGCTAAATTACACAGCTTCAAAAAGAAGACGTGAAGCTGTAAACAAAACACATCATAAAAGGACATGCTTAACAAATCACGTTAGTAAACGGTAAACGGTGTATCCATGTTGAAAACGGAATGGATTCCTAGAAATAAGAGAGCTGCAGCTGTTGATCCAAAAGATTACCTTGTCCATGATTGCAATCAAATGCAAGCATTTCCTAGGTTGATCTGGGTAATTTCACGTTCGTCTAAAAGGACAGGGCTTGAAGCGTTGACATACTTATTTCTTTCAGCCTCACTTACAAAAGCACTAGGCGCGGCATGGCAGACTGTTTTTTTCAACGTTGCCTGGCCAGATATTAACTTAGGGGCCCGAGCAGTCAGAGATATATTGTCACTTTATAAGTGACCGACATGAAACGGTACAGAGTGATGATATTTTCTGGCTATTGTGCTATCTCTGCACGGGTCAAGTTCGACCTGTCACAAATGTCGAATCATTGTTGGTATTGTAATTTAACAACGCCTTTTACGGCCCCAGTCCTTTGCCGTCTAAATCTCTCAAGCCGATGTACGTGAGGGCGATGAAAACGTTCGACGGGGGCCAGGTTCGAACCCCACAACTTATGGCTTTGAGACGAACACTCTCCGAAATGAGCCACATCGTTCCCAATATCGTGGCCTTGCTTTCAGTTTCAGATGGGTTTATTTAGAACTGTTCGACCCAAAAATATCATTCCAGACAGCGCGATTATGGAGGACAGCACGTGGGCGGTGCTGTGTCCACCCTCTGTTACCCCTTGTCACCTAAGTTCACCCGGCACAGAGACCCTCTACCGGGTGTGCACAGGTGCATTGGTGGAGCACACACCCAGGGCGGCCGCGGGCTGACGCATTGCTCCCGGCCGCCGCGTGCCCCCGGCAAGACGAGGCGTTCGTGTTAGACGAGGTGTTATGAGGAAAAAGCATGAAGTGGAGAATGAGGAGAAGAGAGTGCAAGGGTGGTACTGGGTTGTGAGCCGCGCCAACCCCGTCCGGTCTTGCCCGATATCAATGCTGGTTGTAGCCGACGCATTCACCCTCAAGTACGGTAGAAAGCAGAGGTGTTAGAGGCATCAAAGTGTGGGACTACAATTGACACGTATTCATTTTTGTTACTGCATGACAGGTGTCAAGCCTCAGTACTCACATTGCACCTGGAGACTGATTCTGCCGACTGCCGTGATGCCCAGGCTGTTGTCCGCGACACACTCGTACACCCCCGCCATCTGCCGAGTGACCTCGGAGATAGCGTACCGGGCCCCTGGGTACGTCTCATCGCCGCTGGGCAGACGGCCAGACTGCCAATAGAGGGACAAAGTATCACCACAGAGTACAAACCTGTACAGCCAGATGCTATCAACGTAATATGGAAAATGAAATGTATTTTGAACTGTTACGAAAGTCTGTCCACAAAGATGTTCTGATTAGCCGGGTGTCACGACAGAGGCTTACCTGTACAGATAGCCAGCGATTGACCATGAACGACCATTTACAAACCGCCTGTTGAGAAAAATAAAACCACCATTCAAAGCGCTAGCCTAAGCACCAATGCAAACTTGCACACTCTTTTACACGACTCCAGACCAATCAAAATGGCTTCCAGCCGTGTCAAGGTGCAGTGGTCACCTGCTTCCTCCAAATTATTGTCGGAGGCGGCTTGCCCTCAGCCGAACACTCCAGCACCACGTCCGTCCCTCGCTGGGCCACCACCAGTCCAGATTCCGGGATCGTGGTCACACTGGGACCGTCTGGAAAACCGTTCAGTCAACACACTGCGGGCCCGTTTGAAAACCTCTGTATCCGTACATCACGCATCGCGCACATCACGCGGCAAGATCACCTGGATTAATAGTTCGTATTAACACGCAGGCGTGGACGGACCCAGAAGGTGGCAACGAGCCATAGTCCCCGCAACAAGGCTAGCCGCTAAAAAAGGTCTTGTCATATAAGCATGTCAGTTCTTACCATCTACGACGCAATGTTTGTCGGAATGTACCGCGACGACGTCATTTCATTTCTAGTCACGAGCGATTGATACAAACACCGTTTCAGCATAACCCGCTTTTGTTTAATCGTTCTCCAAATTATGCTACAATAGCTTAAGCTGAAACACAATTGTAGGGGAGCCCAGCTCCGTTCAGCTAATTGCAATGGCCAACTGGTGCGCTTCGTAATTTGGAGGCCGCTGGTAATCTGCAGTACATGAAAGTGTTTCCGTTGGGAAACAGTTTTTGCCAATTTATTTCAAAGTCATTCATTTAAAGAACCTAAACACAGTTTGCATGGTCTGCATTTCAGTGTTTTAAAATCAGGGCACGGCAAAATTGCAAGGAATACAGATTAGCATAATATGCCACACATCGACACATCTCGCGTCCAATCCACACAAAATTTAATCACGGAATCATCTTTTATTCATACGCCATAGCGCTGCAATTATTGGCGGGCTTGGCTGGGGCCGTTCTCGTCCATCACGCGCGCCTTGAAGGCCACCATTCTAGTCGGCTGGGTCGTCGTCTGCGAGTCGGATCCACAGTCCACAGCCCACGGAAACCCCGCCGGGCGGACAGACAGCAAGACCCGAGAACTCTGACCTCTGATCTCGCAGGGCATCCTGAGTCATACACTCTGCTTCGTATGGGCCAGAAATGGCGGAGGGGGGGGGGGGGGTGACCTGATGTGGACTTCGGTTCTAGTCGCGGTCAGAGCTCATCTTTAGGACACTGCATGGGTGCACCACGCGAACCGCAGTTGATGAAGTTCCCGGTTCCGGCATCGGGGTGAAGTACGTGCGAACTAGTCAGTGAGGAAGGTTTGTCTCTTTGCCAGAGTTCGTCTCCGTCAAGTTAAGCTGGCCTTGACGAACGGCTACCGGGGCCTGCACCATGTATTGTACATCGGCGCAAGCGTAGTATCTAGTCTTTCGACGCAGTGATACAGTGCACGCGTCATTGACAGCCAACAGATCGGTGTGATGACGATGACGACCAATGTGCATTACTGCGCTTACCCAACTTCACCAAGGTGTACGCTATGACGAGCCCAGACTGGGTGTTGTGGGTGTTGTAAAAACCAATAAGTTGGCTCTTACGGTCGTTATCATCGCCATAGAGTAAATTATTCCTCCCATACAAGAAGATACCATAGCAGCCAAGAGAATAAACCCGGTAAAAGTTACGCCAACAAAAGACGTTTGTTAATGCCCCCGAGACATGACCCCAACCCCGGGGAAGTCAAAATTCGAGATCCTTGCCAGCGCGCGGTGGCTCCGCGTCCACACAGCCGATGCTGAACTATCGACCCGAACGAGTCTGACCCGGCCGAGCTTGAACAGCTTACCAAATCAGGAAAACCAAGCCATTTCTGGGTGATGTGGTTTATGGGACAGACTATCGAGTGTGGGTGGTCGTTCCCGGGTGGCTGGGTGATTGGAAAGGCCGCGGGCGGCCAGACCCGGACGGACATCGGGCCGCGCCGGCTGACATCTGCCGGCGGCGTCAAGAAACATCCAGCGCCGAAACGCGGGCTGCAGTTGCTGCATAAAGCCAAGGTACGAACTTACACTTTTCAGAATTGTGTCTTAAAGGTATATGGGCTGGAAGCGAGGCGATTTCCATGCCTCCGTTCTCAATGCATTGATGAATTGGATGCGTCTGTGAGCACCAGGGTTGCGTGTTGGATTTCTCAATGATGGGAGCGGAGGAGGAAACACATCAGTGAACATCCAGTTAGGTCGTTTAAGTATATGTACACATCTGTATATGTATATATATATATATATATATATATATATATATATATATATATATATATATATATATGTACATATACATACATACGTATATATATATATATATATATATATATATATATATATATATATATATATATATATATATATATATATGCATATATATATATATATATATATATATATATATATATATACACACATATATATATATATATATATATATATATATATATATATATATATATATATATATATATATATATATATATACATATACATACATACATATATATATATATATATATATATATATATATATATATATATATATATATATATATATGCGTATGTATACATGCATGTATATATGTATATGTATACATATATATATATATATATATATATATATATATATATATATATATATATATATATATATTCAGCGAACATCCGGTTTAGCGCACCGCAGCCGGCTCAAAATGTGTGGTATGACATCAACAACATCGCTTGTTCTCTGTCTTTTTATAATGACGTCCCTACCCCGACAAATGTCGTGCAATAAAACATCCATATAAACGTATTATTTTCAATACAGTCGGCCTGGCAGACATCTTTGCACGCACGGAATGGCATGGGCTAGTCTTCCTTTGTACGCATTTCGGCGCATCTCGAAGGCTGTAATGTATACTTAGGTAACTGCCGGCCAATCCCAGTGACATCTGACTGCCGGCAGTTCTTTTTACTTTCCACTGCCTGCGGTGACCATGAGAACACCGAGATGATCAAGTGATCAGCAGCTAGGCGGTCGGCCTGACGGACGGCTCGGCTGCTCGCTGCGTCGGGGGACTGATCCAGGCAAGCGCATGTCAGATGAAACAACATTCCCTTCCATAAGTAATGAGAGTTTGACTTAGATGTTCATGAGGGAGTCAGGCAATGCCTTGGTCGCGAGGCGCTGGCAGCTGAGGGTTGACCTGCCAGCGGTACTGGAATGGTGTGGCGGTGTGTGCGCTGATGCGCAGGATCGGTCCAGACGCTGCTCATGCTGCAGGACGCACTGCCTCCGTAGAGCCCCACACGCTGGCAGACGCTGCTCATGCTGCAGGACACACTGCCTCCATGGGGCCCCACACGCTGACAGTCGCTGCTCATGCTGCAGGACACACTGCCTCCATGGAGCCCCACACGCTGACAGACGCTGCTCATGCTGCAGGACACACTGCCTCCATGGAGCCCCACACGCTGACAGTCGCTGCTCATGCTGCAGGACACACTGCCTCCATGGAGCCCCACACGCTGACAGTCGCTGCTCATGCTGCAGGACACACTGCCTCCGTAGAGCCCCACACGCTGACAGTCGCTGCTCATGCTGCAGGACACACTGCCTCCATGGAGCCCCACACGCTGACAGTCGCTGCTCATGCTGCAGGACACACTGCCTCCATGGAGCCCCACACGCTGACAGTCGCTACTCATGCTGCAGGACACACTGCCTCCATGGAGCCCCACACGCTGACAGACGCTGCTCATGCTGCAGGACACACTGCCTCCATGGAGCCCCACACGCTGACAGACGCTGCTCATGCTGCAGGACGCACTGCCTCCATGGAGCCCCACACGCTGACAGACGCTGCTCATGCTGCAGGACGCACTGCCTCCATGGAGCCCCACACGCTGACAGACGCTGCTCATGCTGCAGGACACACTGCCTCCATGGAGCCCCACACGCTGACAGACGCTGCTCATGCTGCAGGACACACTGCCTCCATGGAGCCCCACACGCTGACAGACGCTGCTCATGCTGCAGGACACACTGCCTCCATGGAGCCCCACACGCTGACAGACGCTGCTCATGCTGCAGGACACACTGCCTCCATGGAGCCCCACACGCTGACAGACGCTACTCATGCTGCAGGACACATTGCCTCCATGGAGCCCCACACGCTGACAGTCGGTGATGAGGAGCGGCGGACCGGTCGGTCGCTGTCAGCTCAGCAGCTCCGGGCCGGTGTACGCGGCACTCATGTCTCTTGATACCATGAGTATACATGGTATGCCAGGAGCTACTAATACCGTAATTAGGTATTTGAAGGAAAATGTTTCAGCTATTGTAGTGTTCGGGATCGCAGTGATTTAAGCGCCATTCGCTGATGCTGTCGGAAGTGGCGATAGCGGCTTGCGCGCCGCTTGGGGGTAGCGTGGCTGAGAGCGTGGTGCAGGGCGTAAATGAGACGGAGAATACATCGTTTTTTGGTTCCGATCAAGCTGTGTGAAGGGGACCAGCCTGTGTGGCAGAATCGGTTATAGCCTGTGTGGCGCGTAGTCCCGGAAATATTAGAAGATATAACATTAGAGCTTCGTGAAACAGATATCGCTCCGTGATTAAGCTCTTATTCTAGCAGTGGCATTGCAATATTAGGCGAATGATATTACTCAAGGTTTACTCTGGTATTCATTTTTAATTTGTCTCATATTCCGTTGACTGTCACTTCGGATGACGGTATCAACTTCGCAGACAGCTTCTATGCTGCTACTGACAACATCGCCGTAGCCTGATGCGACAGGCTAGCCTCCTCCTTCCCGCTGTCGACGCATGCGCACACGGTCTTGGCGCGTCTCGCACATGATATCGGCAGCACACATTACCCAACCAAGCAGATGCGAGAATCTCTCTTACATACTTGCCAACAGAGTATACGAGAGGAAATATTCGTATACATTTCGAAAGAAATTTGGATTGAGTTCCAGTCAGGTGTCAGCGACGTGACGCTGTTGCTGCGGTGACACGCAGTGACAGCGGCGTTTGCGGGGAGCTTACGACGCCAGCGCTCTCTCGGAGAAGGCAGTGGCATGCGATGAGGTGCAGTGATTGCGGCGCGCGCGGTGGCACGTGGCTGGGCGTGGTCCGGCAGCGTCCCGTGGAACGCCATGCTCTTAATGGGATGTGATGTCTGCACTGGCACGCAGCGCCTGCAACTTGTCGGTGGGGGCGAGAGGCCAGGCGAGGTCCAAGGCGAGACTTTGCACCCGTTGCCGGACGCCATGCCCAGGTCCAGACGCCACGTTCGAGTGGGGAAACCGTGTCCATGTTGGAATGCCGTCTTCGTGATGACAAGTCGTGTCTTGGGTGAGTCACCGCGTCCCATGTGTGAAGCGAGGCCAGGCGTCAGGCGCCGTGTCCTCGGTGACAGGCGTGACCGCCGTGAGACGCCGTGTCCGAGGTGAGAAGTAAGGCCTCAGGTGAGACGTCGTGTCCGAGGTAAGACGGCATGTGTCAGATGGCACGTAGTGTCTCCGGTGAGACGTATTCGCGCTGGACCACTGTATGCGCCCCTCCCGCCGGGAGCGCCGTGCCCCCGGCAAGATATCGCGTTTTAAGAGGCATGCCGCGGCCAAAAATCCGAGAGGCACGCCGTATCCGGAGATTCAAGAGGCACGGCGTATCCGAGGAATCAAGAATCACGCCGTGTCTGAAGAATAAAAAACACGCCGTGCCACAGGAATCAGAAGGTATGTCGTGGTCGAGGAATCAAGAGACACACCGGGTCCGAAGAATCAATGAGCACGCCTTATCCGAAGATCCAAAAACCAGGCCGTGTCCAAAGATTTAAAGGACACGCCGTGTCCAAAGGTTCAAGGGGCATGCCGTGTCCGAAGGGAATGGCCCTATCCAAAGTGAGACACGTGGTCCGACCTGAGACACCGTGCGCGTGATCAGACGCCAGCATCGCCGCGGTTCGTTGTGTCCAACGTCCGCTCTCGCGCCGCGGTGTGACGCTGTCCGGTGTCTCTGCGGTCCGACGCCAGCACCGCCGCGGTTCGTTGTGTCCAACGTCCGCTCTCGCGCCGCGGTGTGACGCTGTCCGGTGTCTCTGCGGTCCGACGCCAGCACCGCCGCGATTCGTTGTGTCCAACGTCCGCTCCCGCGCCGCGGTGTGACGCTGTCCAGCGTCTCTGCGGTCGGACGCGGCGATCCCAACAGCACGTCTTGTGAACGTGTGTCGGTGTGTTATACAGGCCGGTGCCACCGGCACCCACATTTGGACATGGAGCCTTTCTGTTCTGGTTTATTTCGGAAGTTTAGCTGAGATCTTAGAAAATCGGCTTTGTTCTTGTGATCTTGAGGTGCATTTAAATTGCTTTGAATAAATGTGGAATGATAGAGGATGCATCTCACTCTCACGCCTAAAAGTAAATTCAATTCTTGAACGCCGCATCGGTCATCATCCATCAGCTGGTGGCAACAACGTCTAGCCCGTTATCTGCCTGTGCCGAGCCGGCTTGCCGCTAGCATTTCCCGTCAGCGCTGTACTATAAATAAGTTTTTAAAACGCGCCGTATTTTCGCCCACTGGGTTGCCACGTGATTAATGGCGTCACCAGTGGCAGCCCTAGGTTTGCCACATTTACGTCCTAATTACGGCAGGTGCGTTGGAGATTGCGGAACGCGTGAGAAAAGTGTCGATACGCTACATCACTTCTGCCTGTTCTCTATGGGTACAGCGACCTCCCGTCTCTTGCTATGGTGCCCCACATACGCCATATCGAATAACCGACCATAAGCCGGCAGTGGATAGGTCCGCATGAGTGTGTCGTTTGGTGGCTCTACACTTGAACTATTAAAAACACACAGTTTCGCTGTCTTCACTAAAATACAACTCATTTCAGAACGATGCCGTGCTTTAGACCACAGAGCTGCCACGCGACACGTCACATCTCTGACGGTGGTCACAGATTTCTTAAAAGTCGTACTTTTCACAGCAGGTAACTTGGCAGGTGCCGAGTGCACGTGCCAAGAGTTGGCGCGCCGCCAGTATTGGCTTGCGTGCAGTGAGCGCGTAGAGCGCCCGCCCGCCCTCCCGTGTAGTGCCCTGTGAGGATTACATCAAATAGCCGACCAGCGCTGCGTGCCAGCTAGCCGGTTAGCCGCCGAGCGACCGGCTGGGCCTGGCTGGTCAGCCTTGGAAGGCTGGTAAGGTGCTGGAAAATGCATGCGCGCGGATTCAAGCGGTGGATTTGGAATGCATGAAGTCACTCCGTCCGCCGTTCCACGATAATTGTAGCATCCTGCAGGGAATAAATTGGTCATATTTTTCAAATCGTACGCTAAATTTTGATGTGTTTTTAACATGTACACTTAAACTTTAATCCTATCGAATTATTACCAGATATAACGGAAGCTGAAGTCTTTCCATTGGCAGAACAACAATGATGCAATTAGAAATAAAGAAAGGAATTGTTTGTCTTAAGGAGAACTAACAATTGTTTTGCTTTCTGGTAGCAATTTTTGCCAAATTTAATAGTTTTACAGGTTAGTGAGATGCTATCTAAGCAACCACCTGGCATCATTTGGTAAGATTTCAAGCCATTTCCCAAGGCCTGGCAGGTGTTTAAAACATTCCCAGAACCTGAGTTAATCGGCTTTGCCATTGGGATCTTGAGATACATTTTAAGTGATTTGATTAAATAAGACGGTACGCGTTTTCTACATCACACTCAAAAGTAAAGCCAGTTCTGATACCACGCATCATACATTAGCCATCAGCAGGTAACATCACTGACCTGCCGGCTCAACACCGGTGGCTAGCCGGCTAGCCACCGGTGCCGAACCAGTCAGCCACCGGTGTCGAGCCAGTTAGCCACCGGTGTCGAGCCAGTTAGCCACCGGTGTCGAGCCAGTTAGCCACCGGTGTCGAGCCGGCTAGCCACCGGTGTCGAGCCAGTTAGCCACCGGTGTCGAGCCGGCTAGCCACCGGTGTCGAACCAGTCAGCCACCGGTGTCGAGCCAGTTAGCCACCGGTGTCGAGCCAGTTAGCCACCGGTGTCGAGCCGGCTAGCCACCGGTGTCGAGCCAGTTAGCCACCGGTGTCGAGCCAGTTAGCCACCGGTGTCGAGTCGGCCAGCCTTCGAACTGAAAACCGGCTGGCAGGCGGCCAAGCCTTCGCGACTAATCAACCATGCGGCTAGAAGACCCCGCGTCCGAAGCTCTCAATCATCCACAGGTGGCGCCACGTTGAGGCAATTCGACGACAGATCTGACCGGGTCGTGCACGCGTATGGCAGCGCTTCGACGCTGTGGATGCGTTGCAGATCAATCACGGCCCGGCCCCGGGATACTCACAGAGAACGTCCACTTTGTGTGTGACATCCATTATCGTCTCCGTTGAGACAGAGCACGTAAAAGTGCCGGTATCCTTGACCTTGACCCGCTCTATGTGAAGGTCATGACCCCGCACCAGTCGGAATCTGCGGTCGATGGCCGTAATGACCGCGCCGGCGCTGATGACCCGGTTTCCCTTCCGCCACACCACCGGGTACGGACCTGGAAGACGCATAAGTCAACGCCTTTTCTACATCACGTGAATCACCCCATAAAACACATCACCAGCATAAATAACTAAACAAGCACAAACATACCACGACACTTTCTCCTGGGATGGCCTGTCGTTAAGAATCCAGCAGCTTGTGTTGTACTGACGCGGCATACTGTCCGAGCGTTCCACACATGCTTCCGCATGAATGTGCCATTGTCAGGGCACTGCGGACAGCTAGGCTCACCAAGCCGCCTGTGTTTGACAGGTCAATCTTTTACGAAATCTGCTGGTCTGATCACTCCCGTCCTGAACACTACTGTCCTGAGGCAATGAACAACGCTGATCACTCCTGTCCTGGACACTACTGTCCTGGGGCGATTAGTAGGGCTGATCACTCCCGTCCTGGACACTACTGTCCTGGGGCAATAAACAGCGCTGATGACTCCGGTCCTGGACACTACTGTCCTGAGGCGATGAACAGCGCTGATGACTCCCGTCCTGGACACTACTGTCCTGGGGCAATAAACAGCGCTGATGACTCCGGTCCTGGACACTACTGTCCTGAGGCGATGAAACAGCGCTGATGACTCCCGTCCTGGACACTACTGTCCTGGGGCAATAAACAGCGCTGATGACTCTCGTCCTGGATACTACTGTCCTGAGGCGATGAACATCGCTGATGACTCCCGTCCTGGACACTACTGTCCTGGGGCAATAAACAGCGCTGATGACTCCCGTCCTGGACACTACTGTCCTGGGGCAATAAACAGCGCTGATGACTCCCGTCCTGGACACTACTGTCCTGAGGCGATGAACAGCGCTGATCACTCCCGTCCTGGGCATTATTGTCCTAAGGCGATGAACAGCGCTGATCACTCCCGTCCTGGGCACTATTGTCCTAAAGCGATGAGCAGCGCTGATCACTCCCGTCCTGGGCACTGCTGCCCTGAGGCAATGAACAGCGCTGATCACTCCCGTCCTGGGCACTATTGTCCTAAGGCGATGAGCGGCGCTGATCACCCCCGTCCTGGACACTACTGTCCTGGGGCGATTACCAGCGAGGAGTTGCACCACTGCGTTACCGTGCGGGGTAACGATGCCTGCCTGGTCAGGACGAACACACTTACCGAGCTCCCGGATCTGACAGGGCAGATCCAGGGTGTCGCCCTCCTTGACGCTGAAGGCGGCCGGCTTCGTCACAAACACGGGTAGCACGTCCGGGTAGTCGAAGTCCACGTCCTTGGCGCCCACTGCCGACAGGATAACACCGCTGAACATAGCCGAGGAAGCGTATGGTCGACATAACAGGACAACACTGCTCTAAGTACACACTGCAGGCGCCACAACGTCACACAGTTGTCATGGCATGGTTACACTGCTGTCAGCAGCCGAGGATCACGCAGTTCACACGACAGCACAATACTGCAGCACACACGCATGCGCGCACGCGCACGCGCGCACGCAAACGCACACGCACGCGTACACACACGCACACACACGCACACACACACACGCACGCGCGCACACACACACACACACACACACACACACACACACACAACACACACACACACACACACACACACACACACACCCCACACACACAGGAGCCACAGCATCACGCATTCGAGGTGGCAAGGCAGCGTTGCTACACGCGCCCGGGGTGCTTCATTGCTACACAGTGCTTTAGACCAGGTAATTGTTCGTATAGGTGCACACTCAGCGAACCACCACAACCACCTACGTGGTGTCCTGCTTAGATAGCCTGCGCTCAGCCAGGGCGGTATTCAAGCCGTCTGGGCCACCAGGCAGCTTATAAACTAGCTGCGAACATCTCATGCATTGCTAACCAACAGGACGTCTCGCGCGGCAACCAGGTCATACCGGACGCTTAGCCCGTACTGGCTGCTGTGAGAACATGCAGCGCCTGGGATTGTACGCAGCAGCATTGTTCTTCAGCGTTGTTGTTTGTCTCAGCTGTGTGATGCGTCTCGGGTGTGTACAGCAGCGTCGAGCTGTCGCGTTGAGTGTGCATTGCTGTGACTCAGGTGTGCACGGCAGCGTCGAGCTGTAGCGTGGCACGTGCAATGCTTTGACTCAGGTGTGCACAGCAGCGTCGAGCTGTCGCATGCAGTGTGCAATGCTGTGACTCGGGTGTGTGCACGGCAGTGTCGAGCTGTCGAGTGACATGTGCAAAGTTTTGACTCAGGTGTGCACAGCAGCGTTGAGCTGTCGCAT
Source organism: Pollicipes pollicipes (assembly GCF_011947565.3). Taxonomy (NCBI): domain Eukaryota; kingdom Metazoa; phylum Arthropoda; class Thecostraca; order Pollicipedomorpha; family Pollicipedidae; genus Pollicipes; species Pollicipes pollicipes. Next base: position 29,284,570 of record NW_023596136.1, on the reverse strand, counting down.
GGAGGTGCGCAATGTTTTTTAACTTCGGTGTGCACAGCAGCATCGAGCTGTCCTGGGGTCTGTATAATCCTGTCAATGTCAAAACTAAGCTAATCGAGCCAAAAACTTCTGGCTTCCGATGCCAATAGGTTTGACCACTGCTTTAAGATGCTACCGACAAAAATGTAACTGCCGGAGGCCCATTGACGCAACAGGCGCTTTTAATTTACCAACAACATGTATCAAAAAACACAGGCATGAATGTGGGCAGGATTAGCAATTTAAACCATGAAATGTTCATGGTCCAATATATCTTTCTTTAGTTCACGGCATCCTGCGTTGGAGGCCCGAAAGGGGTTTTACTGGCCGCTTTCCGATTGAACACAGGCCGCACCTGTGGACGGGACCACTTCGAGACCCATCTTTGACTTACAGCCGTAAACACTGTGCAGTTGATCTCATGACTTCATGTGCTTCGGCTGCTGTGATCTGACATTCGTCACCAAAAAACGCACTTTCAACACGCGGGTGCATCGTTTGTGCACGAGAGGCTGCGGCCGCGGGAGAGCCCGCGGGAGCTGAGCCGAGCGCGGCTTAATTGTCTGATAACAAGCCACCCACTGCTCAAGTTTCGCATTTGTGGGTGACCTGGGAGGAAAATGACAACGAAGTAGTGTTAACCTCTTTCTCATCTGGCGCGGCAAACGGTGATAGCTCCCCTCCGACGAAGGAGAGTGGGGGACGTCGTCTCATGTTCTTCCAAACCTATTTTCTCAGCCTGCAGTCTACGTCGTCATCTGTTTTCCAGATAAGTTTTATTAAATTTCACTCTCACTTGTGTATCCGTTGCAGTACCTCGCAATCCTTGACGAATGGGTTAATACAAATCATGTTTATTTAGCTTCATGGTCATGCCGTACGACACAATGGTGAGGATGTGGCGTCCAGCGGGCTTCAGCATAACTCGTATGTAACGAAATACAGTATAAACGGATGGCGAGCAAAGCGCACGCAGCAAATTTAGGCATCGCACTTGTCAAACTCAGCATCCATCATGATCATTATAGGCTGTACCGCGACTAGCGATTCAAACAGCCATAGAGTTCTTATTAGGCGCCGATCTACTGCATCCATGACCAGCCATCACAAACAGGCCGTGGACATCGCTGAGCCTTACTCATCGTCGACCCCCGTGAACAACCTTCACAAAGCCGCTGAGCCGTTTTCCTTGGCCTAGGTATCTTCGAGAACACGGCAAACTGTCGATAAATCGTTAGGATTATCAACACTATGCGCCAAATATTGCAGCTGTGTGGACAGGGCCGCGTCATCAGACCCCGTCCCAGCCGCCTCCAAGTAAAAGACAAACAACATTCGTTTGGGTAGCCTGCATCAATGAATCAGCGACGGATTCCACAGTACAGTACTGACTTCACCACGGCGGGTAAAAAGCTAATGCGTTCTCTCTCAGGTTTCTCTCAGAAACGTAGCCTGTTGTTTGGGTCTTGACTCCTCCGAGATTTCATCTTAGACCAAAGACCAAGCTGGGCAAGCGAACGAACGTTTCGAACATCCGTTGTTAATCACCAGGGGAAGCACCATTCAGTGACTCCGCTGGTCCCGTTTTTCCCGTAACAGTACGGTTGTACTAAAAACAACTTTGCGAAAAGTTTGATATGCTCTCAATCATACCACATTTTCTTGTTTCTAATGATTGTCCGATTATCGGCGGATATAATTAAGTGCTAAATTATATCAGCCTGATTAGATCAGCACTGTCCTGCGGGCGTTTTTTACCTCCGTCCTAGGATTGGCGCCTCAGAGACTCCCCCTCCTTTAACATCTCGAAAACTAAGTAAGCCAGCCACGCAGAGGACGACGTTGGAAATCCCTCATCAAACTTCACCAGATGGGTGTGTCTGAGCAAAGGCGAATGTGACCTTTGCCAGGTCAACGAGATCCGTTAAGCACGTTTTAGTTTGTCACGTCTTTTAAGGAAATAAGCGTACTATGGTAATGCGGAGACGGCGTCACATCGCTGTTGAGAACTATTAAAATAGGTGATAGTATCCATCGATACATCTAATTTCGGTTTAGAGCGGTGAAGGCGACTGTTGCGCTGACCAGTCTGGCTTCATCAAGAAATAAAACAAGCCACGGCAATGAGAATAACGTGGTTAGAAAGATCTTCATAAAACGTAAGAATCATATGAACGAAGCGTGCCATCAGTATAAGAATTGTGTGAAGATGAAACAACCAAAATTGGTTACCATGGCCAAAGTCTCACCAGATGACCGGGGATGGCATGGCCTTGCAAAAGTCGCCAAAACAATAGCATGGTCTTTAAGTCAATATAAATCAGAAGGAAACCTCAAAGTCTCTTCAGACTTCACTTTCAAGCATGAATTAGTGTCTCTCGACGTCTTTCAACAAACTGTTGCTGAAATGGCCCTCAAGAAAGAGGCAGTAGATGATGAACTGTGGATCTCAGGTATTTCAAACTTCTGACGTGTGTAAAAGCAATGTAACTTGAAGTATCCAAATTTCAGCATCGGCTCAAAAACCACTAAGAAGCTATTCCTGAAAAACTTAGGGGTGGGACCTCTGAGCTCTCCCTACCCCATTCCCTTCTACATTTGTAGGGCGAGGATTCAGTTGTTGTGCCAATACTTGTTGTGCCAAATACAATACAATAATGTGCCGAACTGCCACGCCCAGCGCAAACAAAGCTTCCGAAGACACAAATTAAACGCGTTAGAAGCTGCACAGCAGATGTGTCTCGAGGTTTTGGAATGCGAGCGATCTCTCACGACGACCAAACTGGAAACGACGCTCTCTCCAATTGTGGAATCTGACCGGACGATAAAACCTGGCTCTCTCCAGAGTGAGTCTTGCTCTCTCCGTTACGTGGTAAATGATGGTGAAAACCGATCTCTCCCAACCCCAAAAAACGGCAAGATGGCGACAAACATCCACACAGCTCTCACCCATGATCTACATGCACACACTTCTCATTATCAAGCGTTTTATTCGTGTGTGTTATATGGCCAATCAAAACATCGGTAGGTATAAAAAGGAAAGCAAGATGTCCGTGAAATCCAGCTATACTACACAGTTCAAAGCCTAGCTTCAGAAGGTGAAATTACTTGGCGTTCGGGATGGCAGTACACATCAGCGAAATACTTTTGCGTACCTGCATAGACCGCCATGTTTTCAGAGTCGGATATACAATGTGCAACAAAGCGAAAAAAAGAACTTAGTGTCGATGTTACGTACTGCGCTGTCAACAATACCAAAAGTGGCAACAGGTTGGACAAATAATGTTGTTGATAGTGTTTCCTTAAAATAGGTCACATAAACGTCCTTGCACGTGACTTGATCAGCAGCTCTTGGAATTTGCACTAATCGCTCAGCCAAGCGTATTTTCCAATTTGGCGTAGGAAATTTGGCGACGATAAACCGCAAAATTAGCGTTCGCCAACGGCCAAGCCTATCGTCCAGTGAGCTATTCCATTCGTAAGGTAATGCCCTGATTCTGGTCGCCATTGTTAGAAAACGTTCTGTAAATTAACATACACTTACTGAATTAGAGCTCGTACACTATTACGTCACGTAATTAATCCACGGAAGCGGCGCCGCCGTTCGAGAAAAAGCGCGAAAATACGCCATCGAAACAGTGGGACATTCGGACCGTTGTGTTTTACTCACGTGAAAAACATCTGGAAAACTCATTTTTTTCCAGAATGAGCTCTGTCAGAGACCGGCGTCGTCGATTTGTTTACGTTATGCTACATTTCCCTCGACTAGGGTAAATCTGGAATCACTTGGGCCTTAAATGTCGGAAATTACGTTATAATTATACAGCACTGCGCTTGTTTCGTTCCGGTAATAGTTGACCGCTGATCTTTGGTACACAATAAGCGTGCTGAGCCTGGTATCTCAAACATTTTCGGCTGCGTCCACCGACCGATCCATTTTCGATTGACCAATCGGCATTGCACTACTCGGCCTATTGGTCATAGTATTGCCATGTGGTCCTGTTTTGAAATTATTAGTTATTTTTCATTTCATACTGCATTCTGTCACATGGTATGCAAGAGGCCTTAAGCCAGGCATTCATTTTGACGTCGTGCCTCTAGGCACAGCCTCGCTTCACTGCACATAATGCTCCGATTTGTTTCGAGGAGGTTGAACACCTGAAGCCGCTTCACTCACAATCCCTTCCCCGCCCGGCGTGGCATGTGCCATTTTTCTCCTGTTCATCCTGCCGCCATCGGCCCTGGTGGGAAGCGTGCTGATTCATGACAACCGTAGTGACCTGAAGCGCCTTCAACAGAGGCATTCAGACGCTTTAATGCGTCAGACTGGATATGAATCAACTACAGCCGCATCGCTGAGCCGGTGGGGAAGAACGTAGCAGATTTCTAAATGTCCGGCTTAAAAGAGTAGGGATGGCCTCGCTCGTGCCGTACCTTCCCGCGAGTAGATCAAAGACACGTCCTCCTTGCTCGATATTCGAATGTGGAACCCAACAACTTTTGCCATCCTCCACTACACACAGGACATTTAACACGCACAACCAGCATCAGCATCAATATAATTCTGCGGCGAGTCTCGGAATCTGCGTTCTTGACATGTCTATCAGCGACAGACGACTAGCTATATGGAGTGCTTCCAAACGGAAACGATCCAGGCCAAGAGGTACGACAGTGGCGTGATATGACGGGATGTCAATACAAATAATGATGCGTGCCATCGTCAGGGAGTGCAACCATTACGCCAAACCAAACAGAGCGCGAGATCAGTTTGCGATCTCACTGCTGGGCGGATGCAAGGCGTATTGTTAGGCGCTGAGACGGGCCTCTCCATGGAAAGCTTCGAATCACATTGACAGCAGGCCATTAGCGGAACGTTGTATTATGGTATATTCTGTGAGTGTTTTGCTTCAGTCCCTATATATATATATATATATATATATATATATATATATATATATATATATGAGATTCTTCGATACAAAGTACAAGTAAGAGCCTAATGGCTGGGACGATGTCGCTATGAATTATGTTTCAATCAGTGAACGTTTCGATACGCTTGGGTATCATCATCAGAACATTACATTCTTCCACATTGAGACAAGGTTGTATTTGGCAAACATCACTTTGTTGTATCGCCTATATTGTTCACGGTAAATAAGCTGATGATCTTGGTTCTCACAATCTAACGCAAGCACAACAATTACACTTCTCTATACGCAAACAGGTCGACTTAAAAAGTGCAAAGCCACGTGTCGAAAGATCGGTTAGACTTCGCCAGAGAAAATGCTACCTTATAATTTCTAGGGGGTATGCAGACCACATGATATTCAATGATGGCTTTCTTTTGTGAATATGAAGTGTTTCTAGAATCCTAAAACTGAGAGTA
>NW_023596136.1:29206225-29278256 GCF_011947565.3 Pollicipes pollicipes | reverse complement strand
CCGTCACGTCATCTCCGAGGACGTGGTCATGGGCACGCGTCACATCCTGACCATCAGGAGCGTGCAGCAGGACGACTTCGACACCTACACCTGCGAGGCCAGTAACAGACTGGGCTCCATGAAGGGACGCATGATCGTCACAGGTGAGCAAAGCCTGTCGCTATCACGCCACGGAAACTGAGTCACTGTTCCGGCCTCGTGCGGTCGAGGGACGGCACCTCACCGGCCCCGCATACTGACGCTCCAGACACGCCTCTCTCTGCCGGCCGCCTCTCAAGCCTCCTAACGTCCGCTGCCCTGGTCGGCTCGGCGCCGAAACCAAAATAAACCGTTGCAATACAGGTCTCCTAATGGCGGCGATGAAATTGGCCAAATGGCGCACGTCGGGCCGTAAGGGTCCACTACGGCGCCCTGATTGTCGCCGCCGCGCCGGTTATGGCTCGGGCGGAGGAGACGGCGCGGGCCGGCCTTCGGCCGCCGCTTCGGCCGCCGCCTCGGCCGCCGTGCAGCAGGCTGTAAATCAGCGGAAACGCCGCTCGAGCCGTAATAGGCCCCCAAACGTTTCACACGGACCGCGTCTGGATGCTGTACCCGGTCGGCTGCACTGGGCGCGTGCTCCTATTCGTATGGGCGCACTCCTGCGTACGTGCGTGCGTGAACACTAGACGCACGGTGTGGTGTGTTCCGTTTCCGCACGCCCTCGGGCCGCCCCCGACCCGTCCCGACTGCGGCCGCGGGCCTGCCGTGCCGCGCGCCGAATGTGGCGCACGCACGCCACGCCGAAATGCACGGCCCCTGATCACACGCGATGGCCGCGGAGATATGAAGCTCCTCAGACGGCTCGAGGCCGGTTTCATTATGGAAGTCTTTGTGTTCCGGGCGTGTAGGACTGTGGTGGTTGGATGACTAATAGGGGCAGGGGCCGGTGTTTCGTCAGCTTGTTGCGTGGTGTCAGCGGCGGTGACAAATTCGGGAATATGCCAGTTATTTCCGGCCGTTTCACGCAACCACAGAAACAACGTCGCTTTGTGAACGACAAGCGCGGATGACTAAACATTATCGATTATGCTGAAGAAAATACGCGTTGGCGGTGGTTCTATGTATTGCGTATGACGCCTTGTCATATCTGTACGTTAAATTGACTTACACACGCCGAGTTATAAGTGAATACATAGTAAAGTTTCGCGCATTTTACCAATTTTTAAGCCGTTGGGCTCATATCCTTTTTTAGAAAGGATTTGGTTATCTTTTCCAAATATTCCGTGTGGATCACCGGCCATGATCAAAACCTGGTGATCCAAAAATGGTTTCGCTTGTGTTTTTATCCAGCAGGATTGTTTTCATGTGCCTAGAATACCAAAACTCGGATGTACCGCGCTAGGTCACCTATAGCGGTATAGTTGGTTGATGCTTCAAGTGATCAGACAGTTATGTCAAAGCGAATCGCTTTCATGACATGCCAGCACATTGCTGCCGGACACAAATCCTCGATGTGATCCCGCCGACAACTGGAATGATTTTCTGTGCATGACGTGCTTGGCTTCAAAAGGCATGCATTTGGGTACATAGACATGCCGCTGTTTGCTCTTCAATCCTGGCAGCATAGTTTGCCAGAACAGAGGTACGTCCGCCCTTTGTATGTCATGAATTTATGACAGACGCTGCCGTGTGTGTTCGTCCAGGTGTGGCAGACCGGGTGAGGATCACAAGTCCCCCCATCAGCACGGCTCCGGAGGACTTTGACCTTTCCTGGGAGGTGGAAAGCTACAGCGCCATACACGAGTACAAAGTCGCATACAGAAGGAGCAAGGTTCGTACGCTGGCAGCTTATGAACGTCAAACAAAAGTGCACATTGAGCATAAACATGAACAGAAATGTGAACATTGAAATTCAGCAGTAATCCCAGCAGCATTACATTTCCCTGTCACTTTACGTGGGAATGGGTAAAAGAAGCGATGTATCACGGAAAATTAGTTTTCATCCGAAGCATCGGTCGGTGAGCAAACATATCGATAGTGTGACTAACCTCCGTTTTATTCATGTGTAAGTTTTAAGTGGCGTTCTCTTGAGACTCAAAAACGCATGCACTTGCGTGTTTGGCACGACTTAATTGCTCTGTTCCGCACAAACCCTCTACAAAACCCCAACAGAGCTAGTGCAGTATAGTCGTACCGCTGGTGGTAAGCGTGTAATATGGCTAGCGAAATGGACATGTATCCATGTAGCACAGTGTACCCAAAAGTTCTGCTTGACACGAACACCAAAGCAAACTGGAACTGAGCATCGCCCCCCCCCCCCCCCCCCCAGTTCAACTCTACGGTGGCGTTACCGTCGCAGTTCAAGGAGGTGATTGTACCGACCACGGGCACGGAGCCAGTCAACGACATCCTGCACCACCAGAAGATCACGCTACGGCACCTGCAGCCGGCCACCACCTACGACCTGTACATCCAGGCCAGCAACCGGCACGGCTGGAACGCCGTCTCAGACATGTTCCACTTCTCCACGCTGTCCAAAGGCGAAGGTGAGCATGGGCCCTTTTGACATGCTCTTCACTTCTGTCCAATCACTGAAAGGGGATACTCTGTGATGCGGGCATATTATATTTGGATTTCTGTCTCGTTTGGAGGAGGCAGTGACATACGTATTGCGTCGCGTTGCGTTGTCAGACGTCTTGCTTTTGTAAACCCAATACTATGGGTGAAATGGAATGTTTTTGGTCTTTATTTGAATTTTGTCAGTCCGTTCTGTTTGGTTTATATGGGTAGCTTTGGGCTCAGGGTATATGCTAAACGGTATGCGATATGGGCTCTGCACATCTAATGACACCGAAAGTTCACACTTGACCTTCATTTTGCTGGTCCTTCCAGTGAGCTCTGCGACGTACATGTGCATATATGCAGAGTGTTGTGAGAATGAATTTAATATCAAGCGAACTTCGTTGATTACTGAGAGAAAGCACAAGCAGCTGCCATCTACCTAGTATTTAACATGATAGTTCTAATCTTAGTCTTACGTAGGCTGTGCTGAAATCAGATTTGACGTCTGAATATAAGCTTGTTAGAGAATCATACATGTCGAATCAAACTTGCTTCATCAGAGCATTCCGCAACATATTCAACCCAATCACTGTTTAATACCGACACCCCGATGCTGTTTACTCCCGGACCACGTGCCACACTCTGACGATAGTGTTTCCAGCGCTGGAGTCCCGAATCGCCAGTCCCAGCGGGGTAGAGGCCCGCCGGGCTCCTCCCCTCCTCATCCACGTGCTCGCCGGTGCCTTGGTCACCTGGCCTCTGCGATTCTGAACGTGAGTAGGCCGGCGGGCCGCGCGGTGCGAGACAGCGACCGGCGCGGTCGCCGTACTGCGCGGCTGCGGCGGCGTCCGGTGGTGTCAGCTGGCTTTCACGGTGCCCTTGTGAAATGTCGCGACCCTCTCCTCGCTCCAGCGTGCAATGACATGTAATTGGCCGCCGAACTGAATGCTTTGGCCGCCCAGTAATGCGCCATTTATATGCAGATGTAATGTAATCTTCTCCGGGATCGGCTGAAAAGTTTGGGTGTTGCGCTAATGCATCCCCCGGCGCCGCTGTTGCCGATGGGTGTGCCGAGACGGGCGGAGATGAGTGCGGAGCCGCGTGGCGTCAGGTGATCACGTGTCTGATCGGCTGCTCTGCTGGCCTGTGTTGACCGCGTGAGCGTGCTGAAACCTCCCGAGACTGAGAGCCTCTGGACTGCCTTCTGGAACAAATACGAGTCATTCAAAACGAGAACAGTGCTATATTTTTGGCAACTGAGTTTTGGACACTTCTACACGTGATGGTACGACACTTTGAAAATATGCTCTTCAAATGTCACCGGTGCCAATCCCTCTGCGGGGTCACGTCGGGCACACTTTGTGCTCATGCACCCCGTGTGTGTGTTTGCTGGAGAGCATGCGTTCTAAATAACTCACCGGTTCCGATTTTTGTATCTTCGGTGTTACATAAATGCATTCTGAGATATGCATGAGGCCATGTTACTCACGGTCATGGTAGGTCACCTCAAATGGAAATATATTTACGGACATTGCTGTTTTTTGGGGGGGCTTTCACAACACACTTTGTCGTCCACTGAACCGCCGCTTGATGTGGTTTGGAAAGTTTTGCCAGCTCTCGTGTATTCCGCTGTCGTACGGTCGTTTTTGATACATCGGAATGCAGCTGAGGTATTTAAAGCGTGACATATATGTGACCTAGTTTGGCATGTCGCGGGCCACCCCAGGTGGGTTGATACATGCATGATTCAGTGTAACGGTGTCACGCTAAATCATCTCACACTGTTATGTCACCCGTTACAATCGTGGCATACCGACACGCATTCTCCACTGTATTAACGCTTTTCTCTAAAGATTGCAAACGAACCTAAGTGCAATTTCCCCACCCCGTGAACCTGGTCTAGTATATAACGGTTACCTCCATGAAGCTTAATGACGTTGATATGTAGGTTGAAGCGGACCAACCGGCACCACTTTTCACGTTGCATTCGCACATCAGTTTTCGAGACGACATGGGACCTCTGAGCACTCTTGTCAGACGACAGAAAAGTTCCCCTCCAGCGATAGCTTACAGTACATTTCTTAGCATGCGATACCTTTCGTTCGGATTTGATTCAGTCCAGAATTTCGTTGCTATGCAAAATGTGGCAAAACTAATATAGTGATAATGATATTGCTACCGTTGTTTTTCTAAGTCTTTCCGTTTAATGCTCTTTTGATGTCTCTACAACGAAATGCCCAGAAGATTTATTCTTCGGGTACGTGTAGCACTCGATTACACAGTTTCGGGTGCCCAGACGGTTTATTTTTCGAGTGCGTGTAGTAATCGAGCACACAGCTTCGATCACACGGACGCTTCATTTTTCGGGCGCGTTTGCGTGTATGGAAACACATGCGTATCTTTATTCCAGTTGTCTAAAACACGCGCATGTGCCGCATATTCCAATGTCATCAGTCATTCAAGAAATACACGCTCATGTTTGGGATATCTTAATATCATCAGTCTACTTAGAACTGCGGTTCCAGTTACAGGATTTGTGACCACGTAGAATATCAGATTTGAGGGTCGCGCCGTCGTCTCGGGCGCAGCCTGATGCCGCGACGTGAATGCCTATTTTCTACACCACAAAGTTTAGTCTACACCACAAAATTTAGTCAAGTCCCATCGCGGTGGCCTGTTTTATCGTCGTGCTTATTTCACGCCGCCGTCAATTCCGCTTTTTCTGCCGGTTGAAAGCTGATTTTGATATTTTGAGATAGGCTAACAGGTTTTCAGCCCTCACCAGTGATCGATTAAAAGGCTTAGTCGGGACGTAATTGGCCAAAATAGCTGTATCTGTTAGCATGTGTCATGAAGATCTAGTGATAAAAGGCAATTGAAAGATTGCACAATTTATTGCTCGTAACTGCCTCGTATATATTTCGCTTGACGCATTTGAGTGCCGATATGTCATTACTTAGTAAAACTATAAGTATTGCTTAGTGGCTCGCCGCAAGAAAATCGTCACTGGAACCCTGTCAATACCATTTGAGCTTTTGCCTGAATATCATTACGCTGTTTCGTAAGTCGGTTTCTTGATGTGCCGGTCACGCATTGTCTGGCTTTCCAGGCTAGAGGGCGCACAGAAGCTGCGTCTGTCACACAAGCTGAGTGTCGCACACCTACCATCGCGCTGTGTACTTTCACGTCACCGCGTCCGGCTGCGCGACGTTACTGGCGCACCAGTGGCTGTGTTGGTGAGAGTACTGGTGCGCGGCGAGCCCGGCCGGCCAGCCGGCGGTAGCGCCGGGCGCTGGCCGACGCCGCGCCTCGTGCCGCCTCGCTGGCCGCCGTCGCTCCGCGGGACGCCTCATCGGGCGGGTGGTGATCTGTGGGACTCTCCGCGAGCCCTAGGAGCCGTCAGCAGCTGGCGGTGTACGGCGGAGCTCTGGATAGAGACGACAGCCGTGCCGCGCGTGCGCTCGTTCCGCGCGCCGCTCCGCCCCTGTGTGGTACACTCGTCGCGCGCGCCGCGCTGCCCCTGTGCAGTGCGCTCATTGTGCGCGCCGCGCTGCCCTGTGCAGTGTGCTCGTTCCGCGCGCCGCTCTGCCCTGTGTGGTACGCTCGTCGCGCGCGCCGCGCTGCCCCTGTGCAGTGCGCTCGTCCCGCGCGTCGCTCTGCCTTGTGCAGTGCGTTCGTCGCGCGCACCGATGGCGATGGCGTCGTGCAAGCTAGTCGAAGAGACAGAGGGCGTGTGAGCGACTGTGAACCTGTGTGAGGGTGTCTCCCCGGGGAGTTATTTTTATAGATGAGTGCTGCCAGTCATTGAGTCAGGTGCCTGCTCCCGTATAGATTTTGTACAGATTTGTAGCCGTTCACTGATAGATGGCTTGCAATCAATGTGCTTCTTGTGGTGTGAACAAAGGCTGCACGATTGGATCCGCTGTGCATTGTGGAGTTACGAAGCTCTTGGAATCTGCATGGTATATTTTATCACTACAGGCAACGTCAAATATTGCTACGCATATTTTCAGATACAAATCTTTAAGCAAACAGTATGAAGATTATTCGGCAATTCGGGGATTTTCAAAATTAATTTATTTGGACTGTATGATGGATAAACACTGAAGTTTTCCATCCTAGGTGTCGGAAGTCCATATGGTCGCATTATGTCCCAAACGCCAAAGCTGACTTGGCTCTCACGTGTAAATTTGTTTTCCCGCACTCCATGACTGTTTGCCAAGTGAAAACTCAGGCATCAGGAACTTGAAAACGAATGTTAAAGAACGCTAATGAGATGAACGTCAGCAGTCCTGATGTATGCAGATAAACGTAAGAATAACCTGATGCTCACGATGCAATGGAACAGTCCAGGAAAACTTAGATAACAATCGACCGTGGGTCTTCCTTAGTGCACCTACATAAAGCACACAGTCGACTCAAATCACAAATGTTGTGCGGTAGAACGCCTAAAAACCGTAGCACGCAATGCTCTCAGGCGGCATAATCTCGAACAGGTCCAATGGATAGTAATTGCATTGCCAGACGGTATCGTATGGGAGGCTCCAGAGAAAGTTCGTCGTGTTCAACCTAGGTTTGAAGTTTCTTATTAGCATTGATTCTGCAATTCTTTAATTTGGCAACATCTTTACAGACCTGACAGATGTCTGAGCGAGTTTGTGTCAACGATTTAAGTATGATAAGGGGTAGTGAAGTGATCGCCGACGAGGTGTTTTTGGTCTCGTTTTATTTTATCGGATCCACTCGTTAAAGCGCTCCCGAACACTATACGTTTGAAACATGCACACGTTTTATGGAATAATGCATTCTGTAATGAGCATCAGTTCCTCTTTCAAAATCTGGGGCTTTGTCCAGCAGTTCAACCAAACGCGCCGTGTGGAGCGTGCGTCAGACTTACCAATGATTCCAGACGTTTTCATGCCCATGAATTCGCTACATGAGATGACGAAAGCTTCGTATGCGGGAGACACGGAGGCGTCAATGCATATGAGCAGAATGCATGCAGTCGCTCTGACTCTAATGTGGCGGACGGCGGCGTGATGTGTGTGTGTCGATGAACATTGCGTCATTTTTGGCAGGATCTAACGAAGCCGTACGAACTGGCGCTGAAACCAAACTGTGTGATGAGGCTGCCTCACAGCATTTGCAACCGCTTACCTCGTTCATCAGCCCTGAATGTAACACGGGCCGGAGCGAGCTTGGGCCCGGGGTCATCTTCGGCGCAATTTATTTTCAGTTGAATCTGAAGTGATGCGTATTGTGCCGCCACCCTCTTCGCACCCGATTTGCGTGACCGTGTGCGCCCCATGGCCTGTTGAACCTCTGATAACGTACCATTCTTGTATAGTACGTGAAGTCCGCTGATGAAATACACTCCGTGTTTGCCATCCCGCGTTAATCTGCCGCTGTTGATCGCGGCAGTTCCGTTTGCGTCGCAGTTGGCAGCGGCGCGGCCACATGATTCAGCCGGAGTCCATACGAGATCATGTGTGGCGCGTGTGGTGGGGGAATCGGGACTGCATGGGTCTTCTTGTGCACCACGAGCTTTCGAGAAATTATTGAATTTTTTAGATAACCGTGTTTTAGCAGCATAGAAAGCTACTATTCTCATTGTTTTACCTTGTTGGTTCAGCATTACCCAGCTGTCATAGACACCACGAGTGCGGGCCTGCGGACAGTAGTTGCAGCCATCACTGACCATTTGTGCGTTTCCAAAAAGATTTCGCATCTTTTTCAAGCGGCATTTGTCTTGTCTATCTGTCTTGTCTATCTGTCTCTGTCTATTGGGAAGCTCATATCTCTTTTAGGTCGCCTAGAATCGCCTAAATAACACAAGTGCTGGCATAATTCATTGCACAAATAAGCTGCTGATAATCGCATTTGACTGCTAATCCATCGGACGAATCAAAGCCAGATTACAAGATCTGACCTTGAATAGCCGTCACCTGTAGCACCATTCTGAAGATACTAAGCTCAATCGCTGTCACAAAATTAATCAGATCCAACTGGGAAGTCCAAATGAACACTTCAACTTAATTTTTAGCATTGAAAACGTTTACGGGGTAAATGAGATAACGCTGGCGCATAGCATACATAATGACGTCACTTGTAACTTGTGTAATTTCGCAGATGTCGGGCCGATGAAACACCTCCGGCGATAAATCACCTTTGTAAACGAAAGCAGGGGGCGGGGCTAATCAGACGAGCAAATTTTCCAGAGTTCTATTGGATGGAGTTGGTATGCATGCACCGGGATTTAACCACTCTCCACCAATAGGCGATTGCTTCTGGAGCAAAATCCCGACCAGCGGGGAACTCAAGAAAGCGTAGTTTGTAAAGACCAATGTGGCACTTTTGGGTGTGAAAAACACGACTTTATTCGTTCGATACTTTAAAACAACAAAGTGTTTCAGCTCATCTGTTCCATACTGTTCATGGCATTGCCACGACTATTAAAAAATAATGCAAGGCATGTAACACAGAGTGCTGCAAATCTTATTGCCTGTCGCCAATAAGATATGTGCCAAGCAAACATGAAAAGACCTCATGTGCACGAATTCGAAGCACACCGCATCTTACGAAACAAAATGATGATCACCATGAAACCGTTAGCAGTATATCGCCTAACTTTGTCGAGGCGCCGATGCCGGCAAGATTCGCCCAGTTGTTGCATTTCCAACGTCGCTTTTACGAGCTTGTGACGTGTGCCGACCGTGTGTCGTGTACTCCGTGCGGACCTTTTATACGGACGCCATCCTGGGGCGGTCACTGACAGGACGTTAGGCGCTTATACAGGGCAATTACAGAGATGCCAGCTCCATGAGAAGACCTGTCGAGTTCACCCACACTGTATGATTAAACCCACTGAAGGTCACCAAGGCATACGGTATTTACTGGGGACGCCTTTCAAAATACACCGAAGAAACACATTGATGCTAACAGAGATTATGCTTCAGACCTTCATGCGCAGGATTAGGATCCCACGAACATATTTGTTCTGTGTGGAGACACTCATGCACCCTGAAAGTTTTGGGGGTGATTGCAACACTTCTCACCGTGCCGTTTTTTTACGTAATTCACCACCTTCAAAAGAGCTGCATCCACAGTGATCAGATTGAAAATTGCTATCATCGTCTTAGCCGTCTTCACCAATGATTAATGCACTGAAAGGACTTTGGGTTTTGCAATTTCTTATAAACTTCAAGTATATCCTAAACACTCTGAAAAGGAAAAGATTGTTGTCATGCAATTCCATTAAAATGCAACGGGTTAACCACGTATGTCAAACTTAGGATCAGGCCGCTATATCAGACGAGACCCTTTATAGACATTGCTTCAGACCATGCCTTCAGTTTACCCAAATTCTATCAAAATACTATAACTGGAAATCAGCAATGTACATCGATTGAGGTCCTTGGATGTTGGCTGCGTCATTGTGGTTTACATCGGTGCTGTGTGGAGCAAGGCGAGCTTCGCGGATCGTTTCATTTAAGGAACATTCATCTCGGATCATGTTAAGGTTGAAGGCGCTATAGGTTCTCTGTAGGAGGTAAGCAAGCTCTTTAGGTACTGTAAGTGAGCGCTGTAAGTAATGTAAGTAAGCTCTGTAAGTACTGTAAGCAATCTCCGTAAGTACTGCATGTCTATGAACAAGAACGCTACAAGAATATATGGTTTTGTTTTGTCGCGCCTGCGTCAGAGATGCCACTGAATGTTCTTAAAAAGTTTTGAAAACTTTCGGTGGGAAGAGATCCGACATCATACTTGGCCATAAAAGCTTGTTCTTGCTTATACTCAGCTGACCGCAATTTCATCAAATTTTGCGTCTTGGCAAATCTATTTTTCAATATCAGCGAAGCATTTATAGCAGAAAATCACTGATAATAGGTGCGTGATTAGAAAATAGAAACTGAGGTTTAAACGCACCGTAATCCATCGTGAAAGCGGCTAGTACATCAACAGTCTTTTTTATTATTTTACTGTTCCAACACACTTTTGTCAGTCGGCCTATCCAGTTCCCTATATTCCTATGGTTGCGTATTCCTAGCTGCTGTTTGGAAAGTTAGCTGAATATAATCTCAAAAACAGCCAACCAACTGCGTTTTTTTTACCCTAGAAAATAGTGTCGTTTGCTTTGCGGCAACAATTTCTGGGGCTAAGCAAGCGTGCGCAACAAAATCAAAGTAAAAAAACTTGATTGTCGAACGCTACACAGCTACCTTGACCGGAAAATCTCCAATAACGTATCGCTGGGCAATGGGTTGGTTCCCTGCGCATACTCCTTCTGTCTCTTCGTCCCCAAACCGATTTTTTCTGAATTGCACTTGCAGGAATTGGAATAAAGGCACCGTGAGCTAAAAGCAGCTTGCTAACGAAACCAAGTTAGTACGTAAGTTGAACTAAACAAAATCGTACTGCTGCCGAGGCTAGGATCTGTGACTAGGATTTATTTTACCGAATAGTGATGAGTAAAATATTTAGTCATTGGCTGGAATAAAACGAAGCTTCGAACGCTTATGTCGCGGACCTTTAAAGTTTGAATCGGACGCGACCGATCTTACGTACCGATCGTACTTATGTTGTTTATCCTGTATCCGACAGATGTCTCTGAAAGTGTCCGGTGGGGATGCTAATTCAGGGTGCGCTTGAACCCTTCCCATTTACTCGTCACTCGGGAAAGTTAGAAAAGTTTCCAAAAAAAAAAATGGAAAGATGTCCGGTGCACTGCAGAATGAATCAAAAGGCTTGCCGTTCACAATTTTTGAGAGAACGAACAAAACCATGAAGTGATTTGTCCTCGGCTGCTATGTCATTTTCGTAGCATAAAGAGAAAGCCAATGAATGCAGTCTGATGGTAGCAAGGTGAAATGCGGTTGGAAGATGACTTGGCACTGCTTGGACGGGGCACGCGTGCATGCGTGCGAGGGGACCGTGCTGATTTTGTACCTGAGACATGTTGTTCCCCATTTAAAACACATGCAAAGCGTCGTCTCACGTCTGGGGCCGCCATTCAATTCTAACGTGGATAAACACTTGGAAAGGCTATTTCACATTAAAAAGGAATTTTCTGTGTTGGTGTAGAGAATTCCATGCATCGAATGAAGAGTGAATGAGGGAAATATGCAAGCAATAAGTTTGCTCAGATTTTTCTCAATTATGGTGTAGTTTGTGCCGGATCTGTAAGCCGACCGCGCCCAAACGTGGTCAGCGTACTGGTTCATTTTATTCATTCATCATTGGTTCCTCCCCTGCTGTATTGTTCTTGCACTTATTTTATTAAAAGCAGGGCCAAAAGCCTTTACATTTGTGCATGCCTGTGGGACTTAGGTGTTAATTCATGGCCTTGATTCATTGTTTTTTCGTAACGTGTCGTGCTAGGGAAGGGAGATCAGAGGTCAAAGTGACCTCTTGCCGTTTCAAAACTAATGAGGTAAGGCCACAGACCATTGGATTGCTCTCACCAGGATCTCACGATTAGTCATAAGTCTTATGCTGCTAGGTCAATAACTGACATCATGCCTGGTCAAAGGTAAAATTTTCCTGAAAATGGAAGGTTTTCAGGTTTTCATGCCTACGTCTGCGAGACCATGCCTTATGGCATCACGGAACTTGAGCAGGCATGTCACTCGTTCAATAATGCATTCCAGTGAGTGTTTTTTGTGTGTTTTGAGCATAAATTGATGTCATTTGACTCTGTCAATGTAATAGTGTCGGCCCGCCGCGCTCGGTCCGCGGAATCGTTGGTTGTTATCAGCGTTCTTCAAAAACTGCCGCTGCTCCGAAACCAGAAGCGCTAGGAACGCGCGTTTGCTATTACGCGGAATGAATTCCTCAAATGTCATTGAAAATTTGGGCGCGTTTGCAAATCGCACCGTAGAGGTATAAGAGAGCGATAATGGAAAACATTGGAGGAGGGGGGTCTGATGGACAAAGGACCATTCCCATTTGAGGATCGCAGGTCAACAGCCATACATAGTGCGCCGCCTGCTTCATTTCTTCACCGCCCATCCTTTTCGCCGTTATATTTCGTGACCAAAAACGCTGCCAGTGCCGAACACATTCCCTTGGCACCGCTGCAGCGCTGCACCATGCTGCTGACTGAGCACGTGCAGCTCAGCAACCAATCACCATATCGGATCACAGGAGACCGGGGGAAGCACACTGGGAGCACGCAAGGGAGGAGCAACACATCCTGTCAGACAGCCAGGGTCGTACCTACTGACAGGTGAATGACAGCTCTCCGAGGCTGGAGGACCGATAGCCCTTTTTAACTATTTCCCTACAGTCAGCGCCCATAGCTGTAATGCTAGGTTTTACAAAACAGCCATAGGGCCAATGACCTTTGCACGCAGATTGTGTGCATTTTAAGGAACTTGTTTCGTGTTGGGTGGAATGATCAGCAGTTGCAGAGATGTGATTCCAGGTGATCTCACATCAACTACAATACAATGCTGCCACAGCAACGCAGTTACAAAACAAACACATTGAAAAGGGAGGTACATATTCTAGCCTACAGTAGCTGTTATTCATGTAATTGTCCTCGTTTCGTTTCATTGTGTATAATTATCAGGACAGAGGTACAGACAAACAATGAAATAGAAGTGGATTTGACCAATCAAGAACTTGTGAAGCATGTTACACATTTTGCTATTTTACGTAAGTTAAGTGCGTTTGCGAGGAACATTTTATACATAGACAGGATTGCAGTAATAGCCTTTTATGTAGCCTTATATAGCCTTATTGATAGCCTTATAATAACCTACATATGTAGCTATAGCCCCGTCAAAAAACATGAAAATGGAGATGTAGATGTGTTGATATCTCAGCAGCATGCTTTGATTGCAATGAAAAGCAGACGTAAATTTTTCTGGAATTCATTTCTGTCATTCGTTTCAATAAAGGCATGCCACAGAAATATCAACACAGCTATATCTCCATTCTCCTGTTTTTTCTACGATCATTCAGACTATTATTACTCTCTTATCTATGTTCCACAATTTTTTAGAAACATGACGTGAAGAACAGTTTTTCCCTTGTTTGAGGGGGGAGAAGTATTTCCGTTTTTGACGTACATTGTAATGGTATCTCAGCCAGCTGTATCAAGCATCAAGTTGCATCCAGTTTATCAACTAGTACATCAAGCAGCACTTTCATGCTTCCATAAAACACTGAGCACTTACCAATGCAATACTCAATGCAGCTGCATGAGAATCACAACTATTTACAATGACCTTACCTTATAACGTAATTAGCAAAGCTTGGTGTACTACCGCTTTCATACTGATCTTGCCTGATCTTGGGGCGGAACCAGACTTTAGTTTGGGCAGATATACGCCTAGAACGAAGTATTTCAATTTAACATGCCTTTGTTTGTTACAATGCATACCATTTCAAGCAATTCGCATCACCAACAAGCATGCGTGTAATCATGCATCTTGGAATCCGCTCCGTATTCTTGTCCATGGCGCAAGTGAAATCCTCTCACAAAGCACACAGTTCATTGTGACGATTGCAAAATAGCACATATACCTATTCGTCATTGGCGAGCGTTAGAGCAAGGTAAGCGAACCAAAATTAAGACTTTTAATGTAAATTAAAGCGTCGACCGTGCACCAGAACTATGAGGTTCTCCTGGTAATACTGCAACTTTTCATCTTTGACACAACTTTCACAAGACTTCTTGAGCAGTGAGTAAATAACGAGGGTTTAAGCGCGCCCGCTGATTAACTGCTGAGCTTTTTACCGGCGCGAACCCACATGTGCAGTGACTGATTGCCAGCCACTCTTGAGCTCGACCGAAGGCTTGGAGCAAAAGAGTCCAGGCGTCCCGGTGATTGGCGGCGCGCCGACAGCAACAGCACAAAAAGGCCAGCGATTACGGGGATGGGACGAGGGATCGACCCGAACATTCTCGGCTAGCCTTACGGCATCTGGGCGCTTATGCGAATAACTACTGAAGGTGCCCGCGCACCATAAAGGGAGGCATGACATGGATGTCACGACACGGCACCAGCACTCGCAGCCCGGTTTGTCATGACATAACCTCGACGGTCAGGAGAGAGCATGTCACGACACGACACCAGCGGTCACAACGTAATGTGTCATGGCACGTCAACAATGATAGCGCACACGATATGCAACCAGCGCACACCGCACAGCATACCGTGACACGGTATAAGTCGTACGTGGGCTGTGTGGATATTTGTGGTCACAAGGCAGTAGTAACAGTACGGTAGGTGTCAATTTCCAGCGGTCATGCATGCGCCGCAGGCCTTCCTAAGGGTTCCATGACATTGGTGATGTAATAAAAACTCCCACTGACAGAAGTGCTACATCACTTCTACTGCCAGCACTTAGACTGCTACCGGCAAAAACTTGCTGCAAAAGCTTATGCTCGTCAGACCCCTGCTTCAAATACTTCTTCAGTCATCATTTATACACGACATCACTTCCACTACAAAAAAACTTGCACGCGACATTAGCGATGCGCAGCAAAACTTATGTTTCATAATATATACTTGTTATTACTTCTATTGCAAAAACATCTGCAGGTAGCCGTTTTCACCAACGGTTACGGTGCAAAGCCTTTTAAACTTTGTGAAAAAATTTCGGCGTTTGTTTTCTTATCCCAAACCTTTTATCAGCGATTTTCGGCTAGGACGGTTTCGCAGAGATTGAAAAGCATGTTTGTAAAGCCGCATAACTTGATAAGATCGCGGTTATCTGGTTGTAAGCAAGATCATGTATTTATTTACTGCTGCGATGTCAGGTCTCTTCCCACCAGAATCATTTAAAACTTATAAAAAGCATTCAGTGGCATCTCTAACGTACACATGACAAAACAAACTCTTATATCCTTATAGCGTTCCTGTTCATAGGCACGCAGCACTTACAGAGCTAAATACAATTCTTGCACAGCTTGCTCACAACATTTGAGAGTTTATATCGCTACATGCCTTCAGATATAGCGGCTACATACCTTAGCGGTCCAAGATGAATGATCCTTAAATTATTCTCAAAGCTCGCCTTGCTCCACACAGAACCGATGTAAACAACAATAGGGCAGCCGGCATCCATCGTCCTCGACCGATGCACATTGCTTATTGGCAGGCCTAGTATTTTCCTAGAGCTCGGGTCAATTAAGGGCATGGGTTGAGGAAATGCCTTTAAAGGTTCTTGCTTAGTGAAACGAACTTATTCTTAGTTGGATACGTGCAGTTTCCCTGCTTCATACGAATGGAATAGCATGTAATCAATGTTTTGTTTATTTGTTTATTTAGGGCATAAACAGTTCGCAAGCAAAAGACCAATGGTGGAAGCAGTCCAGCTTGAAAAACAATGCCTATACGATGCATACACAAACACGAAAACCTAACCACACACACACTCACACATACACCATATATGCTCAGACACAACGGTTACGAAAAGAATGCTCTACGAGTGCCGGCGAGCCTAAACAAATCAGATCGGAATGCTTCTGCTGGCTGAAAAAGTCAGTTGTGTGAGAATGCTAACAAAAACTATTGCAGGCAACGGGGAGACGCGTGACAAATACGTTATTAAGCATGGACTATTGCCAAAGGCCCATGGAAAAGGCCGGTATGCCACGAGCGCCGGGCGGGTGCAGCCAGCCGGAACAGTGATGTCAGGTGAGCGCAGATTCCGCAGATCAATGATATCCAGGGAGCGTCAAAAAGCACGACCGCTGTTTGTCAACAGCTTTTCCTGGTCCGAGCATTACGTATATTCTTAAACTTTAAAGAAACATTATAAAACTTTTCTAAAATTGTTCGCCCCATTAAATAATCGTGGAAGTGGTGAGTCACTGCTTACACACAACTTTGTTTTTGCTGCAAAGCCTCATATGCGACATTAGTGCTGAATCAAAGATTGGTGGTCGAGTCTTTGCTGTAGAAGTCATGATTAGTATATGTTTTTGCAGAGTAAGTTTTGTCGTGTAGCACGCATGTCGTGTAAGAGCTCTTGCAGAAGAAGAATTGTCACGTTTAATTGAAGACGGTGTGAGTCTTTGCTGTATAAGAAGTAGCGAGCATAAGTTTTTGCAGTATAAGTTTTGTCGTGTAACATGGTGACGTCCATACGTTTTCAAGGCATAATTGTTTCATGTTACACCCATGTCATGTTTAAGTCTTTGCAGTGCAATTAATTTTATGTACACTTAATGTCGTAGTGCTCCTGTCGGTAGGAGTTTTTACTGCAGCACTTATGTCGTAGTGCTCATGTCGGTAGGAGTTTTTACCGCAGCACTAATGTCGTAGTGCTCTTGTCGGTAGGAGTTTTTACCGCAGCACTGATGTCGTAGTGCTCCTGTCGGTAGGAGTTTTTCCCGCAGCACTAATGTCGTAGTGCTCCTGTCGGTAGGAGTTTTTACCGCAGCACTAACATTGTGACACCCCTCACAAGTTCCACATGAGCCGCGCGGCCCTCCATCAATCTCCGCACGTGGTAGCCGGCGGGTCGCGGCAGACTTCGCTGGTCGCCTTCTCTCTCGCGCCGAAGTGACTCGCCTTAAAGTCGATTCCGCTTCGGGCGTCCAACGCGGATGAATGAGACGCTCCAATGAACCTGGCAGCTCGCTTAATTAGCCCGATTGCATAATGAATTGCCATTTTAATGGCAACAGCAGCTCGCCCGAGCGCGGGGAAGAGAGGAGTTGACGCTGAGGAGAACAGAAGCGTCGCCGTGGAGACCGGAGGATGCTGCTGTGGACTGGGAGGGTGCTGCTGTGGTCTGGGGGGAGTTGTGCGGGCTGAGAATGCTGCCGCGCGGGGGGAAGAGATGCTGAAACGAGCTGAGAAAGCGATGTTGTGAACTAGGGAGGTACGGCCGAAGACCGTGCGCGTATTAGCGGCGACACCGAATGGTCTTGCCCGGAGTGATGTGAAGAGGCTTTGAAGCGTGGTGCACGCGCTGAAAGCTTTTTGTGCCTGACAGGTGTCTTTACCTACCCAGCCTGGTATCTGCATAAACCATGCGCCATAGAGCAATTACGTAATTACATTGGAAGGGGACACAGCGCATAACGTGTGAGCTTAGCGGTGGGATTTGGGTTGAGTATCGAAATCAGCATCCGATCATTGAAATATCCGAATGCCTGCTGAAAACACAACTACATGTATACAAACAACCGTCACCGACATGGGACCCAATTAACGCCTTACCTTGGCGTGCCTGCGGCTCAGTGTACTACATGCGAATACTTGTAGTATGATGCCGCGAGAGAGAGAGAGAGAGAGAGAGAGAGAGAGAGAGAGAGAGAGAGAGAGAGAGAGAGAGAGAGAGAGAGAGAGAGAGAGAGAGAGAGAGAGAGAGAGAGAGAGAGAGAGAGAGAGAGAGAGAGGAGAGAGAGAGAGAGAGAGAGAGAGAGAGAGAGAGAGAGAGAGAGAGAGAGAGAGAGAGAGAGAGAGAGAGAGAGAGAGAAAGAGTGTCAGGTTCCCACAGAGAGCGTGTTGAAGACAAGCATGCGCAGACATTGTATTGCGCTTCGATTTAAACGCCTGCAATGCAATGCATTTCCTGAGACGCACTTTTAAAGCCATGCACCAGATATAGATTTCGCTGGAAACACCCCATTAAGTTGTTTCATAAGCACATGTAGTGACAGATTATCTGTGTTCCCCATTGGCATGGATCTTCCTCCTCCCCCCGGTATCCCCTCAATCAGCAATGCAATTCAACATGTCACGCAATGTCTCGTCCGGCACGCATCGAGCTATGTACACGCATAGCACGCATGCACCGGAATATACTTTGCTGACAAAATATGGGCAAATCCTGACTATTTGAAGATAATGTTCAAATGTGTCAAACCAAACAACACCATCCTGGAAACGAGCCGCGTGCTTCACTCTCACAGTAATCCATGACGCGGTCACCATACGCTGTAGGCCAGAGCTGCAGCAGCGGCCTGGGGGGAGCGGGGGGGGGGGGGGCCTTTCACGTGGAGACAGCCGAGGCACACTGCACCGCACGGGTTGGCTGGCCATTGATTGTCGACGCCAACCCAGCTCTGAATGGACTATTATTTCAAACGCTGCAGGCTTGAAAGGAGCACTGGTACCAAGACGGCTGGAGTTTTCAAACATGGATCGGTATGAGGTTTGAAAGCTGCAGGAAGGAATGAGTTCACGCCTTCGCACATATTTCAAACTATTGACCGTAGATGTTTTCATGCAAGCAACAACGGAAACACGACATGTCCACACATATTGTGGACACTTTTTGGAATACATCCGTAGACAGGTGCATGATAAAATCCTTAAGCACTGAAAGGTAAGTTCCGGGCAGATTCCTCATTTTAATTAGCAAGAAAGAGGTGTACCTGCATCCATGCTGCTTCACAGGACTGGTGCGTTTGTAAGAAGCGGATGCAAACTATCAAATGTATATATCGATGCCAGGAAAACTGGTGAAATATACGTAGATGTATATATATATATATATATATATATATATATATATATATATATATACTGACATATAATCCAAAGAACTTAGAATATTTGCCGTAGGTGGGTGAAGTACCGACTTTGTGTCTGAAAAGCCGCTCATTGATAATCACGGGCGGCGCCACGGATGTGTTGTGTTGGGGGCATACTTTCTAGGGTGCCCGCTGGACAGAATGGGGCCTCCTCACAGGGGGCAGAGCCGTTTTTCAAAGGGAGTGAACGTTTCCCCTTATTCGAGCTGCACTGTGTATTAACATCCATGTGAATTAATGTCGACGATAAAAATTCCGAACAGAGGCGCTCTGGTACATACAGGAGATTCCGGTCAGCAAAGAACCTATCTTTCTCAGACGGGGCCTCAAGGTCCTGGAAAGGGCCTTGTGCTGCATATACAAATGTTATCCAGAACGGGACCATTCCGATGTCTAAAGGGAGCCTCCAAATCCGGCGAAGGACGTCATCATTTCAAAATAAGGGATCCTGATCAAGAGCAGCGGCCTTCTGCCTCATGAAAGGGGCCGTCTGGATTAGGATAGGGCCTGCTGATATAGAAAGGGTGCTTTCTAATCAAGGGCACGAAACTAGTTCATAAGCGGCTGCCGAGCGAGTGAAGGGGCCTCCTGAACACAAACAGGGCCTCCTGGTACAAAAATGTCCTTTGATGCCAGAGGCCAAAAAAGATGAGAAGGTCTTCTGGGCCTCATTTAGGAAGCGAAAACATAGTTTTGCAACTGCTCCCTACCTCCATGCTGCGCCTCTAACACACATTTAACACACCACATGTGCGCGCCCGAGTGTCCGGTTGGATATCCTTTGCTTGGGTGGAGGGTCAATTTGACCCCTCTTTAAATCTCAGGAACTAGGAGAGCAAGAAACACAAAACTCACGGGTCAAATGTTGTCACACATAGATCAAAGTGTGAGATTCCTAGGCCATGACCTTCGAGTTGAATAAGGTCAAATAAGATCAAAGTCCAGGTAGGTCTCAAAAATGTTCCCAGAACCTAGATGCCTGTCTTAAGTGAAAGACCACCTGTTCATTCAAGGTCAGTGCCCTTTTTCGACCTTTCGAAGATCTTGGTGTCCAAAATCCTATAAGACATTTTTTAGTTTCGCATCTGAATAAGCAACAAAGATTATGCTAGCTAGTATGCTCCTAAAAAACGAAATGTTGACGTAAATTATTTTATGTAAGTGACCTATTCTTAAGTCCATGGAATATGTATAACGCGGTTCTTGTGTTCGACTAATTCGAGATGAGTTTCAGAAACTACCCCATACAGCAAACCCTTGACAAATAAAGCAGTTTGGTTTTGACCTTGATATGACATTTATACCTGACCCTAGGGCAATGGAATTTGTTCATTTAATTGCTGTGTTGCCCAAGAAAGTATATCAGAGAGTTATGGCTTTGCCTAACATTCCTTTATTCCATCACGTTGAACGACTCGCTAGAAATTGACCGTTAAATCCCCGGCCTGACTTTGACCTGCCGGAGGTCAGCGACCTTACAAGGTACATCTAAATTGCTGATACTAAATGAACCTTTATTAAATTGTCTATAGTTATGCAAAATTTGGTGTGGCTGTGCCGCGCCCTTCGAAGACCATTCCGGAAAAACCTCCGGGTGGTCATATTGATCCCCCTCCAAGTGCATGTTTTAGGCCACGTTCAACATTGACGCGGCCTCTGGATTTCCTGAAGATTATCGTACCTGATGAAAGCAATGCAAGCTGGTGAGAAGAAGAGCCCTGCTTTGTAGTGATGACACAAAACACCCATCCATTTTGCACGTACGTGGAACAGCATTAGTGCACAGACTTGCATCGACGACGCCGCGAGTTGCCTGGCTTGGTAGCCTGACCCGCACTGTCCCTATTTACGCGCAACCGGCCGGCGGCGAAGAAATCCGACGAAGACCAAAAACGGCACTCTATCTATCCGTTCGCAACCATTTGTGTTGTGCCTGCCAATTTCTGGGCAGGCAATTTATTCTGCAGCTGATTAAACCCAAATAGAGTGTTCTTTTTATCCGAGTGCTTGAGATGAAACCAACAGACAATTAAGGGCATGTGTTGGTAAAGCCCGCGCAAATGAAATTGATGGCGTACTTAAGGAGACAGTTAACACACTTTCTTAGCGGACTTGGGACTCTCACGAGAGAAAGGAATGGGGCCAGCCATGTTTAAGGTAAATGATGTTATGGATCACGGTGAGCACACGTCAAAATGTTCAACCGTTGTGAAGGCTGGCAGACGACAGGTCTCGCTCCACTGCATTACTGAGATTTTCAGGCTGATCGCATAAATATGGCTTACCATTTATTCTAGCCAGAACACCTTCACTTTTTGTCATGACAACGCACCCCGTCCTTAGAAATAACTATATGTATATTGATATATATATATATAGTATATATATGTATATATATATGTATATATATATATATATATATATATATATATATATATATAGTGAACTGCATTTAATCACCAATTGCTGTGAAACGATGGCACCCGACTTCCCAGTCTCCAACTTTCTCATTGCAGGTGCTGTAAACCACTTATAATTTGTAACTGTGCCTGTTCTTTTGCAATCTAACATGAAACTCCGACGTACAATCAAAAGTGAATTCAAAGAGCTAGAAACACTTCCAGATAGGGCGGTAAGTACCCAGAACCACACGCAGACCAAGGGGTGGTAAGGACGTCAAAATCATTCATGCGGGAATAAAAGGGAAGACTTAGAATTGCGTGGTCCATAAGAATGCTCACGTGCCTCGAGAGCGTTTCCACGTGGACCCAATCGTGCATGCGGCACAGAATGTGAATATGCTCACCTTCACGGGGCTGCATGCATTAAGCATCAGCACTAGCGTCCGACTAATTGGATGTAATTAGAACCCATCGCTCACTTCTGCATGGCGATTGGAGACAATGATTGCTTCAGGACAGCGGGTGGAATCGATACCCAGGCTCTCGTAGTCTGATTGTTCTGCCACCGTGACCTGACCTAGGGGTGGTAGAGTGAAATTGTCGTTGCCAACCGAATTTCTGTAAGCAAAATTGTCGCCAGCAGCCTAACGCGATGTCAGATGGCTAAAATGATAATGAAATCCATGCCCAGTAACGCTGTCAGGAATTAGCTTATCACCGAAAAGTGAGCAAGGGGCCTCGATAGCCAGGGCAACAGAATGCATGGCAGAATTCGAACCGGTGACAGGAATCACTGGGGATGATGTCCAATATGCGGGCCTCCTTGAGGCCATGTCCATACTCCAAGTGTGATGCGACATGTGTTGCCTGGTGGGTGCCTTTCGCCGTAACCCAGCAAATACATTGCACTGAAATTCATTATTAGTACAGAAATTCTGAAAACATTTTTAGTATAGAAATTGCCTATGGTCAAAACAAACCAAAACAAAGCATACTAAATCTGTTGGGGGGGGGGGGGGTGAGACTGTGAGGCCCACGCTCTGCTATCCCTTCCCCCCTAATCATGCATAAAAATTGACATTCATTCAGGGTTCCATCAGGAAAATTTTCACCCTTAATGGTGGCAAAAACTACAATAAAGTATATTACTTTGCATCCGTGCAAACATCATGCTCGCACGTGCAAAGAAAATATGCATATGATGAGCACCACAGAATGACTCACTTCAAGAGCTTTTCTGTTACAGCATGACCGTTATAATCAGCGAATAGCCAACATTACCGCAAAGAGAACCCATTGGCAATCTTTTGCCAAACTGTTATGACGATTGGATCACAATCCCACAAGCCCTCCTGCTATTTGAAGTAAACCTTTTAGTAGTGGGGGAAATGGTAATGGAACCTTTAATAGATCCCCCCCCCCCCCCACCACACGCACACACTCCTCTCTCCTCAGATGGAGGAGATTATTTGGCACACCACCACTTCCTCACTTATCATTGCCTTGTTATTGTCTACATCATTGGCTATCATATAAATTTCAGCAACCGAGACAATTATTAGCAAAATATTGAAACGGGAATAATTATTGTTTAAATGCTAACAAAACACTCATGAAATACTTACATTTCAAGTAGAGATATAGTTTGTGAAGATAGGCTGGGGGAGTAAACAATGATAAATTATACAATCTACCAACAAGATGTGGGTATCACCTAGATTCACACGTTCGTTCACTTTTTTTGGGGGGGGGAGGGATCTAGAGCTGAAAACTTAAAAGGAAACCAGACACACCGCTGACTTTGAAAATTTATGTGACTGGTAACCATGCTCAATCGGGAAAACACCAAAAGTGACATGAGTTGGCACTGCGGGACCATTCTGACCTCCTGCCATATTCTTTTACGAGGAGTGTCATTATTAGCTTTCAACACCGAGCCCACCGTCCTTTCCAAAGGGAGGAGGGCTGGTCGCTTGCGAATGCTATAGTGAGTCAACGGCCTTTTCTGTGTCTTGAAAAGGGGGTCTGGATAATCACAGGTCAGTTTCTGCCTCGGTCGGATCATCTCGCCAACTTGTCCCGAACTGTCAATGCCTCCCGTCGCTGAGAACAGGATGCTGAATCGCGGCATCGCTAGTTAAGTCAACAAGGCCCAAAAATTAAATCCTAGGCACGTAGTCATGACGCTACAATGCAAATTCCACCTGCAAAGTCGCAGCGCATTGAAAGTCACCTCCCACAGCACACTAGTCGCATTGCAGCGATTGAAACATACTCTTGCGGCCATATGAAATATATTTTTGAGCATTTTATGTTGTCTAGTTCGGGACAATGAGAACCGGCTGGTAAAAACAGCGAATCGGCCGACCGACCGGGCAATAGGAAATGCATTGATTTGCCACAGATCCGTCGAGTCGAGCGACTAACTAAAAATCCTAGGATATTTTTGTTGCCGGGTTGGAATGAAACCCAAGAAAAACGCCATGGTGCCGTAGGGAACGGTAAAGGGGCATCATGGAATGGTTTGCTTGTGTTGTGTGACGAAATAAATTTCCATGCAGGCATAATGTCTATGTGTGGAGGCGTCGTGTTAGGATGCGCAGTGTGTGCTGTATTATTTTGTCGTAATGGCCTCCGGAATTTTTGGTTAAGAGCGTTATAGGCACCAAGCTTCGTGTGAAGATACACGTTTGTGTCGCTGACCGTATCCACCGACCCGGCACGTTTCACCACCCCTGACCTGACAAGCCAGTGGCGGCTATCGTGCCTCCCTCCCCCCGCCCCCCTAACAGAGTACGTGAGGGCTGGCAAATAGTGACTCCACATTGAGTGGTGACGTGGTAGGGCAGTGGTAGGCTTTTGGACATTTTTCCGCTCGCCGAGTGAGAACATGGCAATGTTGGCTCTGCATTGTCTTTTCTTATGGTGAGTGGGGCACTGCATGGTTAGTAATACTCCTCCGCTACCGTGGTAGGAGCGGAAGTTGTTCGAGCCCTTTGTCCATGATCACTTTTGTGATCTGGCAACCATAGCTTATCGTTCTGTCGAGATATGCGATCGGTGTGTCAATCATCTGCCCACATTTGCGTTTGGCTGACGGCTCAAGCATGGGCCGACTGCAGCCAATTTGTACAACGCCTAATTCGTGTTGTTCGTGTCGTGTCTGTGGGCTGCGCCGTTGCCCGTCCGCGGGCTGCACCGTTACCCGTCTGTGGGCTGCGTTGTTGCCCTCCGCGGGCTGCACCGTTACCCATCGGACGGGTGCACCGTTACCCGTCCGACGGCTGCACCGTTACCCGTCCGACGGGTGCACCGTTACCCATCCGACAGCCGCACTGTTACCCGTCCGACGGGTGCACCGCTACGCGTCGGCCGCTCACGCCGTTACCCATCCGACGGGTGCACCGTTACCCATCCGACGGCTGCACCGTTACCCGTCCGATGGGTGCACCGCTACCCGTCGGCCGCTCGCGCCGTTACCCATCCGATGGGTGCATCGCTACCCGTCCGACGGGTGCACCGTTACCCGTCGGTCGCGTGCGCCGTTACCCGGCCGACGGGTGCACCGTTGCCCGTCCGACGGGTGCACCGTTACCCATGCGCCGTCTGCGCCGTTACCCGTCCACCGTCGCTCCCGCTTCTGCCAGTTTTGTTTGCGGCGCACGTGGCCGGTTTATGTGCGGCGCGGCTGCATAAGCGGGCCATGAGCGGGCGGCGGGCCGTTCCCGGGCGTGTTCGCTCGTAGCGGCCCGTGCTCCGGCCGGCCGTATCCGAGCCGCTCCCGTCCATTTCCGCTCTGCTGGCCCGGCTGCTGGGCCCGGGTCGGAGCGGCCGCGGTGTCCGACTCCGTCCGCCGCCCGCGCCCCGGGCGGCCGAGCGGCCGTGGCAGCGATGAATGGTCCGCACGCCCGCGGCGTCTCGATGACCAGCTGACTGCGCAGCGGATAGAGTCGGCGGCACGGACTGATGAGATTCCGGCCGGTTTGATGGGAAGGAAATCGGTGCAAGAGCCGATGTCGGATGAGGATGCGCGCTCAACCGGAGAAGCGCGTGGGCTCCGTTAGTTACTTCACCTCGTAGTCTTACCTCCTTCAGTTCCACCACCTCATGACCCAGATGTAGATGACGCCAAAAATGTCGCAACAGCAGGAGTAAACTTCAACACCTACACCTTCTAACCTAAACATGATTTCAAGTTGTCCATATCATAGTTAGTAGCCTCCACACATGAATTATTTCGATCGTGCGTGCAAAGAGCCACGTACGTGAGGGCTGCCAAATGGTGGCACTGTTTCGCGCAGCCCAAGTATGCTTGCTACGCTAAATTGGGATAATAAATATTTTTCAGCACGTTGTTTTAGGCATACCTTCAGTAGAACTGTTCACGGAAAAGGGTGTTAAAATTGAGGCATACCTATAAAAATAAACGAAATTTGGAATATTATTTCGGGTTGATAACATGTTTCAGAGCACGTCCGTATTTTAGTAACACAGCATGTACCCATTAATTCCACCCGACGTTTAGTTTTCGCTGCGCGTATTAATTAAAGGTACATCGGTGATAAATAATAGTGTATTTTGTGTTTTCCATGCCCGCATTTTACTCATTCTGTCGGCAAGGCATGCACCTTTGCCTGAGAATTGGTCCGGTGCCTAACCCGCGATTTCAATCACTAACCACGTGATTTCCTGGCGACCGGTGTGCGCCCAGCGCTCGGCCGCCGACTCCGGGCTCAGACTCAGTCAATAAAGCCGGCTCGGTGTACTGCGCCCAGCGTTCGGTCACCTACTCCGAGCGCGGAGCCAGTCAATAAAGCCGGCTCGGTGTACTGCGCCCAGCATTCGGCCGCCGACCCCGAGCGCAGGGCCAGTCAATAAAGCCGGCTCGGTGTACTGCGCCCAGCGTTCTGCCGCCGACTCCGAGCGCACAGCCAGTCAATAAAGCCGGCTCGGTGTACTGCGCCCAGCATTCGGCCGCCGACCCCGAGCGCACGGCCAGTCAATAAAGCCGGCTCGGTGTACTGCGCCCAGCGTTCTGCCGCCGACTCCGAGCGCACGGCCAGTCAATAAAGCCGGCTCGGTGTACTGCGCCCAGCGTTCTGCCGCCGACTCCGAGCGCAGGGCCAGTCAATAAAGCCGGCTCGGCGTACTGCGCCCAGCATTCGGTCGCCGACTCCGAGCGCAGAGCCAGTCAATAAAGCCGGCTCGGTGTACTGCGCCCAGCGTTCGGCCGCCGACTCCGAGCGCGGAGTCAGTCAATAATGCCGGCTCGGTGCACGGCTGCAGGCGACTGAGACGCGCCGCCATCGATCAGAGACTGGCCGCCTTCAGCCTCCTCACCCCTGCTTCGGAAGGAGAACCACCGGCCGGCTTGGCCAGCTCTGCCAGCGGTCGCGCGGGACGACTGCATTTGTTTTATGATGGAAGTCGGTAAATTAACCTGAACTCAATCACTGTCGAAACCGAAATGGGTTCGTACAAAACGTAGCCGATTTGCATCTGTCTTGAATTTTCTGATGCCATAAATCTGACGTAATGTTGTCGTTGTGAGGACATTTGTCACGGCAGTGCCAGAACAGACTGCAGCTAATTTGAGTGGTCTTTATCCGTCCTAAATCCACGCTGCGATTTCAGGTGTCATAAATCTTGCCACATGTGTGCCGATACAATGCCCCGTTTCCAAAGCAAATCATCAACATGATGACCGCGAAAGCCCTGCGGCCAAAGCGGGCCGGCTCGAAACCACCTGCCACAAAATGTGTGTCAGCCACCGGCTGTATGTGGTGCCGGCGGCGGCCGGGCCGTGCAGGTCCAATTCACCGCCCGGATGCGTGACCAGGCGGCGGCCGAACCCCGCGGCCACAGACCGCCGGCGAAACAGCCCCTATTGCCACAGGCCGTCGGCGGAGCGGCCCCTGCGGCCACAGACCGTCGATGGACAGGCTCCTGTGGCTACAGACCGTCTGTGGACAGGCCCCTGTGGCCACAGGCCGTCGGTGGACAGGCTCCTGTGGCCACAGACCGTCTGTTGACAGACCCTTGCAGCCACAAACAGTCGGTGGAGCGACCCCTGTGGCCACGGACTGTCGGTGGTGCGGTCCCTGTGGCCACAGACCATCGGTGGAGCGGCCCCTGTGGCCACAGGCCGTCGGTGGAGCGGTCCTGTGGCCACAGACCGTCGGTGGAGCGGTCCCTGTGGCCACAGACCATCGGTGGGGCGGCCCCTGCGGCCACAGGCCGTCTAGACCGTTGGTGGACAGGCCCCTGTGGCCACAGACCGTCGGTGGACAGGCTCTTGTGGCCCCTAGACCGTCGGCGGACAGGCCCCTGTGGCCACAGACCGTCGGCGGACAGGCCCCTGCGGCCACAGGCCGTCGGTGGAGTGACCCCTGTGGCCACAGGCCGTCGGCGAAGCTGCGAGGGCCACACCACGGTCACGCGCCTCCTGTATTCTATGGGACCAGCTGTCATTGGTAGTACATAGGTAAGCATTCCGGCCACGGGCCTCGCTCAATAGGATCCTGCAACCGTAGTAGGTCTGCAGGAGATTGCTTAGACCGTCTGACGAAGAACTGTCAGAACATCGAAAATTTTCGGAACGACTCTGTAAATGCGAACCATTTTAGATACTCATAAAGACTCGAGTCACATCGCTACTTTTGTTGGCCGCAAGGCCTGCAGATAGATAGGTATGGATCAGGGAATTTTTTCGTCGCGCTTCCCACACTTTGCTGGCCATATCTCGGTGACGATAGCTGCCGTCCCTGTGCCCTGGTGCCGATGACGCAGGCCGCTTCCCTTGTGACTGAAGCAGGCTGTCTGCCCTCCCTCGCCTGGAAGCCCCCACGCAACTATCCATAAAGCACACGGAGCCCGCGCAACGACGGTGTGCCAACCGAGCAGCGTGCGCTCCAATGACAAGGAGCCGCTGTCCTCGCTGAATGCATAATGCACACAGCGGGCGTTTGTTAAACACATACATGAATGAACACTAAGCACGAACATCGCTCTTGCGAAGGCCGACAGCGCGGCGGCTGTTGTGTTTTGCTATTAGAGCCAGCGGGACTATCACACGCGATGAAGCGAATGCAGCAGTTCATCTATAACCCTTCCAAAGGCAGCTCTGCGACCAGATTGTAGTGGAATGATTGTTGCATGGCACCGGAAGGAACACAAATGCCAGCATAGACGCTTGGACATCTGTCGGCGCGCAATGACCATTCTAGGAGCACGAAATACTAGTTGAAGTGATACGTAGTTCTTAAAGCATCGGCTTAAATTTCAGCCACCCTTTTAGCAGGATGCATGGGTACCGACCACCGTGTTCGGGGGCCCAGGTTCGTGACGCTGAATGCATGTCACGATGTATTTCCGTCTGGGTTGAGATGTCTGAATTGCCATTGGAACCTGTTGCCTCGGATCAAATCGCTTACCTTTTACAGGGCAGCTAATGCCATTTGAAGATCAAAGTCGTTAGCATCAAAGACCACAGGAAAGTAATCCTGTCTATTGCGTGTCCAACATTAGGCAGCTTGCCAGAAGTCGAATCGACGAATCGAGGTCTTTTCAGTGAGAAGCATTGCTGCACGGGCTACTGCCTCAGACAGGACCTCACGCTGCCGGAGGCACGGCGCGACCGTCTGTCACGCACGCGCCTCGCCTGTCCGCCACTGCGCCAGACACGCCGCCAGTCCAAGCGGCGCCGGGGCTGGGAGCGGCGTCTGATGGCGCGTGGCGCCGATTTTAAAGCGCTGCGACGACTCGGTAAGAGCTGAAGTTGCACGTTTACGGCGTCCATTTCGGAGTGAGAGGCCCACAGATCAGAGGCGGGATCCTGGCGATCGATCAGCGTCGGCGACGTGAGTCATACGAGTCGGCGGGCCCCTCACACCACACCAGCCCAGACGCGAGCCAGACGGGCTGGCAGACTGGGGCGGCGGACCCCTCACACCACACCAGCCCAGACGTGAGCCAGACGGACCGGCGGACAGGGGCGACGGACCCCTCACACCACACCAGCCCAGACGTGAGCCAGACGGGCCGGCAGACTGGGGTGGCGGCGGACCCCTCACACCACGCCAGCCCAGACGTGAACCAGACGGGCCGGCGGACCCCTCACACTACACCAGCCCAGACGTGACCCAGACGGACCGGCGGACTGGGGTGGCGACGGACCTCTCACACCACACCAGCCCAGACGTGAACCAGACGGGCCGGCGGACCCCTCACACCACACCAGCCCAGACGTGACCCAGACGGACCGGCGGACTGGGGTGGCGACGGACCTCTCACACCACACCAGCCCAGACGTGAACCAGACGGGCCGGCGGACCCCTCACATCACACCAGCCCAGACGTGACCCAGACGGACCGGCGGACTGGGGTGGCGACGGACCTCTCACACCACACCGACCCAGACGTATGTCAGACTGGAGTGGAGGAAAGCATCACATGTCGATCCAGTAGCATACGTGTGCAGCATGCATTAGCGCAACTGGACAGTACGCGGAGAATATCACGCCAGTCCATGCTGGTGCGTCAGATTTGGGGAAGCTCGGAACCACCGCCAATCGAAAACCAATTCGCGTGAAAGATTGACCACAAATTGACCGATTACACCGCAGATGAAAAAGCAGTCATCTTCGTCCCGATATTGCCACTGAATAAAGCGTGTGCTTTGCATACTAAATTCATGGAATAAGTAGAGCCGGATGCCTCACAGCACCTGTGTTCCAGACACTGAACAGGTCGATGCTATGATTCTAAGATTATAACCAGTTTGGAAGCCGTTCTTGCAGTGAAAGGGGCACGTATGGAACGTCAACTGATGCAACGTACAAAGGTTTCATATCTTGGATACCTTGATTCTATATCCCAGGCAGGTTTAGTCACAGTACCAAGGTCGTCAATATGAGGATGACGTCCGCTGAAACGGCCTTTTCAGGTATTGTTGAAGAACAACTGAAATGTTTTAGGGCGTGTTTGCAATGAGAGTAGCGAACGCTCAGTGCCACAATTTTGGAAGGATTTTAAATTTTGTGCCGCTATACTTTTGCTTAATGTATGCATATATGTGCTCGCACGTCAAGTGTTTTTATCGTATATTGTGCATAATTTTGTTCTTGCCTTCTTTTAAGATTGTGTGGGAGATGAAATTTCCAGCGCTTCCCAAGAAGTTTGCCAAATAGTTACCCGTGACTGCTCTCCAAGGCAAATCAGTATACCTCAGTTTTCGGTATGACAAAATGATGGGCTTTGAATACTCCGATTAACAAAATCATAGCATGTTGGCACCAGACATGCTCCATCTCACGGGCTCCTACAGTGGCGCAGCAGGGAGCAAAGGGCGGGACGGGACAGCGGTCCACGTCGTGGCACATCGGAGCACGTGACACACCAGGCCTGCCTCGCGGGACGCATCACACCAGGTCACATAGCGGCACAGTGAGAGACAGGAACCACGGCCGCACATAGCCCCTTTGAGCTGGGGCACAGTTCGGGGGTTCAAATACATGGTATATTTTATAGGCGTAGTGACATTTTCGGGAGCCTTTTAAAGCGTGCGGAACCTCAGACCCCAACTTTTCCCGCCCTGTGACGATGGCCCCCGCCATACCAACCAGCATAGTGCCACACCGAGGCATGTGACGACGCAGAACTCAGCAACTCACAAAGTGGCGCAGCACAAGACCGCCCATATCATACCATAACCTTCATAGTGGTATATCACAACATTAACGGCACATACCGTATTCCAATGCGTGCGGCACGGCACGTTACGGCACGCGTCACACCAGATGGCATGGTGGCACGGTGGACGCGGAGCAGTCTTTATTGCCGATGAGGGGATCGCCCCTGGCGTTGCGTTGTCCATCCTGTTCTTTATTCTTGCTAATTCCCCGGGTCCTGAAAGTCCTCCAATTAGTGGGGAAAAGACAACAGCATTTCACATTCAAACGATTCTGAATCTATGTGCAGCATGCGACTTTTGAAATGGTTGCATTAGGTTGACTCGTTAACCTCATTCCCTTCTTTGGTAGTGCACTCAATTTAATTAAGGTGGACACCGGTTTGCCAAACTTAATAAGCAATCAAGTGAATATAAATCCAACTTAGACATGCTTTTGCTGCCTGTGCGCGAATACTAAATGGTCTTAGAACGTGCTTAATTTCAATGCAGCCTTAGCGTTTTCATGTCGCAGCAGTTTTCTGTGCGTTCTGAACATAGGTGCGCGTGCCTGAACATTGTGAAGCAGAGTGTTGCTGTGTTGCTGAGAAAGGCTGATCAGGCCTACGACTAATCCGGTTCAGTAATAATGCGTTACTCGCAAAACCTTTCTCACCATTTATAGCAAAGTAATAACGCGTTATTTGCAAAGCTTCATCGGATTATGCGCAGTACGTGTACCAGTGAGATCTAGAAGGGATATAAAATAATGCCGCGTACGGTTCTATTGACGAACGAGCACACGCACACGCACTGAAGCCTGCATGCTGAACTGGATGCGCAGTATGCCTGGGTTTGCCAGCTCCTAGTCCAGTACGAGACCCTGGCTGGGTGGTTTGCTGACAGTTCCTAGCCTTCCACACGATATTGTGAAAGTTTTGACATTAAAGGTGTCTTAATGACAAATCGCCTGCAATTATTAGCCCAGTTTAGAACAAAACCTCCCACAATAAATTCAGCAGGCCAGCAGCATAAGCAGTGGTTTAATCTGTTAATTAGAGCGCGCAAAATACGCACGACTTTGCCCGAACTTTGATGATTTATTGTTGGGAGCATATTTGTTGTGGGGTTCTGGAAGGCTAAGTAGGTTGTTCCCTTACTAAGAACAAACACCCTACAGATTCCGACAGGTCTAATGCTAAGAACGCTTGCAGGGCCTTTGCGAGATTGACATGACAAGATTGACTTGACTGACTTTCCTCATAATGTCAAAAAGTCAGGCACGGAAGGCCATCTTCCTTATGTCAAAACAGCTGTAGTTTTTGCTGCAGCAGTTTGAGTACAATGAAATATCTAACGCCGGAAATGAATTCACCTTTTACTGCATATAACTAGTGTAATGATGCACACACACTGGTTAGCTTATGTATGATTTTGGGGTAACCACTGTTAACGCGCGCCCGGGCAGCTGGCTGAATACTTATCGCTCGGGTGAGAGGTCGAGTCAATATCCCCCCCCCCCGAGATCTTAGAAACTAAGAGAGCAAGAGACATGAAATTTACCAGGTGTGTTGGTCTGTACGTGAACTCACTGAAGTCCAAGCTTGGGGTTCCTAGATTATGAACTTCGGATAAAATAAGGTCAAACTCCAGGTTGGACTCCAAAGTGCACCCAGAACCTAAATACATGTTCTAAGCAAAGGGATGCATGCTCATTTAAGGTCAGTGACCTTGTTTGACTTTTTGAAGATCACGGTGACCAGTCATATGAGACTGCTTTGAGTTTTGCATTTGAATAAGCAACAAAGATTAAACAGCATATTCCTAAAACAAAACGCTGATCCGGGTCATTAAGGTCAGTGCCCTATTCTGACCTTAGAGAAGCCCATGGAGGATGTATAACGCGATTCATTTTATCGATAAATTTGCAATAAGCACCAGAGACTACCCCACACAGCAAACCCTAGTTAGAGTAGGTTAGTTTTGACCTTGGCCTGACCTTCATACCTGACCCTAGGCCAATGGAATATGTTCATTAAATATCCTTTGCTGCTTAAGAAAGTATCTCAGAAATGTATGGCTTCGTTTAGCACTCAGTTGTTGCATCAGATTGAGCGATTCTTTAAAAATTGACTTCGCTGAAGCAATAGCCTAATTTTGATCTGTCGTAGGTCAGCGACCTCACAAGATGCATGCAATTCATTGATGTCAAGCGATCTGCTAATCAATCGTCGACATCTATGCAAAATTTGGCGCAGCTACACCGTACCGTTCGGAAACCGCTCCGGAAAAATCTTCATGGGGGTCAAGTTGACCCCCACCCGAGCGCGTGTCGAAGGGAATACTCCACATTTGAAGATAATGCTAGATATACAGCCAAGCATGAGATATACTCTTGTCTTGCGTGGCAATTTTGCACTGGCCGTGCAAATTCGCCGCCCCCCCCCCCCCCACAGCCAATGAACTGAATCATTTGTAGTACTTCGACTTCTCGGGAGGTGACATGTTGGTGGGTGTGGTGTTTCCAACACACAAATATCGTTGTGTTGCGTATTTGGGCTGTTCGACGTGGAGTTTTTGCTAAATAACCCGTGACTTTATGCTGTTTACTTGCATTCAGTGCTCGATTATGGCACTATTCTTAAGTTATTTGATGCAGCTCTGATTTCCGTAATAACTAATGTCACTGTGCAACTTCCTGTATTATGTAGCACAAAACGTGATTCGTGTTAGAAACTTGCACTGAATGTATAACGCTGGTTCAGAACCAAATCAATGACTAAGTTGCATGACTGGGTGAATGTCTGAGGCCAGAATTTTATTTTCAAAGCAGGTAAATTCTGATTTTTTTTCAAATACATATATATATATATATATATGTGTGTGTGTGTGTGTATAAAATCGACTGTGTTTTAGGCTATACTTGACATTTTGCGTCCCGGCAGACTGGCAGATGGAAACGGCTGATAGTGGGTAACTTCAACCAAATTTACGCCGCAACTGATCCATCCAGACTGGATTCAGAAACTGTAGAAAAGGCGGATTGCTGAACGGATTAGGTCACAGACTTAGCGGATCAAGCAGAATCCGATGCAGCTAAACAACTTCGCGGATATCGCTGATAAAATCCAAAATGACAAAACCCTTGCAGAGAAAACACTCATGCTGAGTTTTTTTGTTTGTTTTGTAGTGTTTTGTTTCCTTGGACTGCCTGCCTGCAGAGGACTACCATCCTTTCCGATTTACGTCAATCATTTGTGTGTGTGTGTGTGTGTACCTAAGACTGGTCACATTTATTTCTATTTCAGTTTGAGCCCTAAACATTTCATATGAACCGTACACTATTAACTGTTGGTACACCAGTGCAAGGACGATTCCAAAAAAGAGTGTTGGAAAAAAGAAAACGCGTTTCTATTCCCTATAAGATGTCAGCCAACGCGGACCTGAATATCAAGCGCACGGGTAGGAAAAGCGCACCATTACTTAAATTAAGTGCAAACTTGATATCTAGGGCGTTCTTATAAACACATTACAGAAACTTAAGGGACACACATTTTCAATTTTCGACCAGCCCAACAAGGGCAGAACTACACAAGTGGTGTCAGGATCATCACAACCCGTGCAGTCGGCCAAACGCTGAGTCGACGGCGCGTTAAGCTCAGCGACCAATGAAATACCCCTCCGATGGTTTGCCTTTGGGATAGCCCAGCCAGTGCGGCTGAGTGGTCAGCATTCAAACTGTGCAGCTACGCGCGCTGTGAACCTCCTCTGCTGGAAGGTCCCTCCAAACTAACTGAGCCGCGGCCCGCTGTCATGCATTTCATCGATCAGAAATCTGGAGGCTAAGTGCTCTGGTAAACTACCGTATTAAGCAGGGTGGTGCTGGAAAGCTGCGCTTTTAACTGCCTAGCGTTGGCACGTCTGGGAAATTAAATTACCGCAACTTAGCACGGGCCGGCCATAGTGCAATTTCAAGGAACAGTTCATGACGGGTGGCTCCTGGCTTGCAACAGTCAGGTCGGTGCAATCAATAGCACAGTTGCATCCACGAATGTCACGTGGCAATTGTATACCCGAGTGATCGGAGTTCGGGAGAAACATGCTAACGAGCACGCACACGTTTTAGGAGTCATCGCAACCTGTGGTCGGAGCGTCGGGGGCCTTCTTTTTTTGCAGGTGGCTCCAAGATGAAAGTGGATTCATGTCATTGGCAGCATCAAATCCAAGAATCTGAGAGCGCCTAATGCACGCTGTGAACGATGAAGTAATGTAGAACTCTTTGCAAAGCCAATGGGACCATTAGTGAGAGTTTGGAAACAACACACGATGCGGAGATGTTATACAAACCGCTATTGAGCCAATCCGAAGGCGATGGCGAATGCCGTTTTAGAGCGTTCATAGTCATCATTTGTGGACACCAGCGAGGCGCGCCGTCAGCGTGCAACGACTCTGTGTCTCAACGGGGTCCAGGGACCGCGACACGAGGCCAGTAGTGCACTGAGGCTGGCGACTGGCGCGGGGGAGGGGGTCCACAGCTACGACTGAGGGTGGTACCGGGAGCAACGTGGTTCCACGGGGCAAAGGTCAGACGCAACGCATTGGGCGGCCTTAAATTTAGGACTACCTTCCGACTGATCCACCCAAGCAGATAATGCTCCCCAGAATCCCTTCTATCCCCAGGATCAAGCTACGGGCTGTTGGAAGCCAGCTAAACTTTGGCTTTGATATGTGGTCTTCCGTCGTTAACAGGCATCCGGGTGGCCGGGTGAATGCGATGGATTCGGTGGAGGCGGAGGTGGCGTCCATTTGGCACCCCGAGATCTCAGAAACCAACGGAGCCTAAAGGCTCAAAATCCGCATGATAGGAAGGGCTTTGTGTAAATTCACTTGTGCCAAATTTTGATGTCCCTAGATTATTACATTTGGGTCAAATAAGGTCAAATAACGCCAAACTTAAGAACGGTGTTTGAAATGCCCTCAGATCACCGTTCGCAACCACCTTCGACATTGATACCTATTTTAAGTAACAGGTAACTGATGTTTATGTGCAAGTCAGGGCTCTTATTTGTCATTTAGAACATAACAATTAGGAAAAAGTCTTCGATAATATTTTTATACTTGAATTTACAATCGGCAGCAAGTGTACAATATGTGTCATGCTCCTTTAAAGAGCATGACAAACTGCCTAATAAATCAAGTTTACCAGTAATACCCTAGTTTTGTTTTACCCTTCATCTGGCTTTCATACACCACCGAAGGTCGAGGAAATTAGTTGCGGTCCTAATTTCAACTGCACCTTTACCTTCAAAACAATCTCAACGTGGTGAAACTCCGTCTGACACTTTGTTGTCACATCATAGTGAACGACTGCCTAGAAATTCCTTTCGCCGACAGCCATATCCTGGATTTGACGTGCTGTAGGCCAGCGACCTTGCAAGGCATATCTCATTTTGCACACTAAAAGATCTGTCATGCAATTACCTACAGCCAAACATGTGCATGTTTTCCAAGATTTATTCCCGGAAACCGCCTACCGGTTCTTAGTTATGGGGTGCCTAGGAAGAATTCAGAAACCAGTCTTGCAATAGGTCGAAAGAACCAGGAAGAACCAGGATCCAGATCGATAATAAGCCGAAAGATCTGGCAGGAACCAGGATCTTGCTCGATATTAAGGCGAAGAATCCAGCAAGAACTAGAATTCGCCCTGATACCACTGTAAAAACTCCAGCAAAAACCAAGAAGCAGCTTAAAACCAAGCTGAAAGAACCAACAAAAATTTAGGGGCAGCCTGGATTGCACCCAGGAAGTCAACCCGATAGAAATCCAATATGTCGAGGGATCCTGCAAGCGCGCAGATCCAGCCTGGCATTATGGCCAGGTATCAGCGAGAACCAAGAACAAGCCTGGACTATGCATGGATATCCAGCAAGAACAGAGATCTAGCCTAGGCTAAGGCTGTCGATTCAGCAAGACCCAAGATTCATTCTGGAATGACGCAACGTGATCAGAAAAATACAATCTTGCCTGGAATTCTTAACGGCAGATGCTGCTCACTTTTATCATTTTTCAGATCGGGGAAAGATGTGCTGCTCTCAGCATAAAGTAATAGCATTAGGCCATCATTAGGCCATCATTTTGTCCATGGCCTCATGCCGGTCCCCACATAAGAGACAACTACTTTGCTGTTTTTCAATGTGAAAACCTCACAAAGCCACGAGAACAGAATACATAATGTACAGAAAAAATATGCTCCGCGGACTTGCTAGCCTCCAGGTTCGCACACTTGCTGTAAGCTCCTTAATTTTATTCCGAAAGAAAATGCACATCGTGTGCGTTCTCTTCAGAGCCTAGATCACATAAGTGGTGAATAACATAACTGAGCAGCATGTTAGTCATCAATCGAATCACGCACCAACATGGCGTAACCGTTCGGGCACCACTGCGGCGTCACCGTTTGTCATCCATGAACGCCGCTCGTGGGCACGGAAGATTTCCGTGCTTCGTTTAGCTAAAACCGTAACGGAATATGACGTAAGGGAATGAAAGATGCTGGTAGTATGGTCACTCCACGCGCGCTTGCAGGACAGCGTGTCTATTTTATTCACATCTGAATCCTCTCATGGAAAAATGCAAGCCATTCAACATGCAACAGTCCATTTACCTTTCCCACAAGACCATTGGACACACGCAAGGTTCCTGGTGCCTTGAATTGCAGTTTCCGATGTTAACATACGCACTTATGTACTGCAACGTATGCACTTTTCACATCCGACGCGCTTATTGAACCCCGGACATTTGTAATCCATGCGAATCGAACTAAAACATCTGATATCCCACCTTTGAGTGAATCGAGCCAGTCAGCGATCGACATCAGGGGACAAGGCAAGGGCAGGTCAGGGGAGGGGGCAGTAACCGGCATGGCCTCGTGCTAAATGGCCAAGGTTTGGCAAGAACTGAAACATTTTTTTCTTTTAAAAACAAATAAGGAGCCTGTGTTCACAATTTACTTCACACTTAATGGAAAAAAGACTCCTTCACGGCTTTGAACCGAACATATCTTCCACTATAAAGCCCGCAATGCCGACGCTGCTAGGTTTTACCATATACCCCAAAAGAGGTGAATGTAAGAATCAATAGGTACTTAATCTAGAACCGTCTGGTAGCGGTATAATACAAATGTGTGCCAGCGGCGGTCGTCAGGTGATAAAAGCATGGTTCACTGTAAGATAAGGCTCAGCTGGCGTGGTTTCCATGGGAACGCTGAACGGCGACACACTGAGTCTGTGGCCGGCGTGAAAGCTGCAATTTGCGGGAGATGAGATGAGATTGCGCACGCTAAAAGCGAATTTTATTAAGTGTGCTGTAAGCTTGGAAGGTTCCTTTTGTCCATTTACCGGCATATTCAGCGGGAGCGCTTCTGGTAAAAGAACTTATGGCGGTAACGGTGTAGAAGTTGTGCAAACAGGGTAATTAGAACTGCTTTTCTTGAAAAAGACAGCAAGTAGCGGGAACTGGACTGTAGATGTCGTGACCAAGGTCTGTGTTAGTGCCAA
Source organism: Pollicipes pollicipes (assembly GCF_011947565.3). Taxonomy (NCBI): domain Eukaryota; kingdom Metazoa; phylum Arthropoda; class Thecostraca; order Pollicipedomorpha; family Pollicipedidae; genus Pollicipes; species Pollicipes pollicipes. The sequence continues at coordinate 29,239,589 of NW_023596136.1, read as the reverse complement.
AAGTGATTGGAACAAAGGTCTAGCAATGGCGAGCAAAGGAACTAAGGACAGTGAATCAGCTATGACTAAATCACAGGCAACTGATGTCGTGAATCACCGAAGTCCCCCTAACTTTGTTTGCTTGCATAAACCAACTACTCGTGCACAACACCGGAAAATCATACCGACATCACAGGTGACCATCATAGCTCAGCAATGATGTTCTGATACACGCACAGCGCTCGCCTAGTGGCCAAAGGTAATCTAACATTGGTGCTGCTTAAACCTGTACATTAACTGATCTGTATCTCCTGAGCCCTGTGCTCACGCGTTTGGAAAAGCACATTGATATTCAGTACCAGTAGCAGTTCAGAGTATCCTTTTGTGATAAGAACCAATGGGAACCAGGATTTAGCATACCGTTTTGTCAAAAGACCCATTGAGAGCCAGAGTCCTGGGTGTAGTGGTGTCAAAAGAACAGGAGAGAACCAAGATAAAGAGTCTCGTTTTGTCAAAAGAACCAGCTGAAAACCGGGATCTGGGGCCTTTTTGTCAAAAGAATCAATGGGGATCAGTTTCCAGCGTCTTGATTTGTCAAACAACCAGTGGGAACATGATCGAGGGTCTTGTTTTGTCGCGAGGACCAGTGGAAGCCGGAAGTCAATGTTTGCAACCAAACACATACCTGGCCAGGATCACTGCGGATAAGAACTTCAACTGACGTGTATTTGTGTCAAATTGACCAGATAGACACATGAACTACTCCTGAATCGCTGGCGCATATCTGACCTGTCACGATGGCCGATCGGCAACCTCAACCGACCTTATCGTAGGCGTTCTTCATCGTCTGATGATTTGTACCAGAACTCTAGTCGTTCAGACGGCTTTAATGGCATAATTACCGAGATTGAAATGGTCCTTTGTTAGACGCCTGTTCCGGCCAAGCAGCGCTTTGCCGCTCCGCGCGGTCCCGCAGCCCCACAGCGGTGAAATAGTCGGCCATCTTCGCCACCTTGACAAAGCCCAAATGGCTGCTTCAGTTCACTGCAATTAATTTTGTCATTCAAGATTGTTGCTTTTATACAACACTTCAAACGCACAGAGCGCTTACTGACGAAGTCAAACGGCATTGGCAAAACTGCTGAATCTGTTTAGATAGCTACAGGAACGATCGCCTTGTCCCCGGGCACTGTTTAACATTCCCTCGTGTCTTTCTCATTTAAATGACGTGCGTGCACGTGACTACAAAAGCTGGACCGAACGCATCGCAACTTTAGCATTCACTACGTCTAAGACTGGTGTGGTTTTACTACATGTATAGTGTCGCAGCCTTGATGCAGTGCGAGGTGCTCAGTCTCCTGAGCTTTCCCGGCGGTGGAGCCCCAACCGCATGAGATAGAGCATTGTAGCTGTGTAGAGTTTGCCAACCTTTGCTCTTGCATCTGCTCCAAATTTTGTAAGTCCTGGCATAATCAGAAGTGATTTTCGATATACGTTCTTGGAAGCATTTTCAAGGGCTTGCATTATTTGATTAAACATTGAAATAGGACTGCACTGCGTATTTCAGGAAGAGATCACTTTCTTTGCCGTGGGCTTTCTTGGCGATGCGTGTTGGCATTCTTGTGTCATATCAAGATAACAGGGGCAAACCCTGATAACGGAGGTGAAGTCATTGAGACATTGACGCCCTTTTTTAGAACCTAAATCTTCTTGTGCGTGCATAGCCAACTGCAGCCAGGGGCCTTAGACGGGTGAACGACCATTGGCCAGGGGCACAGCGCGGTCATGGCCACACAACAGGCTCCTCCTCGAGCAGCTCGGCCAAGAGTGAGACTTCTCTGAGTAGCAAGGCAGGTCCGGTGATCGAGTGGGGACTTGCAATCCTCGGGGGACCTGGATGCTGTGTTCTTCTTCCCTAGTCACGGTAGATCCGTGACACACAGTGGCAGATCCGGTGGCGAGGTTTTCTCTAGCAGCCCGGCATACCCGGGCTTCCCAAGGTACCCAAGGTGACATGGATATATTTGTTTATGTATATATATATATATATATATATATATATATATATATATGCGTGTGGGGGGAATATATGTCATACCATTTTAAGATTATTGATATCCAACGAGCAAAACTTTAATGTTAACTGATAGCAAGGTCTTTTGTCGTGACGATGGAAGTAGAATGATGGGAAACGGGTACGAAAACTCTCCGTAATGAGCGCCAGTGCTTACTGTGTCAGCATTAGCCCCTTCGACCTCACGTTGGTAGATGCACATTGGGAGTATGTATGCTTATTTGTTTATTTGGGACATTATAATTCCACAGGCAAAAGCCCAATCACGGAAGCAGTCCAGTTTTAAAATAGATATAAAATGTAGATATGTAGAATGTAGAAGTTTTAAGATAGATATACAATGTACACAGAAACGAAAACCTAACCAAACACGGACACACATGCACATTACACACAGTCACACATACACTGTACATACTCGGACACGACGATCATAAAGCGAATTTTCCACGGGTGTCAGGGAACCCAAACAAATCAGATCGGAATGATTCCGTTGGATGGAAAAAGTCAGCTGAGGGAGAACGCTGAATAAATGATTGCACACAACGGGCAGTCGTGCGACAAATCTATTTTTAAGTGTTGACCCTTGGAAATAGCTCGTGGAAAACGCTGGTGTGCTGAGAACGCCAGACGGGTTTAGCCAGATCGAACAGTAATGGCAGGTGAGCGCAGTCAAGCCTGTGATGGTGTGCGATGTATGGGAATAAGATGCCAGACTGAGTAAAGCGTACTTTGATAGATGCTGTTTTGAAGCAAGCGAAAATATGCTCATAATCCAGTGGAGGACACCGGGACTGGCTACTCGAACTCAGTCACATGAGAAACCTGTGTTGTAACCTTTCGGGCCGGGCAAGATGGGAAATGACAGCACCGTTTCAAATAAAGCTACCGTACTCTATCAATGATCTCACATGAGCGTCAAAGGCTCAAAGCAAAGTATATCGCATGCATCATGAAAAACCAACGTTGCAGCATTTGCAAAGCTGTTTTTGTTCCAAGGATTCAGCTGTTTGCATTATTTTTTCATAGCTGGGGACCTGTGGTATGGTATATATGATTATATGCGTATGCGGTTACGCATATTTATGATTTCACCATATATACACATATGTATGCACATAAGCGTCCGATCTTTATTTTGCGGAGTCACTGCAGAAGAGGGATCTGCACACACGTCAGACGAATGCACGCTTGGCTGCTGGGATGTCTGTACTTGAACATAAAACCGACAGCACTCTCCACCTGCTCAGGAAACCCGATGCGGATGTTAACCAATGTCCTCCCGACTCGGTGGCAGGGGTGCTCTTTTGCTCCGTAGACACCAGGCACCGAGCATTAATCCTGGAGGTATCGCCATCTTGGCATGGTCGCTATGCTCGACTAGACGTCTCTCTCAACACCCGGTAGTGTAACCTTTCATGTCTATGCCATGCATCCCTAGACTTTGACACAGCTTTTCAAACAGTTGTGAAAAAGCATGAACTGCATCCATTTCAGACTGTAACAGCGGAAAGCCGAGGGGGGATGAAATCGGCTCTCCTGACTAGGAAAGGGTTCAGGGAGCTAGTCTGAACAGTACAATTTTCGAAATAAATATTGCGCCGAACGGATGGCCAGTTCTAAGTTAATATCTAAGTTAATGTCGGTCATAGCACTATGAATGAAAGCCCTGACAGAAGTACTGCACTGGCGCGTGCCATTCTCCCAAATCCCATGCTAAGCACAAGCTGCAAAATGATCAAAATGATCCAAATAAGAACAGTGTGAAAACGAAACTCCTCGCAAAACAAAGCTCGCCAAACGAATCGAGACAGTGTGGCACGCCTTTGGGCAGTTATGTATAAATTGCACACATTTACCTCAGGCAAGTTCCGGCAGATCCCGTGCCTCTTGTTCACTTTCGTATTGCTAATTTATCATTGATGAACCACGATGGACGCATGAGCAGCAGCTAATAAAGCGCCTTAAAACTGACATTCCATGGGTAAGTTGTGTGCAAAATGTTTTACAGCTCTCTTTCCCAAATTCTGTCACCAAGGAGTGCTTATCACGTAACTTGCGTCTGTATGGTTGGGGTTGTTCATAAGGTTACAAGAGCTTGCCAGGTAGTTTGCCAACAACTGCCAGTAACCTTCCTTTTCAGCTATTACTTTACCTTTCGCAAAGTTGGCTAGCAATAAAAGGAATTTTTTTTCAGCACCATTATAAAGATCCAACAGCGATGCAAACCGAAAGCCTGTTTTCTTGGTCAACGTTGAAAAATGTGTGCCCATATGTTCCAAGGTAATGGTTTTGCTTTGCTTTTTCATAGCCATACAGCCCACCAGGCTCAAATTCAAAACACAAGTGTTTCTTGTCTCCGGGAGTCGCCGAGTATGCCGCGGTCCTGGCACCAGGCGGCCATCCGCGGGTATGCGGCCATCCGCGGGTGGTCTGTTGGTCGTGCCGCTGTATGCAACGGCCGCTGATCCGTGCCGCAGTGAACACGGCCGGCCCGTTTTGCCGGGTAAGCTGGCCCATCGATCTGTTTACCGGTCCCGCATCAGTGGGTGACAAAACGCCCGCCGGAGGCGGCCGCCATCAGCTGCCCAGACACCGCAGCTTAAGACCGGAACTGGCGCATCTGTTAGCCTAGGAGTCCCGAATGCTCGGTCTGCAGTTGGCCCAGGAGTGGCGGTGCTGTGAACAGGCACGACAGTCTCCAGCGCCCCCGTCTGGTGTGGCCCCACACTGGGTGTTCAGCCTCATCAGGCCGCTTGATTGGTGTCTTTTTCTCAAAATGACCACCACGGTGCGCGCAGTGCGATGCACGGGTGGAGTAGGGCACGATTCAGACTAAGTGGTCTCTTTGCCTCGTAATCCTGCACCTCTCGCGTGGTCGTATAGTCTCACGGCGTCACAAAGCCAGATTGGTCACGTCCGCCAACTATAAAATGTTTCTCTCAGACCTAATTAATAGGGGCAGTTAACGTGCAGAACTTCCTTTGTTTAATGCTAAGCCTTTGTAAGTGGGCTCACTCACGACACGGGAAACGTTACGTGTTTTTGTGACGCATTGGTCGTTCTCACGAAGGCTAATTGCGTGACGACGCGACGGCAACTTAAGGCTGTTGGCCCACGTGGACTCGCCGTCTCGGCCTGTTCGGCGCGGCGCATCGGTACCTGGTCGGCAGGGCGAGCCATGGTCGCTGTCGGCACTGGACGGGGCTTGCCGACGCATCCGTTCCGGTGACGTCCGTGGGAGCCGCTCGGCGCCCCTTCTGATTGTTTGGCACGTAACCAGTGTGAGATTCTACGCTGGGACCAAAACCGAACCTGCCCAAAACGTCGACTGTCCTACGAATAGTCTCCCGCTCCTCCACGCGGCGCAGTCTCCGTGCACGGCCTCTGCCCCTCCACGTGCTGATTGGTAACATTGCGGATGTTTTCGCCACCAATTGGAAATCTATGTGCGTGCTGGTGTGAGACATGGATGTGTGATGCTGGCGCACATTATTGGGGGCTGTCAGCTTCGGGCAACTGCACAGTAGTCGAGCAACGATCGTTTAGGCAGTTCACTTTAGTTGAGGCAGGCTTAATTGACAGGACAGGTTATTGACGCAGATCGTATTACCCTGATAGGACAATGGACAGATGGTCGATGCAGTTTATCAGGGACCAGGACGGGGCAATCCTGACAGTATTTCAGTCCACCCATACTCCTCCAGGCTATATTTTAAGCGACAAACAAGGTAAACTTGGTGGAAGTTTTTTTAACGAGCTTCCAACCACTAAGCCATCGCAACAGTGTGTGCCGCGGTGCAGCGGATTTATAAATGCCTAGCGTGATAGTTCGACTGATGACAATCTCGCCTGTGCCAGCACTTCTCGTCAGCTGATTATAAATGCGTCGTCTAAGTTCCAGTCACCTATTTCTCAGTACTTCACACTCACCGACTTCCATCAACATACTTACCACACGTAAAGCCAGCGCCAGCAGCAGTATTGTTTTTTCGGCGCGTCTTCCGAGTGTCTTCGATAGCCGATGACTTACGTTTTAACGGTACTTTGAAGCGGAAGAGATCACGGTCAAATGGAAACGTGAAAACAATAAAAATGACGGAATGATGAAGACGTGGATCACCTGGTAATTATGTGATATTACGTGATCAGATCAGATGATATTACCAATCAGAAGCCGAGCAACATTTCACAACAGGCGGAACCCGTTGGCGTAATCAAATAGAAAACCCTCCACTTATGGAAGTGTCCTTCATCTTGCGTTCCCAGAAACGGACTGACGCAAGATATCATTGTTGAATGCTGAAGCGAACTTTTCCATGGGAATACCGAAATACATTACTGAAAGCAGTCCATTAAAGACAGGACTCGTCTTTGTCGTCCTCGCGCCACTCGACTCAGACGGCGCCGTACAACCCAGGAGTGCCGGATATCCCAGACGCCTTTGTTTGAGCGGAATGACTTCATACGCCTTTAACTAGCTGCCCATAACTTCGACGCGTGTGATGCGGCACAGTCCAGTGGGACCGCCGCAGCTGATGTTACAGCGAGATCGCTCGCGAGTTTAGTGCACAGCTGCTGGCCGGCGACCGGCCAAGATAGGCCACAAAAAATTTAATACCACATTATGAGCATGTGCTACGTCACTGCCTGTCACTTTGAAAAAGTTTTGGTAGAAACAATTGCATTAAAAGAGTAAAAGTATAACATCAGTAAAGTTGTAATAATAGTGCAACTTAATCCGAAAACTACTGCAAGCAATTTACGTTGTTTTCTTTCGTTGGCATTGATACAACAGTTAGCAATGCAACATGCATTGCGCATGACATCTACACAGACAAAATATATCATATGAGTTACGTTACACACTGTAGGGTGTTAATGAATTGCAGTTGATGCCTGGAAACTATTATTGCTGCGTACAGCTGGAAGTCTAATAATTTTTATTGGTGCAACTCGCTCTTCTCTTTTTTTCGCTCTTCACAACACATTGTACAAATACCGCCAAAGGGAGAATTCCCACCTGTTTTGTACCTCTCACTTATAGTTACATCAGACATTTGTGAGGTAATCAGTAAATCAGTTTTCCAGAAATTCTTCTGAATTTCTCAGAATTTTGATTTAAAGTTAGCCAACCCTGCGAGAGAAATGAATTTGGCTCTCTGCTCACCATTCTGAAATAAATGAATATGATTTCGGCTTGCTTTTTCCAACATATGTGTTCTGTCATGCTTGTAACACATTAATGTGTCAAAATGTTTGAACGTTTGTGTAGGAAATGTTAAAAAGGCTTGAAACACTCCTTTAAGACAAAAATATATGCAAACATGAAGTAACTTGTCCCGCGAATTCAGCGGAACGTTATACTATGACTTTGATTTCTCCCTTATGGCTTAACCACAGTGGCTCTTTTCAAGGCGCACTGGGTTTAGGAATGGGAGCATCAGATGATTTGTGTGACGCGCCAGTTCAAATTCAGCCAAGCAGCTCCTTGGTGGCAGACCCTTGCCTGCTGGACCAATCACAAACGTTGATTTATTCACCTCAGAAGAGGTGTATACGGTGTGGCCGCGAAGGTAGGGAGAAGCGTGGTGCTATGGCAAAACGTTGACGATGTAATTTGGACGCGAAAGTAATTGAAATTGATATCCTTATTGTCTTACGCAACTAGTGCTAAGGTTTCATTACAGTATGTTTTTTAATGTGCCCCGAAGGTGAGACATTCCCTTCAAGCACTCTGCGGTTGGAAACAGTCAGCAGCGAGCATGGCACGACAACACCATACAAGCGGTCTCCGTCGTTTTTCAGGTAGTTGTTCTTGTGCCCCGCGGGTGTTGGTAGCTGGTGTGGGGATCTGATCAGAAGAGTCCGTCCTGGGACCAAGGAAGCCCGCATCGGCTGGGTTAGCTCACGCTCAGTAGATGCTTCAGTTTCCAGCGAAAACACCACCAGATTATGGTTCAACCCATCGGTTGGAAGAGCTTGCTCCATCTTCAGTGTCGGGAAGAGCTCAGGTCACTGAAGCTGCCCCGGAGTTGTAATAGAGCCACAACATGCGGCTCATGCTCTTCGCGAAGCCTCGTTATGCTAGTCGGGAAGTCGTTCAGAGCACTCAACGCATACCTCTCACAGCGACGTGGGTGATAGTTGGGACACTGCATCCAGGGACCTGCAGGCGCTGAGCTTCAGATATCTGGGCGTGAGCCGACACCGGAAGTCCCCGTACATCGGTGATGTACCCCGGGCCATCTTTTTGTCTCTGTGTTCTCCATGCTCACTTTTTATGCTTTAGCGGGAGGCGTGATGGGGATGTTCGCACTTCTGCCGACGTACCTCCGCACCACCACTACAATCCATGCAGACAGGTCCCTGACGGAGCCCGTGCGGACGTACTTAAAGGATGTGACGCCGCGCCAGCTGCTTATTTGTAAAGTAACCACCCGGCATCGCGGCTGTGAAGAGCACCTGGTCGCCAAAAACACACAGCTGGGCCTGCCCAGCATGACCTACCGCGCCTGCATGAACACAAGGCCGGCTGCCTCATCCACGGCCAGGTGCCGGCGGGTGTACCACATGGACGGCTGCCGAAGGAGTGGCGTCTCGGTCCTAGCTGCCCAGTGACGTGCTCCGTTCTGCGCTGCGGAACGCTCCTGATGACGTCAGCGGGCAGCGGGACATGTGGCTCCAGCGTCGTACCTGCCGCCCTTGTGACGAGACACGCCGGCCGGCACTGTTCCGTCGCTGGGCAGCTGGAGCGGCGGGGCTCCGATGCGCCGACGGGCTCGACTGGCCGCTGGTTAGGCTCACGCTGCCCTCTTAGTACATAGTGTGCAGACTCGGCTTGGACCACCGAGTAAAGCGCGTCATCGCATCTGTGGCATGCCTGGCGTATGGGACCCCTGGCGGCGGGGCTTGCCTCGCTGGCGGCCAGTCATGTGCTGGCGGTGGGGCTGCTGCGCTACCGGAGATGTGTGATGCATCAGCACATCAGCGCAGCATGACGACACACCAGCAGCCGGACCTTGAGCTTACACGGCCCACGCACGTGCGGCTGTTTCCGTCTTTGCTGCTGACTAAAATGATGATGGCGATGAACGGCTGTGAACTGGTGCGCTGGATGTAACAGAAGTTACCCGACTTCGAAGAGCTCGGTTGAGCGGGCTTCGCGTGCGCCGATGGACTCTATTGACTCTTTTCACGGCTCAATGCTGACGCTTTCATGTGAAACGATAGAGAGACTTCACACAAACTGCTCACTGAGAGGCGTGGAGTCGCTGCTGCCGTCCACTACGATCGCGCCCATTTCCACTGAACAACTGCTGTAAATAGATCTCCGTTCGCCTGACCCTGGCTATAATATTCGGGTTTTTTAAAGCAACGTCCGATGGGCCCGATGTCGCCCGACTGCGCATGTCGCGCCGGCGAGACAGGGATGACTGGAGGCCAGCCGTCACTCCTGGAGCAGCGTCCCCGTCTTCATTAGTCGGCGTGGGTCGTGGTTGATGTGTTGCGCTCGCTTGGTGCATAAATACCAGCGAGTTTGCCGTCTCGCCGTTATTGGCCCCGATGCGCCCGTCCACAATGACCGGGTTAGTGATTATAGGTTGTAGGCAGGTGCGGGCAGTCATTAGAGTGGTTTAATTTTAGCTTTTTTATTTTCCGAAGCAGTGACACGAGCTCTTTCGTTTCTTTTCGTTTCAGAAACATACCCTGAAAACCAAATTTGAGACCATCAGGCGTTCCGTACGTTAAGGTTACCAATGTCAGCGAAGTTCTTGTATCCGCTGGAATTTAATATAACTAGGGTTGGATGGCTGTGCTTTAAGTGGGGCGTTCAGGCTCCTTGTTTGGTCGTAACATTGTAAACATACGTGATCGGTGTATGCTTTGTAAGCAGCAAAACTGTTTTGATGATCATGGACGAGGCAAGTCGATATACGAGACATATTTTGTGTCGAAAGATAAAGAAACTCTCCCTCTCTCTCTCTCTCTCTCTCTCTCTCTCTCTCTCTCTCTCTCTCTCTCTCTCCTCTCTCTCTCTCTCTCTCTCTCTCTCTCTCTCCTCTCTCTCTCTCTCTCTCTCTCTCTCTCTCTCTCTCTCTCTCTCTCTCCTCTCTCTCTCTCTCTTCTCTCTCTCTCTCCTCTCTCTCTCTCTCTCTCTCTCTCTCTCTCTCTCTCTCTCTTTCTCTCTCCTCTCTCTCCCCCCTCTCTCTCTCTCTTTCTCTCCTCTGTCTCTTTCTCTCTCTCTCTTCTGGCAGTATTTTGACTGTCGATTATTGCACGTGGTCTGTGAACGAATCATAAGAAAACGTCAGTGCGAATATGCACTTTATGCAATGCGCTTACATATGGTAACACCATCGTTTCAAAGCATTCAATTGGCAACGCATGCTACAGAGGTAAAGTCACACCGTGGCTTCATGCAGCTGCCTGAGACCCGGTTATTGTGTGGTACTAGAACACAATACCCGAGCTCGGATACCATCGAATCTTCGCGAGGTAACATTGCTTTCGCTTCTCTTCTGCTGTAGCTATTGTGGTTGGGCTTCGTTGAGACTGTTGTCAACCGCAGTTTCCGGTCACAAAACGTCTTTGGATTTTACCACTAAAATCGGACGTGCTCCATAAAAGAAGGCTACACGGCGCGTTACTCACACGGTCAGAAACACATATGGAAACCAAGCCTCGTGCCTTAGAACTTGTAGGCACGCCTGCGTGTAACTTTGTCGTTCTATGCACATGTACCACATAATAAGCGTGTGAAATGCTGTGCGAAATTCACGTAATCACATCGGGGGCAGGCATTTTAGATCATTTTGGTATATGGTAGCGCAAGTTCCGTAAGTTTGGTGTCCTCCATATTTCATTTCCTCTTATATTACTCCTTTGCCCTTCATTCGTGATTCAGTATAATCCAACAGCGGATGTACTCAACGCATCTGCGAAGTACAAGCCGGAACATTTCCGTCGTCATATTGCTGCCAGTGGATTTTCCGCTGTACCGGCTTTCCTTTGAGAGCACCTGCCCAATCCCGGCCGTTTTGTTGGTTCCCCGTCTGCTACTGGTTCAATTACGCTGAGCGACGGTCCGGAAATTTCGCTCAGCACTGACTCAGCATTCAGCGCTGAAAAAGAGCGCACGAACAACCCGGACCTGGCGAGGATGTCAACAGCCGTCCGACCGGCGCACACCGTGAGCTGATCCCAAACAGGCGACCGGTCGGCGCATGCCAGGCCCTGACTCCGAACAGGCGACCGGTCAGCGCACACCGTGCCCTGATCCTAAACAGGCGACCGGTCGGCGCACGCCAGGCCCTGATTCTGAACAGGCGACCGGTCGGCGCACGCCGTGCTCTGATCCCGAACAGGCGACCGGCCGGTGCACGCCAGGCCCTGATTCCGAACAGACGGCTGGTCAGAGCACACCGCGCCCTGATCCCAAACAGGCGACCGGTCGGCGCACGCCGTGCACTGATCCCGAACAGGCGATCGGCCGGAGAACGCTCGACAGTGGTCCGGAGCAGGCCTTTGCTAGATCCGTGCATGACACTCTCTGGCCCATACAGGGTCCCCGCTTAGCGAACAACTTATCCAGAACCAAAAAACGCATAAAGAGGGATGATAGTCAGACGGGAAATGAACAGGAACCATTGCGGCACGACCTGACTGTTTTGAGTCGACGTAGTCAAGCAGTGCGCTTTACAGGGAATGCTCCACATTTGAATATATTGAAGTAAATATCACATATGAAATAAGCTTACTTATAGCTATTCATGTACTTTTAAGTGGAAAAGCCTGCTCTAGACAACACGATTTTTCTGTGTAGTAAACCTGATCCTCAAAACATTATTGTTAGATGACGTCATCGTTCCTTGCATAACACTGAGAGCCAACTGACGGCTGCTAGATTTGGAAATCGTGCTCACGAACGCCAGATATGAACGCCTCGACCCTTACACTTTTTCTCAGCCTTGACCGCCGCATGGCTTATGGAACGGCAGGATTTGAATAACGTTGTTATGGCATCATGGATGCCTGGGTGACACTCAATTATAAGCCATTTACAGACAATGATGCTTGCGCCAGGGTGAGCATATCTGTGCTCACAGATAGCTCACACCGCTCACAAGCGGCGCACCGTCACCTACCAACATAAAGATGCACTAGTGCCGTTTTCGCACTTCCACTGTGATGAGCATGGATTTACATACATTCCCAGTCAACCATTGAATCCAACATAACGATATGTAAACGATATTTTGCTCAAGCTGGAGTTACATTTGCATCGAAATTGTATTCAAAGAAGGTACTTTGTAGCCGCATTCTCTGATTTTCATGTGATAGAATCATGTTGTCATTGCCATTGGTGCCGCACTGGTGGCCAGATCTGTATGCTTGCAAACGTACTCGGTGTTTTGAAGGGATCATACAAGCACCATCATAATATTAGGATGTAACAAAGGTCCTACGTTACCAGCTCTCCTGAAACCTTTCTAACGGTTGCTGGCGCTCAGCTTCCCCGGGTCAGTTGCCACCCGAGCCTCCTCTCTCAATTGAGTTATTTCTCACCACTGTACTTACAATGATGAAGTGCTACGCAGGGATGGACCGTCATGAAATTTCCCATCGGTCGGGCAGTCAGTAATGCGTTTAAATTCAACACACTGAAATGAAAATATTGTATTTCAACGCATGACTTGTATTGTGTTGCGGTGCACAACGCTGTTACCGGGCAACCCGGCTGGCCCGTTGCCCAGCCGCTGTGCACACGGCCGGTGCGCTTGTAGCCTCGGGGCGCCGTGTCAGTGTCCGGTGACCGCTCCACACAATGCACAATTTGGACAGCCGCGCCGCGTCCATAATATAAGCGACGAGTATTCGAGTCGCGCGTTGTTCTGCGGTGTCATGGCATGCGTTGGGCTGGCGCCGGAGGTCGACGCAAGCCCAGAGCCGTTCGAGGCCTACGCCAGGGAGTTGGCACAATCTTTTGCAGCCAACGGCATCGGCGAAGACGACCAAGAGGTCAAGAGAAGTCTTGTTTTTCTCAGCGTCGCGGGAACCAAGACCTTTGGTCTGCTGAAAGATTTAATGACACCGGCTGTGGTGAGCGCATGCCGTTATGCACACCAGGCAGACGTACACACTTGGAGCCCAGACGTCTGTAATCGTAGCCAGCTTCCGCTTCCTCTCGTGCTGCTGAGGCGAGCGTGATGCGATGAGCGTATTTCTGGCGCGGTTAAGGAGACTGGCCTAGCCCTTCAGTTTGCGCCAAGTGTTCTCGATCAAATGCTGCGTGGCCGGGTGGTATGCACCATCATGAGCTTCTGCAGTCGCGGCCGCTCAGCGAGCTGACCTGGCGCTGCAGCCGGCCGTTGAGCTGGCCCAGGCTCACGAGTCTGCTGCCGCCGGTGCTGCGGAGCTCAGCGGCCGTGAGGCTGACGTCAGCTCCCACCCAGCCATGCGTCAGGTGGGTCGGACGAGGCGCACCGGCAGTGTCTGCGTCGCGCGTGGAGGCCGGCCGCGGTGGACTGCTGGTTTTTCGCATCGGTCCGGGCAGGGGAAAGGTGAAAAGCGCCAAGTCCGGGGAAGCGGTCGAGTGGAGTGCTTTCGATGTCTGGGGGATTACTACCCAGCGTCTCGCCCGTTCCGCGCAAAGCAGGTCCTTGCTTGTGGGAAGCGGAGTTTTATCAGCGTAGCCTGTAAGCTGTGGAGTCCACAGCACCTGCGCCAGCTGTTGGCTGAAGACGCTCAGCTGCCGGTGGTGACGGCGGCAGTGCCGTCTGGCGATGTCGGCGGCGTCGAACCACCGGGCGAGGAAGTGCAATATCCCGAGCGCGATGAGGTCTGTGGCGTGGCGTACGTCATGTTGAGAGCGCGGCCAGGGGTGCGCGCGCCGCAGCCGCCGCTGATGGTGCAGATGGCACCGGCTGGCCGCGTGGTGGACATGGAGCCGGACACCGGCGCTGTCCTTTTAGCCTGCTCAGACTCGGAGTTCGGACGACTCCGGCCGAGTGACGGGCTTGACTCGGAGCCGTGCTCCGCGACGCCAAAGACCTCCAGTGGAGAGCATCTGTCCGTGCGCCGACAAGCAATGGTGCGTGTCGAGTACGGTGGTTGGTCGCTCTACCCGGCTGCCGCTGATAAAAGTGAGAGGCGATTGTTTGTTCGGGTGAACTAGCGTGGCCACATTAAGCTTGATTGGCCTGAAGTGTGTCGCATATCGTCCCAGTGTCGTGTCCAGCCTTATGGACGCAGCGCTGCGGTCCGAACCGTGCATTTGGTCGAGCGGTTGCAGGACATTGACAAGGACGTGAGCCAACAAGGTCTCAAGCTTGAGCTGAAACTGCGAGATGGCCGACAGGCATCCGAAACTTAGCCGAAGTTAGTGGTCTTAAAGGGTGTGCTTCACATTCATATTGGGCTTCGAACCGAAATAGCCATGAATGCCAACGTGACTTTGAAATACTCTCCCCGATATGCCTTTTCCCATTTTCGTGGGCGTATAGCTGAGAAACTCGAGTGGCTCAGGTCTTAAGACTGGCAGAATTGTGAACGGCACCGAAAGATCTTCAAGGTGGCTATTTCAGTTCAAAAGCCCACCTAAATGTGGAACACCTCCTTTAACTGTACCAGAAACACGCTAACTGCATTACGCTCGCCTCGGTAGCACGAGAGGAAGCGGAATCTGGCTATGATTACCGACGTCTGGGGTTCAAAATGTGCCCCAAGCACGTCTACGAGGTGTGCATAACGGTACTCACTCGCCGCAGCTGGAACCACCAAATCATCCAGCAGACCACAGGACTTCCTTCTTCTTTGAAAGGTCTGACTTTCGCCACGCTGAGAAAAACGGCCCTTCACTTGACCTCTTGATCGTCTTCGGTGGTGCCATCGGCTGCAAAATATTGTGCCAACCTCCCGGCGTAGGCCCTAAACGGCTCTACGCTTGCGTCAAGCGCTGGCGCCTGCCCATGCCATGACACCGCAGAACCACGCGCAGCTCGAATACTTGTCGCTTTTATAACAGACGCAGCGCTGCGCTCCAAGCTGTGCATTTGGCCGAGCGGTCATGGGACAACACACGTTGTGCCGAGGCTACAAACTCACCGGCCGTGTGCACAGCGGCTGGGCAGATGATGTGCGCGGTCGCCCGGTACTGGCGTTGCGCACCACAATACAACACAAGTTATGCGCAAAAGTACAATATTTTTATTTGAATATGTTGAACCTAAACGCATCACTGGCTGCGCGGTCGATGGGGAGATCCCATGGCTGTCCATCCTTGCTCAACACTTGCCATTTTAAGTAGAACAGTGAGAAATAGTCTAATTGAGTGAGGTGGCTGGGTTCCGTTTTAATTTCACGCCCCCTGGTCATCTCTACCGCTGACTGTGGTTACGTGGATGGTCTTTCAAATTGCCTCCGCCCAACCTGCCTCAGTGTGACGTCATGATTGTTTCGGCATCAGCGTCTTGTCATTTGAGCTCAGTTTACTTTGCTCAGAGGAGTTTGAGTTCGGCGCTCGTCAGCAGAATCCTGAAACGTGGCTGACGGGATTGAATCGCATCTGTGGCACTGCTGCGGTGCACAGCCACTGGAACCCAATCAAAGTCTCGATATTAGACCAGGCAAGAAGCAGACCGTGGTTGCTCTTATCGGTGTCCTGTTGGGTGCCGGTGCGGTCCGCCGATCGGCGGTCGTTGCCCCACCCCCTCCCCCTACCCTCCACTGTCAGCTGGCCAGTGCAGCCAGCGTCGCTAAGTCACTAACAACAGATATCATGGGGTGTTTGGAACGCCTGGGGAGTTCACAGTGAGCCTGGCTGGGTCATAAGATCACCGTGACGAGCGGAGGCCAGGAAACCAAGGCGTTTGTCTTTTTCGTGGCATCGAGTGTTTGATGCCGCACTGCATCCTGGTCATGACTGAGTCACAAGCTGTTGATATCGTTGGACAACGGAAGAAGTTGGTCATTAATGCAACTCCAAGACCCCGACGAGAGCAATGAGGCAGACGAGACCCTCCGTTTATGAGAGTAACGCTCACATGGCTTTTATAAACGTGGAAACGCTGCATGGGACGATGCTCCGGAGTCCTCACCAAAAGAGCGGAGGTGATATGTCGGCCGTTGCCGTGGCCCATGGGAAATGGCAATCAGAAACGTAATCCGGTGGCACTGCCGGCCCCAGGACGTGCGAATGGTTTGGCGCAGCAGGTATGGAAAGGTCAGCTGGTACCGGCCACGTGGAAGCCGTTTGACACGGAACGGCCATGCTGTATAGCATTGGAAGGCGGGAAGAAACGTCCCTCCACAGCCCAAAGCGGCGTAGGTTCAAACTATCCGTTACGATTGAGTTCACGGTGCTGGTGATTAGTGCGGGTCAGGGTATTGGTAGGAAGCTCTGATCAGCATGTGCGTCAGCCCAGAGGATGCATGCAAACTGTTTCTGCGTCAATTTCCGAAAAAATAAGGCTTTTCATTGCTAGTGGAGGTTTCGACTGTCCCATCTCCATAAACACGTAATTTAACATTGTCACAAAGTGTGCTAAAAAAATGTATCCAACAAGTGTAATATAATATGAAAAATGCGATCAAATGTTATACTGCGCCATCCCCAAAATCATGGCGGTGCTTGCAAAGAAGCAAGGTGAAGCCACATTTGCTGCTGCCTCTCTCCCTCAGAAGAGCCATCGTCACCATCGCCATCGTCACCATCGCCATCGTCGCCATCGCCATCGACAGCCAGAGCCATCGACACTGGCTGTCGGACAGCCATCCAGCCGGCTATCTACGCGAGACCAGCTCTTTGTTTCGGAGGTGCAGACGTCTGCCATTTACAGAATTTCAATCACTCCACTGCGTCTCAGCTTGCAGCTCCTGGCTATCGTAGGATCTTGATAACGGCCAAGGAATCGGGCTCATGTTCGCCGGCACCTCTCAGCAGGCTGCTGCGCAGCCCAGAGCTTGTTTCCAATGTAGTACAACTGCGGCCCCGGCGGTCTTCGGAGCATCAGTGACGTGTGAAAGCCCGCACTGAGTCCACGTAATTGCCACCTCCGGCGCAAACCCGTCCATCACCTTCGAGTCAACTTATTCATCTAATTCGGGCGTAAGCCTACCTCCATCGGGGCGTTCACGCCGGCCGCGAGTGTGAACGATCGATTGTCCTCAGGTGGCCAGTCAGGCTGCAGAAGCAGACCGGGCTGAAAGGCGGCGCCGTGGCAGGGCCACAGAGATGCATTGTAAGGACTTGCGGCAAAACACCCGCTGTGGAATGTCCGTGGCAGCAGAACAAACCGAAAACAAACTAGGCGTTCAAGAACTGCATTATCACAGCCATGCATCTTAACTCGTTTGCAGATGAAGTTCGTTGGTCACGGCGTAAATTTCGAAGTCGGTGCTTAGGGGTGAGCATCGTTCTGAGCAAAATGGGCTTACACTTGCAGTTTTCCCATGGCTTCGCTTTGCTCGGTTCATGTTCTAGTCTATGGTACCCAAGACCGTTTACCATATAAGGTGATGTTGACCGCTCCCCGGTCCCTCGTTGGCACTGGTATCGATCAGGCAGTGTTAAACATCATGTTGTGCAGGCAGTACATCTGCTGGCACAGTGCGGTCACTATCCGGTCGGTTTCGGCTCAGTTTATCGAAATCCGACACTAATCTCGAAAAAGGAATTAATGGCTTCCGCTGAAATGCGCGTGACACAAAGTTTTATTTCGCTGGTGTGTCAGGTGTCATCAGTCCGATGAACATGGCATGTCACGGGCTCTACGACATGACTTGGTCAAACAACCCCAAATGTTGTATTTCAACATGCATCCTGCTCCAATGACGTCATCGTCCCGACCAACGAATAAGAGCCCGATTGGGCGCGATGGTCATTTCCACCCAGTTTATTTTGAAGCCACGCTGAGTGCCGTGCATTGACGCGCAGTCGCGGTCTTGTTGCCTTACGTGATTTTACCTAATGTGGGAACACGAGTATTTCACGAACGATTGCCGGACACGGGAGTCTTGGAAGAGGTGCTAACTGATTGTGTCGAAGCTCGGGCAGTGGTAAGGAAATCGTTGCAACACGCTGACAGCCGCCATTTCATATACGCTTGGGCATTAGTGAAAGCGTTCGCATAGAGTGAACAGCACTGTATGAGGTTAGTTTTCTACAGGATAGTCACTGCCAATCCCATGCGCGGATAGACTTTTGCTGCAATATAGCCTGTTAAAGCGAATGCTCCACGCCCGTATCGGGGTGTTGAACTAAAATAGCCACCCTGAAGATCATTTGGTGTAGTTCATAGCCCAGCCCCTCGAAAGACCTAAATTCCTCTAATTCTTTAGACACACGCAAGCGAAGATGTGCAGGCTATTTCGGGAGACTATTTCAAGGTCACCCAGTCATCCGTAACGCCATACTAACGTCGTTCAAATCCTGTCATCCCATTAGCCTTGCAGCGATCAAGGCGAAGAAAAATACATTTGTCGATGCGTTCATGTTTGGCGTTCGTGAGCATGATTTCAAGATATAACGGCCGTCAACTGGTTTCCACTTAATGTCGTGCAAAATACGATGACGTAATCAAACAATGACATATTGAGCAGTATATTTATCAATCAGAGAAACTGTGTTGTTTAGAGCAGTTTTTCACGTCATGTGTGTAAGAAATAATGTAAAATGATGTAAAAGTATGTCAAGTAGTTATAAGCAAGCTTATTTCATCGTATCTCAGGCTTGCTTCAATATGTTCGAGTGTGGGACATTGCCTGCAAATTGCCTGTTGATTTATCATGGTTGAATATACTTGAAATATCGTGAATAGCATGCACACGTGAAAGCAAAGCAGGGACGAAGATAGACTAATATCCGTGGTGACTGAATGACTGAGGGTCTCATCTCACTCATATGCCCAAGACATTCGGCATCCATCCATAGAACGCCCCCCACCCCCACCCCCACCACTGAGGAGGGAGCAAAGATGACAACGATCGTATCTGGATTTTAAGTGAATGATTATTTGTTTTGCACATGAGTTAGTGGCAAATTAACTCCTGTGCGGATATGTGGTTCCATCCGGTTGCAATCATAGGCAATCATCATCTAGGCAATCAAAGGCAATCATTGTCGTCACATCTAGCCACTCACCATGCCACAAAGGTAAGGAGCGGAGACGAGTTCCCGTAACTTTTGTGCAATTGTCATGGCACCTATGGCTGTTTCGTGCATAAAAACGCTCCAGTACCATCGAACGCCCCCTCTGATTTCCCAACGACACAGTTCATGAAGAAGGCAGGCTGGCACGTGGCGAGGCGCCATTTCACGGTCCCTTCGGCCAACAATGCGCCAGGTAACTGGGGCGGGATGGAGACGGAGAACGCCGTGCGCCCCGCTGGGCCCATCTAATCAGTGAGTTATTGTGCAGCGGTGCATGCCACGAGAGGCGCCAGGCGAGAGCCAGGAACGGCTGGCATTGTTCGGGACTTACATCTGGCTAGGACAAAAATAAAGAGACGAATGAATTACGCCGTCAGCGAATGCAATGCGCCAATGCGCCCGTGCGTGTGTCAAGGAAGGGAAAGAAATTGCTCGCACGGGTGGTGATGGATGGTTGGTCCGGTTCCACGACCAAATTCAAACGACAAAGAGTAAACAAATGCATATGGCAAGAGGTCAAATGGCAAGAAATTAAACGGGATAAAAGTCAAATAGGATAGAAGCCAACAAGGCGAAAAGCAAAAAGGGTTAACACGCAAGCCGCGTGGAGGCAAAATGGTGAGAGTCAAATGGTGTTAGGTGATAGTCAAGACGTGATGCAAGCCAAATAGAAAAAAAGTGATAGAAGTCAAATGGAGAACCAAAAAAGCCAAAAGTGGCAGAAGTTTACGGGCAGATAATCAAAACGGTAAACATCAAATACAAAAGTAGTTTATTAGACAGAATTAAGCAGTGAAAGACAGCATAGTTTCTCTTACATGTGTTTTGGCTCGTCATTTGCTGCTTAACCCTCGCCCTGTTCCACCGTTTCTTATCACGCCGACTCATAAGGGGGGCGGGGTCGATGCGACCTCCCGGTACTACGAAACTGAAGCAGATAGAGCTTAGTGGAAAACGCAAGTGGGTTGGCTGTTTCAACAATATTTTGTGCTTGGTAATAGTTCGCATGTGGCTAGGTCAAAGGGTGATTCCATTATGTAAGGTCAAAGGTCAGATTTCCAGAAAATCGCACATTTCGGCTTTGCAACCTTGTACATACGTGATGATGGCTAGTAGTAACACATAACCCATTCAAAGATGTTTCGTGCCAAATTTTAAGCACATTGGTGTATAGCCTCATGTGTTATGACCATATCTTGAAGATGTAGGGCTTCGTTAATGTAGTAATAACGACCCGCCGCGCGCGTCACGCGGCGTCTGCGGTCGCCGCCCGCCGCCCGCGCAGGCCGTAAACCGTTATACCGTGTCGCTGAAACACCGATGCTACTTAGAAGCCAGAAATGCAAGGCACACGTGTTTGGCTTCAACCACACGTAATGGATGCCCCACAGGCTGCTGAAATTTGGTGCGATTGAAAAACATGCTGGAGAGGTACTCTGAAAAACGTCAGGGAGGTTGCATCGAGTCCATACCCGCCCAATATCAGGGCGTTGGTTACTGGCGGCTATTTCACTGCCCTTTCCGATGTTATGTGTGTTTTAACTTCCCATAGGAAACCGTCTCCGGTTGCAAGTTAACGAAACTGATCTTTTTGGGTGGAGGCTGGAGCCGTGCGTCACTCAATTAACCATGACCGTGTTTAGATGACTAAAGCGTCCTTCTTTGCGGCTTTCCGAGCCACTAAATCCATAGCTCATACATTTTCCACTGGTCCACTTATAACTGTAGCTGAAAAAAGCGGCGGTAGCCCGCACGACGGTAGTTTTTTAAAACACGTCAAGTAGTTTAAAGTCATGCTCAAACTCAGGACTAAACTAAGCCAAAGTCAACTCCTTGAATAAAAAACTCCTTGAACCAAAGTATAGACTAAAGTCAACTCCTTGAATAAAAAACTCCTTGAACCAACGTATAGACTAGTCAACTCCTTGAATAAGCAACCGAGACATGGCTTCTTCCATCTTGACCAATATTTAACCGAATCCGTTCTCAACACCGTCAGTGTCCTCAAGGGTATCCACCCCTCAATTGAGAAAAGGTAGATAGAAATTCACCAATAGGGGTTGAATATGGAGCAATTGGGCAACTTTGATATGCAACTGCCTCTTTTCCAATCCCCCTCCCCTCGCGTCTGCTTCACCGCCTTCGACTCCGCCCACAACAAAATGCCCCTTTTGTTTCCAATTGCCTGTAAGGGGCTCCCTGCTGACATGAAAAAGAAGTCCCAGCCTGCAAGTGAATGAGAAAAACAAGCCTTGTATTAGAGCGGAGAGCATCGAGTACCTGATATGTCATCTTAAGGGGACCTGCGCGATCGACCTGTTCCTGATCTCGGGAATTACTTAATTTTGACGCGTCTTAATGTTTTTCCAGCTAATGTTTTCCATTTGAGTTGCATTTTCTAGACACGTTGACCTTGAGGTTCTTCTTTATCTTTTGAGTGTTCCTTTTTTACTTGCATTCATCGGACCTAAATCATTCCGTTGGCTCACGTTCTGATCCTAACTCTCCTATCTCATCCTACCGTATTTATATGCATATACGTATATTTTATTCTTGTAGCATTATTTTCGACCCATCCATCGGGTAAAATGGTCACTCTTGGTCCATTCCACCCAGGCCCAGGTTCCCACCATTTCAGACCTCATCATCAGTGAATGGTTGCATAAATATTTTTGCAACGGCGCGAGTATTTCGCAATTTTCCCCTTTTTTGGATAGCTTTGTTGTAAGTGACTGACTCATCTGACCTGTTGAAACACTAGCCAATATCATTCACACTACAGAAGGTCACAATAGTCCACCAAGAAAGGTGATGTTAGGTCAGCTTATAAGATTCGGACCAAACTGATTTACGGCACGGATTTGATGGAGATAAATAAGTCTGTGTAACGGATGCCAGTGGTGTATATGTATGACGTAATCTGGGAGAGCACACAGACCAAGTCTACCAACGTGACCTGGCGTAAACTAGGCCAGACCTTGTCCTTTAAACTTTGCCAACATCATGACATGTTTGTAATGTGAAAAAATGCATTATTTCTGTTTGTTTCGGTTTCTAAACTACGATCTCCTCAAGGATGTGCTAATATGTAACGAACTTTACGCGACCTGTGATTTCATTAGGGACGCGACTGATGTTAACTCAGCGGTCCTGGCCTACATTAATCGGGTCTGTTTATCCCCGCTCGTTCGTCCAATCCAGCGATATCATCCTATGATTCTAAAAAGGTTAAATCAAACACCCCCTCAAGAGACCAACGCTGGAAAGATACTCCATATGGTACTGGGGCTGTTTCCATATGCAGTGCTGCGACGTCAAGGGAAACTATCATAATTCCGAAAGCCAAAAAGAACATCATGCACAAACTTGCCAGGGGTAAGGGGTCCATCTTTGCCTTAACCCAACTCGCGGTGGTCTGATTAAAGTTACCTCGCAGTAGCCATGCATATTGGCCTGGCGCTGGGCCGCAGCGCACAGTTCTGCGCTGGCATCGGAGCCGACGCTGTCGAAGTTAGCCCATAAATCCCACAGCTTGGGTCCATCACTCTCACAAACTAACCTCGTTTTACCCTTCTAGACGTAATTTGGTTACTTTCTGAACGCTGCTTGCATGGACAGGTGACGTGAATAAATCAGCATTATTATCGTAAAGACTACTTTCGACGAGTTGTTGTGCGGTAGAACCTTTGCAGAGATCGCGTTCCATAATCGTTTTTATGACAATGTTGCACAGCTTCATCTTAATAACAAGTTATTAGGTTTTTTTAGATATTCTAATTTATATGGTATTCTTTGGCCAGCTATTCGGTAGCAGATTTCACTACTTGCGTGAAAGTTCTATGAACGAGCCCTCGCTCGAGCCAGTCCTTCTCACAAGTCGGGCCAATATAAATCGCGTAAGTCTAGAGCTTCTTCTGACCAGTCTCTCAGCCTCACCAACACCACCGTGTCTACATATAAAACCAACAACAGTCTTGCGTCTTCAAATCGAATGGGCATATGCGCGGTAACAAAAGATTCGCCTTATATTTGCTTATACACTGAAACGATCATGACCACCAGCTACCGAAATGATGTGACATGACGCCATTATTCATTATTGTCGTATGGGAAACGCTCACAACATTCTGCGATGGGCAGAGCTATTAGGATGAACCAATCACAAAGAGCGGGATCGCCGTGCGATCCCTGAAACTGTCTAATGCAATGTTTAGGTGGTGAGGCGATGAGAAGGATGTGTACGTAACTGTGCAGACAGACATGCATGAAGAAAATGCTAGCAGTTGTCCATGGTTTACGCTTCTTTCAAAGATCGTCAGTCTGGTGTCCATCTTAAAGTCTTCTCCCAAAATTATCACTGTCTGCTTAGGTTTGTTCCGGAGTGGTAGTTGAACTCGAGGACTTTAAGCAATGCATCAGACACGGGATGATGGTTGAGAATAATATAATACAACTATCATAGAAAGACATGCTTAACATAACTAGTCCTGGAGGGGCGTAGTTTCGTTTCCAGCGAGGGGGATTGTGCCTCACAACCAATGATGTAGCTCCTATTTTTATTAATCCTTTTTAATTCATCATCGCTTACGCTTCAGCCCGCCAACAAATCTATTCTGTGAAACTACGCCTTTGTTTCCAGCTCTGAAAAGAAACTGCGTCCAATCTTGGGAGAAAACCGTTTTAATGACAAGTCGGAGGCAGTCTCAGCCACCTTTATTTCTGCTCTCCTCCCCTTCAACTCTACAGATCTGACAAAACTGCATTCCTGCAGCCTTAGATTTAACGATAACATGGTTTTATAATTACTTGAAAACGATATCGCTTTTGGTTGTGTGACGTCATCGTCCATGAGCTAGAAGCGTTGGCGGCGTTCACTATCTTCGCACGATCACCGGTACTACCGGTGCAGGCCTCGCACTTCCTACCAAAGTTCCAGTTACTTTTGCGAAATCTATGTTATATTGGTATGAGCAGATTCAAACGACATTTTTGAACAACTCTAGCACCTCCATATACCTCTATATGCGACATAGTGAAACATGTTATATCGTTATAATTTAAAAACGTTTTATCTCACGCCTGTTCGCCGGTCAGTGCGCTTCGTCTGAGGTGCGACGGACGTTGTGAGAGGCGATGCGATGCAATGCGAAGTGATACTCGGCTTCTTACCTCAAAGGGCATTGTGAGAGGCGACGCGACGCGATGCGATGTGGTACCCGGCCTCCTACCTCAAAACCGCTTTTCCTCTCAGCAGCAGGAACCCCCAGATGAATCCTTGACATACGTCGCTCCAACGTCCTCGGTTGTCCTCTGAAGCTGCAGTTCGGGTATCCACAAACAACTTCCTAGATCCATCCAGCCTCCTAGATGGGCAGAACTTTTTAACGCTGCCACCAGGGTGCCGTCACTGGTAGACCCTTAGAAAAACGACACGACGCCTGAAAAAACTAACGATTCGCTACGCTCTTGAAGCCAGTCAGCCTCTAACGACACAAACACAACTAACGGTAGCCAATAGCCTTGCACGGAACTAAATTCATCACCAAGTGGTCACCATTCGAGCCCATCTATCTCAAATGGCATGACGCTTTAAAACGCCGCGTGGCAAACTGATCATGTTCGCCGCAAGATACCGTGGTCAGCGATGATTCTTACGGCTAGCAAAAGCCTAGTTATTTGGTGTTTTATACTGTTAAACATGTGGAGGGAATCTTGGCTGAAAAAAAACGTGAAAGGCCCTGATCAGACAGGTGTTAGAAAAACGCTGCGTTACCACAACTATGTGAAGTCTGCACTGTCTCGTTTAACTGGGATTATCTGTTGTAATATGGCTTGGTCTCTTGTTTTTATTTTCGCTATTTTGGCACCAACTGGCCTTTGACTTTGTTGTTTTGCTGTTTTGTTTTGTTACAAACACCCCTTGGCTCGCAAAAGTGTTCGCCTTTGCCACCGATCAAATCCGGAAAATGGGAAGCTTTTTCATCACTGTGCACTTAGCTGGCGTTTGGCAGGTGCAGACTGCCAACGGACGGGCTTAGTGCAGTATAGTCCACATTGCATGCCATGTAATTTGTTTTGCATGGGTCGTAGGTGCCAGGTAAAAGGTGCTAGCCTAGGTGCCATGGTAAAATGTCCTGAGACTTGATAGAGATGGTTGGTAACAGGCTATAGGAAAGATGTTTGTTGCACTGCAGTTACTAGGTTCAAAAAACAAATTTGCAACTAGAATACTTGTACCTAGTTTTGAATACCATAATGCATATATATATATATATATATATATATATATATATATATATATATATATATATATATATATATATCAATGGGTGGTATTGCCAATGAGTCCTAAGACTACGAGCCAAAACTGGATCAGATATTTGATTTTGTAAGCTGCGTGAGTCTTGGGTCAAATTCAATTCCAGCAGTGGGTCTGAACTGAGCTGAATCAAAAATCTTCGGGCGGCTATGAGTCATGAGCTGAAAAGAACGCCCAAATATGTGAGCTGGTCCTGGGCCGGCTCTAAAAACCGGCTAAACCGGCCGGCTATTGCGTTGGCCGTGGCGTTGTGACGACGAACGTGGTGCACATAAGCGTATAATATTAACATTCCTATTTTTACGTAGGTGTCAAAAACTGCATTCATTGAATCGCAGGCGTCGCTTCGATCTAGAATTTTCTTCTTCTTTACCCATCATTGCTTGAACTCATCAGACCCCGCGGTGCAAAAAATGCAGTCATCGACATTTGCAACGAAATTGGCGGCAGTCAGCTATAACCTCACCAACCATTACACGCCAACCATAATCATACACCTAACATAATATTCGGCTAACGGCAAAGTATGCACTGACTCGGCATCCTCTGGACACTTTGAGCACAGTCATATGCCCATGGGCGAATTATATTTGATGGTGACACGCACTCATAGCACAAGTTCGATGCACAGGCCTCAATGGAGATCGTTCGAAGCCGATTCTACACATGGTGTTACGTTTGGGCGCTAGCAGGCCGAAAATGACAGCAAGCCTCGCCCGCGCATTTTCCTGAGGGACTCTAGGAGCGCCCTGTAAGGTTTTCCAAAAGAAATCGAGATATCAGATGGGATCTGCAAAACGCTAATTTGAGCCGTTTCACTGCCAAAGATAGCATGTACCAAGCTTTCAGTCACAGCGATCTGATGCAACTTGACTGGAGGTTTCCAACTGTTTTTGCGCAGCGCTAGCTTGCTTAGTTTTCTAAATCTAGCGGGGCATCTGAGATCCCCTCTACTCGTAGGTGAAAAGTAAAAACTCCCGTCGTAGGACGAAGATTAAAACCATTGTTTTGAGGGATTCTGACGATTTGAGCGTTACTCTTTGAGCACCGCCGGCCACCCAACAGCCAGGCGACGGCCCGATCACAGAACACATAGGAGACGCAAGCTTGGCTGGGCGACTGAACGCGCCGAGTTGGCCGCCACGCGGCACACCCCGCGCATTTCAACGCCTGAAGTTTGATTGGGATTGGTGTGTAGTGAATTCACTGCGGACGGAAAGCGTCTTCAGCGTTTGCTGCGTAGAGATCTGAATTATTTAAATTTATAGCAGACATTTCAGTGGGTCTGGAAAATCTCTCGACGAAAGATGCACACAATGCACGATGCTGGCTTTCTTTTACCCATGAAGTGGGATTTTCGTCCGTCGACGTGATCAAACAACTGCCTGTTCAAAAAGGCTACCAAAAATAACGATACAAATCTGGCAAGTGTATTACAACAGGTCATAGGGGGCTGATATCAGACATATGGACTAAACGTCACAGAAAGTTGATTAGAATCAAACATCTTGTTTACGTCGCGATGCAGAGCACACGTAACACATAAGTTCATACATTTGCCGAGCAAACTAAAACAACTAAGCCTTAAACATACACCTATGTCAAACACACACGTATGTCTGTTTACTTTGAATGTTCAAAGCATTTTGCCCGGTCTGTTTTCTTCAGCTAGCCACGCCAATGCCCGCACAACAAACTAATCATGCCCAGAATCGTTCGCGCGCAGAACAACTTGCGTACCAGTGATCCTATCGCGCTGATCCGTAACATCAAAATGAAACCGCAAATTTGCCGGCACCTTAACCGTTCGTTCACAATTCTCATAATGCAAGTCATCAGAAGGAATGGACGCCAACAATGTCCGTACAGGCACACCAAACAGTCGAGCAAGCCCATTCACCGTCAATCAAAAACGAATGCAGTGCGTGTGTTCTCTACTGCCGCTATCAAACCAATTTTTCGCGTCGCTTTAGATGGGAAAAGCGGGAAATTCGAGCTTCTTCGCATTGAAAGGGAGTGCTCCACATCTGTATGGATTTTAAACCCTAATAGCCAATTTAAAAATTATTCGGTGCAGCTCACAGCCCTGCCATCTCTAAAAGCCTAAAGCACACCAATTTCTGAACTACCCGCCCGCCAAGATGTGCACGACTATTTCGTACAGATTATTTTAAGACCATTCTGGCATGCATGATGCCATGGCAGCATAATTCAAATATTGCCAACCCGTACGTCATGTGGCGTTCAAGGCCACGAAGAATATTATCGTCAAGTTGTTCATGTCTGGCGTCCGTGAATGTGATTTCCAAATATAGCGGACGTCAGTTGGCTCAAAACCAATGTTGAGTAAGCTGTGCAAATTTCAGTCGTGAATCACGTTTTGTGCTACATAAGATAAGAAGTTGCACATGGTTTCTAATTATGATAGAAATAAGGCTTGTAATCGAATAACGTTAGAATGGCGCCATAAATGAGTATTTTAGTACACGTAAATATATGAAACTCAGGGATAAACAGGCAGAAACATCACGCAAAAGGACCAAAACACGAGCATATAACGACATTTGGTTCAGCGACAACTTGCATCACCATCACTGCCATCTTTCGGCAAGTTGAATGCACTTTTAATAAGTACTAGGGCGGCAATTTCGCTCGAGCAGTTTAGCAGCACCTTAACGTCATGCAACTGTTTCCTGACGCAATCAAACAATGACGCATTTCGGAGCACATTTACTAAACAGGGAAATTGTGTTATTTAGAGCAGTCTTTACACTTTAAAGTACACCAACAGTTATGAGGTAGCTCATTTCATCATAACTGATGCTTGATTGAACTCAAGGATAAATCTTCATGTTTGTAGCATTTCATCTAAAGGGACTGTCCACCTTTGGAAATACTGAGGCAAGCATTGGACGTGATGCTCACTTCTAACTATTGGTGTGCTAAAAGTACAAATGACTGCCCTGAATTTCAAAACTACACTAATTTGTTAATTCTCTCCTCAATACGTCACCGCATGATTACATCATGGAATGTTTTGATGACGCCAGAGTCTCTGCCAGAGTTGCCATGTCAGAGATGACGCTGTAGAGGACGGCGCGACGCATTGTGGTACTTCTAGGCATTGCAAGGAAACATTGTTGATTAATGCATGTCAGTTTTATTTCTAAGTGTTATGAGCACGTGCTTTGGCCTTTCGTCGTGGTGTCCTCGCTTATTTGTTCGTGATGCCACGTATTTTCATTGAATTAACATTTTCGGTTACGGCACTATTGTTACGTCATTCGCTTTTAAGGCAGCTCCGTCAAATTTGGTAGGTACCCAAATACCTCGGTTAGTTGTGACAAAGTGAGGTTCTTGATCGAGGCATGTAATCGGCAACCCGACCTTACTGCTAGCCAATGGGTTTTCACCGTTGGGATTCTTGGTGCTGCACCAGCGCAAACATGAATGTTTACGTGGGCATATTTGTCTTGACCATGAGCACAAAACAACCATTGACTTCGGGTGTTCGTGTGACGTCTCTTTGACGTCATACATGTCTGGGTGACTTTCAAATAGGTGATGTGTGGCAGGGCGCACAAGTTAGCGTGTATCAAGCTCATAAACAAAGAGGGCTTTAAGTCTTAAAAAGGGCACGGCTGTGAACTGCAGGAAAGGATCATGAAAATCGCCAACTCAGTTCAAAGCCTCATACAGTGTCGAACATTCCCTTAAGACACGATTCCGCCACAACGCACCCTGCAACGATTTTAGAATTAAGTCCAGACGAAGTAAGGCCACAAGTAACTCTTTACACCACGGACCACAATGCAATATTTTCCACTCGATTTCGATACAGACTATGATGATACGCGGTCTGGCGCCACAAGCCTGCTGTCGGTAGTCGTTTGCCTGCAGGGTGACCCTGACCCAGGCCGTGTCACCAGCGGCCGAGTCGGCCGGCCGGGAGGATGAGCTCAGTCATGGCACAGAACAAGCCTCGATCCATGTCCAGTCGACAGTTTTGCACTTTGGTCGATGAAGAAAATCTCTATTTCCGGTCCGGTTCTAACCGAACTTCGAAAATCAGGGCAGTGTCTGATGCCAGTGGTCTGGCTGAACACTCAAAGCGATTGAAACAAACTCAAAACACTTGAATGAAACCGTGGTAAGATTCTGATGACAGCACTCGACGCTCATGTGCCTTCCTACAGAGTACAAGACATACGTGACTAGACCTTATGCTAACGACACTAGCGATGCGTCCGACATAAATACAAACTAGCTGATCTGGCATTGATCCGTGATGACATGTGATGTGAACATTGACACCGCATGAGTTGGTTCAATGCTGGCGACATATTTGCAACAGTGCGCAAGTTGCCTCACTCGCTATACTTTCCCACCCACAGGGCAGGAACAGGCCTACCACAACCGGTCGATGCAGGACAGGAGAGACCTGTTTGTCCACCGATGAGTGCTCTCTACTTGTGATGTGAACGTTGTTGTGAAGAACTAATTACAACGCAGGACCTTCCTGTGGCGCTGGCACGCCGCAGTAAGCGCCGTGCTGCAGCGGCGGGCGTCTGCTGGCGCGCCACAACCTGGGACGCTGCAGCCAGACCGTCCAATGGCCAGGAACGCACAGCCAACAACGACACCCGGAGAACTGCACTGTCGATCTGCCGGTTCGTTTATAACACCACGTCGCCACCATCGTCCCTGATGCGTCTTTGACCGTTGCTCGTACTGCGGGATTGGTGCTGATGAGCTCCGATCTGTGGACAGGGGATTGCATAGCAGATACAAATACGTGTCCCACGTCGTCTTGTTTCGCATTGAAGGCTGACGGGAACAGTGGAATAACGTCAGGTCTCAGGCTGGAAATTTAATTTCATCTGATGTATTATTACTTTATTTTGCCGGGCGTGCTGAACATCTGATGATGATAACCCAGAACGAAATACCTTCAATTTGCATACAGTTAGAAACATTATTGGACAGTCTCCGCTCATGATACGTGGGGCAAAAATATCGTGAAAAATATATGAACAATAGTTGTATATTTGGGTTGTGCTTCCCTCAGAATATAAAAGAAAATCATGGAAATCATTTTCAACGATTTTCATTCGGGTTGTGAGAAAGCAGCGGACTGAATATACAAACACGTCATATATCTTTAGCTTCCTTTTACCTCATGTACCATGAGTACAGACTACTAAATACAATCTGCAATTGCACGTTGTACTTTGTTGATTGCAGCCATCTACGCCAGATGTCAATGAGGAAACGTTGAACCTTGTTGTAAAATTGTAGCGCATTCGCAATGCACGTTGTTACCCAGATAGCCTCTACATTGCACGACGTTCGTCGTCTTTGAAGGGCCAAGGGGAGGCTGGCAAGCGACCGTTGGACAGCGCTGGCGTACACGTTTCATAACGGTGTGAAACGACGCGTTGCCGGAGCTCTCTCGCCCCATTACACGGGCATATGCCTCACGGCGTATGCATCACATATGCATATGCGGGCACATGCCTCACCTCTGTGCTGCTCCTCACGCTTCACAGTATCACCGGGAGCAGGATGAAGGCGAAAACCGTCAGCGCTCCGAGGAAGGGATGCAGTTGCCGGACCTCGTGCCCGCCAGCTCTTGCTATCCTCGACTCGAGAGCTGAGGACGAGAGGATAGTGCGTCCAAAAACGAGTCCAGGTAAGCTTGCAAGCACACCAGCCAATCAAGCGCACGCGTGGCTGTGAGGGGATGTTTAGAATCATATAGGTCACTACCCAATCAGACGGGAGCCAGGAAAACCTACTCTATTTTCGCAAACCACAATCAGTCTTGAGAAACGATTCCCTGCCTAAAAGCCAACATGGCTGTAATCTGACGTTTTTATGTTTTACTTTTGCAAAGATATTTGTTCCCGTGATGAAGGCAACTCATAAATGATAGGTTTTCTTGCTTTTGTCCAGCATTCAAGAAGTTAATGAAACATTCAGTCCAAACCAATGTTGTATGACTAGAAGCGTATACCCCATCACTTGGATAAGGGCTTTGTTAGTTTAGGAAAATGTGGTATTGCTTAACTTACCACGTGCTTACTTGTTAACATAAGGCATCGGGACGTGAGCCAAAATCCGTCATCTTTGAACCCTATTCTAAACCGGAAGGTACTGACTATCTACCTATCCTGTATCAATGAAAAATACATACGTAAAGGTAGGTGATAATAAATCCGTTCTTGTTTGTTTACGATGCTTTAGCATGCCACAACATTTGTGAAAGCTTGGTTATTTTTTGGTAACATTGAATTAAGTGGTAATGGTGTATGGGCTACGATCAAATCTAACGAGTTTTTTCAATGCATCGTCTTTGTGGCACTGATCTCGGTGTTTGCAAGCCCGTGCATACAGGGGACGGTGAAAAAACAGGGATTTAAGGTGGCATTTTCCATCATCCAAGCTTGAGCACTGAATGAACACGTAATGGCAATGGTTATGATTGCGGGGACACATGAATTGGGCATCACTTTACAAATAACGAGCAGTCCAATGTTTCCTTCAACATTTACTTCAGGTGTACCGACCCGGAAATATGTGATTCACATCACAAATGTGCGTTTTGGGTGTTTGCTGTACCTATCCAGGTGACTGTTAGGTTGTTGGTGTGGTTCTGCTCCCGTAGCGCCTGATGCCTCTTACCATCAGCCGTTAAAAAATTACAGCACTACCTAAGAATGGTACCTGCAGTCAAAACTTGCGTCATAGCTGTAGGAAAAATAGAGTAAGGTTGGGATATTTGTTATACTGAATGACTGCACACTTTTTTGCCCCACCGCACCCCTGAGCCCTGTCTTAACCACCCCGGTAAAGGCATCTCCAACAATGGTTACAGGTCAGCGTTACTACATGCAAATATAGGCCATCGCAAACATTGTACCGCAGAGTCAATGTGCAGCATTGGGCGCGCGATACACATCCTATCCCTAAACGCATCTCGAGAAGCAGATTTCCTGAACGTGTATGACCCAAACATGGGATACGCTTCAGCTACTTGTGTGCTCTCGTGGGGCAAGGACGCCATTCATTTTCAAAGGAAGTCAGGCAAGGACCCCATTCAGTTTCTTAATCTCCGCGACGGAAAGGGTGTGAAAGTAGACCACATGATAGCAGCATCAATGCCGCGTTCGCCAGTACACAGGGTGACGAGCCTGAGCATATACGAAATAGCGTTTGAATCAGGCCTTGCCCTTCGAGAGGGTATAAACCGCAGTATGTGGCGCCCACACCTCACCCTGCGTGTGCCTACCTTCGCCCTTGGACAGCGTGGAGAAGTGGAACATGTCGGAGACGGCGTTCCAGCCGTGCCGGTTGCTGGCCTGGATGTACAGGTCGTAGGTGGTGGCCGGCTGCAGGTGCCTTAGCGTGATCTTCTGGTGGTGCAGGATGTCGTTGACTGGCTCCGTGCCCGTGGTCGGTACAATCACCTCCTTGAACGGTGACGGTGACGCCACCGAAGAGTTGAACTGGGGGAGGGGAGATGTTCATGACAGAGACGCCAGCCTCGTTGCTGTCCCCAACGCACGCACATCGCGGCGTGCACCTACATAAAAAGCCGGCGGAAATGTCACGAACGATGAAATCATTCACACTTTCTTCAGATAGGAGATGTTATCCGCACGGTCCCGTTGAGGCCATCTGCTCGCGCCCGGCCTGGGAACACTTCGACGCGTCGTCAATGGCCCATGAGCACGGACCTCCTCTTGAGGGTTTTCCAACATCCCAAGAACTATGCACGCTGGGGACACATAAAAAGACCATTTCACAAAGTTCATGCCAAACAGTGCTTAAACAATAC
>NW_023596136.1:29194586-29205225 GCF_011947565.3 Pollicipes pollicipes | reverse complement strand
ACTGCTGCAGCAAAAACTACAGCTGTTTTGACATAAGGAAGATGGCCTTCCGTGCCTGACTTTTTGACATTATGAGGAAAGTCAGTCAAGTCAATCTTGTCATGTCAATCTCGCAAAGGCCCTGCAAGCGTTCTTAGCATTAGACCTGTCGGAATCTGTAGGGTGTTTGTTCTTAGTAAGGGAACAACCTACTTAGCCTTCCAGAACCCCACAACAAATATGCTCCCAACAATAAATCATCAAAGTTCGGGCAAAGTCGTGCGTATTTTGCGCGCTCTAATTAACAGATTAAACCACTGCTTATGCTGCTGGCCTGCTGAATTTATTGTGGGAGGTTTTGTTCTAAACTGGGCTAATAATTGCAGGCGATTTGTCATTAAGACACCTTTAATGTCAAAACTTTCACAATATCGTGTGGAAGGCTAGGAACTGTCAGCAAACCACCCAGCCAGGGTCTCGTACTGGACTAGGAGCTGGCAAACCCAGGCATACTGCGCATCCAGTTCAGCATGCAGGCTTCAGTGCGTGTGCGTGTGCTCGTTCGTCAATAGAACCGTACGCGGCATTATTTTATATCCCTTCTAGATCTCACTGGTACACGTACTGCGCATAATCCGATGAAGCTTTGCAAATAACGCATTTACTTTGCTATAAATGGTGAGAAAGGTTTTGCGAGTAACGCATTATTACTGAACCGGATTAGTCGTAGGCCTGATCAGCCTTTCTCAGCAACACAGCAACACTCTGCTTCACAATGTTCAGGCACGCGCACCTATGTTCAGAACGCACAGAAAACTGCTGCGACATGAAAACGCTAAGGCTGCATTGAAATTAAGCACGTTCTAAGACCATTTAGTATTCGCGCACAGGCAGCAAAAGCATGTCTAAGTTGGATTTATATTCACTTGATTGCTTATTAAGTTTGGCAAACCGGTGTCCACCTTAATTAAATTGAGTGCACTACCAAAGAAGGGGAATGAGGTTAACGAGTCAACCTAATGCAACCATTTCAAAGTCGCATGCTGCACATAGATTCAGAATCGTTTGAATGTGAAATGCTGTTGTCTTTCTCCACTAATTGGAGGAGCTTTCAGGACCCGGGGAATAGCAAGAATAAAGAACAGGATGGACAACGCAACGCCAGTGGGCGATCCCCTCACCGGCAATAAAGACTGCTCCGCGTCCACCGTGCCAACCATGCCATCTGGATGTGACGCGTGCCGTAACGTTGCCGTGCCGCAGCATTGGAATACGGTATGTGCCGGTAATGTTGTGATATACCACTATGAAGGTTATGGTATGAATATGGCGGTCTTGTGGCTGTGCCACTTTGTGAGTTGCTGAGTTCTGCGTCGTCACATGCCTCGGTGTGGCACTATGCTGGTTGGTATGGCGGGAGCGATCGTCACAGGGCGGGAAAAGTTGGGGTCTGAGGTTCCGCACGCTTTAAAAGGCTCCCGAAAATGTCGCTACGCCTATAAAATATACCCTGTATTTGAACCCCAGAACTGTGCCCCAGCTCAAAGGGGCTATGTGCGGCCGTGGTTCCTGTCTCTCACTGTGCCGCTATGTGACCTGGTGTGATGCGTCCCGCGAGGCAGGCCTGGTGTGTCACGTGCTCCGATGTGCCACGACGTGGACCGCTGTCCTGTCCCGCCCTTTGCTCCCTGCTGCGCCACTGTAGGAGCCCGTGAGATGGAGCATGTCTGGTGCTAACATGCTATGATTTTGTTAATCGGAGTATTCAAAGCCCATCATTTTGTCATACCGAAAACTGAGGCATACTGATTTGCCTTGGAGAGCAGTCACGGGTGACTATGTGGAAAATTTGTTGGGAAGCGCTGGAAATTTCATCTCCCACACAATCTTAAAAGAAGGCAAGAAAAAAATTATGCACAAAATACGATAAAAACATTTGACGTGCGAGCACATATATGCATACATTAAGCAAAAGTATAGCGGCACAAAATTTAAAATCCTTCCAAAATTGTGGCACTGGGCGTTCGCTACTCTCATTGCAAACACGCCCTAAAACATTTCAGTTGTTCCTCAACAATACCTGAAAAGGCCGTTTCAGCGGACGTCATCCTCATATTGACGACCTTGGTACTGTGACTAAACCTGCCTGGGATATAGAATCAATGTATCCAAGATATGAAACCTTTGCACGTTGCATCAGTTGACGTTCCATACGTGCCCTTTTCACTGCAAGGACGGCTTCCAAACTAGTTATAATCTTAGAATCATAGCATCGACCTGTTCAGTGTCTGGAACACAGGTGCTGTGAGGCATCCGGCTCTACTTATTCCATGAATTTAGTATGCAAAGCACACGCTTTATTCAGTGGCAATATCGGGATGAAGATGACTTGCTTTTTTCATCTGCGGTTGTAATCGGTCAATTTGTGGTCAATCTTTCACGCGAATTGGTTTTTCGATTGGCGGGGTGGTTCCGAGCTTCCCCAAATCTGACGCACCAGCATGGACTGGCGTGATATTCTCCGCGTACTGTCCCCAGGCTGCAACTAATGGCATGCTGCACACTGTATGCTACTGGATCGACAGTGTGCTTTTCCTCCTCCACTCCCTTCTTACTACGTCTGGTCGGTGTGGTGTGAGAGGGTCCGTCGCCAACCCACCACCAGTCCTCCGTTCAGTCCTGGGTCACGTTGGGCTGTTGTGGTGTTAAGGGGTCAGCCCGGCCGTCTGGTTCCGTCTGGGCTGGTGTGGGTGAGGTCAGATGCCACCCCAGTCTGCGTCCCCGTCTGGCTCACTTCTGGGCTTGTTGGGTGTTAGGGTCCGTCGCCCCTGCCCGCCGTCCGTCTGGCTCACTTCTTTGGCTTTTGTGGTGTGAGGGGTCCGCCGCCCCAGTCTGCCATCCCTCTGGCTTCGCGTCTGGATGTGTGGTGTGAGGGACCGCGACTCGTAATGACTCACGTTCGCCGACCTGATCGATCGCCAGGATCCCGCCTATGATCTGTGGGCATCGTCACTCCGAAATGGACGCCGTAAACTGTGCAACTTCACGCTCTAACCGAGTCGTCGCAGCGCTTTTAAAATCGGCGCCACGCGCCATCAGACGCCGCTCCCAGCCCCGGCGCCGCTTGGACTGGCGGCGTGTCTGGCGCAGTGGCGGACAGGCGAGGCGCGTGCGTGACAGGACGGTCGCGCCGTGCCTCCGGCAGCGTGAGGTCCTGTCTGAGGGCAGTAGGCCCGTGCAGCAATGCTTCTCACTGAAAAGACCTCGATTCGTCGATTCGACTTCTGGCAAGCTGCCTAATGTTGGACACGCAATAGACAGGATTACTTTCCTGTGGTCTTTGATGCTAACGACTTTGATCTTCAATGGCATTAGCTGCCCTGTAAAAGGTAAGCGATTTGATCCGAGGCAACAGGTTCCAATGGCAATTCAGACATCTCAACCCAGACGGAAATACATCGTGGACATGCATTCAGCGTCACGAACCTGGGCCCCCGAACACGGTGGTCGGTACCCATGCATCCTGCTAAAAGGGTGGCTGAATATTTAAGCCGATGCTTTAAGAACTACGTATCACTTCAACTAGTATTTCGTGCTCCTAGAATGGTCATTGCGCGCCGACAGATATGTCCAAGCGTCTATGCTGGCATTTGTGTTCCTTCCGGTGCCATGCAACAATCATTCCACTACAATCTGGTCGCAGAGCTGCCTTTGGAAGGGTTATAGATGAACTGCTGCATTCGCTTCATCGCGATGTGTGATAGGTCCCGCTGGCTCTAAATAGCAAAACACAACAGCCGCCGCGCTGTCGGCCTTCGCAAGAGCGATTGTTCGTGCTTAGTGTTCATTCATGTATGTGTTTAACAAACGCCCGCTGTGTGCATTATGCATTCAGCGAGGACAGCAGCTCCTCGTCATTGGAGCGCACGCTGCTCGGTTGGCACACCGTCGTTGCGCTGGGCTCCGTGTGCTTTATGGATAGTTGCGTGGGGGCTTCCAGGCGAGGGAGGGCAAGACAGCCCTGCTTCAGTCACAAGGGAAGCGGCCCTACGTCATCGGCACCATGTGCACAGGGGACGGCAGCCATCGTCACCGAGATATGGCCAGGCAAAGTGTGGGAAGCGCGACGAAAAATATTCCCCTGATCCATACCTATCTATCTGCAGGCCTTGCGGCAACAAAAGTAGCGATGTGTCCTGAAGTCTTTATTGAGTATCTAAAATGGTCGCATTTACAGAGTCGTTCCGAAAATTTTTCGATGTCTGACAGTTTTCGTCAGACGGTCAGAGCAATCTCCTGCAGACCTACTACGGGTTGCAGGATCCTATTGAGCGAGGCCCGTGGCCGGAATGCTAACCTATGTACTACCATATGCACAGCTGGTCCAATAGGATACAGGAGGCGCGTCGTAACCGTGGTGTGTGGTCCCTCGCAGCTTCGCCGACGGGCCTGTGGCCACAGGGGTCACTCCACCGCACGGCCTGTGGGCCACAGGTGGCCTGTCCGCCGACGACTCGTGGGCCACAGGGGCCTGTCCGCCGACGGTCTAGGGGGCCACAAGAGCCTGGTCCACCGACGGTCTGTGGCCACAGGGGCCTGTCCACCAACGGTCTAGACGGCCTGTGGCCACAGGGGCCGCCCCAACCGATGGTCTTGCCACAGGGGACCGCTCACACCCGACGGTCTGTGGCACAGGACCGCTCCACCGACGGCCTGTGGCCAAGGGGCCGCTCCACCGATGGTTCTGTGGCCACAGGGACCGCACCACCGACAGTCCGTGGCCACAGGGGTCGCTCCACCGACTGTTTGTGGCTGCAAGGGTCTGTCAACAGACGGTCTGTGGCCACAGGAGCCTGTCCACCGACGGCCTGTGGCCACAGGGGCCTGTCCACAGACGGTCTGTAGCCACAGGAGCCTGTCCATACGACGGTCTTGGGCCGCAGGGGCCGCTCCGCCGACGGCCTGTGGCAATAGGGCCGCTTGTTTCGCCGGCGGTCTGTGGCCGCGGGGTTCGGGCCCGCCGCCTGGTCACGCATCCGGGCGGTGAATTGGACCTGCACGGCCCGGCCGCCGCCGGCACCACATACAGCCGGTGGCTGACACACATTTTGTGGCAGGTGGTTTCGAGCCGGCCCGCTTTGGCCGCAGGGCTTTCGCGGTCATTCCATGTTGATGATTTGCTTTGGAAACGGGGCATTGTATCGGCACACATGTGGCAAGATTTATGACACCTGAAATCGCAGCGTGGATTTAGGACGGATAAAGACCACTCAAATTAGCTGCAGTCTGTTCTCTGGCACTGCCGTGACAAATGTCCTCACAACGACAAACATTACGTCAGATTTATGGCATCAGAAAATTCAAGACAGATGCAAATCGGCCTACGTTTTTGTACGAACCCATTTCGGTTTCGACAGTGATTGAGTTCAGGTTAATTTACCGACTTCCATCATAAAACAAATGCAGTCGTCCCGCGCGACCGCTGGCCAGAGCTGGGCCAAGCCGGCCGGTGGTTCTCCTTCCGAAGCAGGGGTGAGGAGGCTGAAGGCGGCCAGTCTTGATCGATGGCGGCGCGTCTCAGTCGCCTGCAGCCGTGCACCCGAGCCGGCATTATGACTGACTCCGCGCTCGGAGTCGGCGGCCGAACGCTGGGCGCAGTACACCCGAGCCGGCTTTATTGACTGGCTCTGCGCTCGGAGTCGGCGACCGAATGCGGGCGCCAGTACGCCGAGC
Source organism: Pollicipes pollicipes (assembly GCF_011947565.3). Classification (NCBI taxonomy): domain Eukaryota; kingdom Metazoa; phylum Arthropoda; class Thecostraca; order Pollicipedomorpha; family Pollicipedidae; genus Pollicipes; species Pollicipes pollicipes. The sequence continues at coordinate 29,199,513 of NW_023596136.1, read as the reverse complement.
CGGCTTTATTGACTGGCCCTGCGCTCGGAGTCGGCGGCCAGAACGCTGGGCGCAGTACACCGAGCCGGCTTTATTGACTGGCGTGCGCTCGGAGTCGGCGGGCAGTGCCAGAGCTGGGCGCAGTTACACCGAGCCGGCTTTATTGACTGGCCGTGCGCTCGGGGTCGGCGCCCGAATGCTGGGCGCAGTACACCGAGCCGGCTTTATTGACTGGGCCGTGCGCTCGGAGTCGGCGGCAGAACGCTGGGCGCAGTACACCGAGCCGGCTTTATTGACTGGCCCTGCGCTCGGGGTCGGCGGCCCGAATGCTGGGCGCAGACACCGAGCCGGCTTTATTGACTGGCTCCGCGCTCGGAGTAGGTGACCGAACGCTGGGCGCAGTACACCGAGCCGGCTTTATTGACTGAGTCTGAGCCCGGAGTCGGCGTGCCGAGCGCTGGGCGCACACCGGTCGCCAGGAAATCACGTGGTTAGTGATTGAAATCGGCGGGTTAGGCACCGGACCAATTCTCAGGCAAAGGTGCATGCCTTGCCGACAGAATGAGTAAAATGCGGGCATGGAAAACACAAAAATACACTATTATTTATCACCGATGTACCTTTAATTAATACGCGCAGCGAAAACTAAACGTCGGGTGGAATTAATGGGTACATGCTGTGTTACTAAAATACGGACGTGCTCTGAAACATGTTATCAACCCGAAATAATATTCCAAATTTCGTTTATTTTATAGGTATGCCTCAATTTTAACACCCTTTTCCGTGAACAGTTCTACTGAAGGTATGCCTAAAACAACGTGCTGAAAATATTTATTATCCCAATTAGCGTAGCAAGCATACTTGGGCTGCGCGAAACAGTGCCACCATTTGGCAGCCCTCACGTACGTGGCTCTTTGCACGCACGATCGAAATAATTCATGTGTGGAGGCTACTAACTATGATATGGACAACTTGAAATCATGTTTAGGTTAGAAGGTGTAGGTGTTGAAGTTTACTCCTGCTGTTGCGACATTTTTGGCGTCATCTACATCTGGGTCATGAGGTGGTTGGTGGAACTGAAGGAGGTAAGACTACGAGGTGAAGGTTGAAGTAACTAACGGAGCCCACGCGCTCTCTCCGGTTGAGCGCGCATCCTCATCCGAAATCGGCTCTTGCACCGATTTCCTTCCCATCAAACCGGCCGGAATCTCATCAGTCCGTGCCGCCGACTCTATCCGCTGCGCAGTCAGCTGGTCATCGAGACGCCGCGGGCGTGCGGACCATTCATCGCTGCCACGGCCCGCTCGGCCGCCCGGGGCGCGGGCGGCGGACGGAGTCGGACACCGCGGGCCGCTCCGACCCGGGGCCCAGCAGCCGGCCAGCAGAGCGGAAATGGACGGGAGCGGCTCGGATACGGCCGGCCGAGCACGGGCCGCTACGAGCGAACACGCCCGGGACGGCCCGCCGCCCCGGCTCATGGCCCGCTTATGCAGCCGCGCCGCAACATAAACCGGCCACGTGCGCCGCAAACAAACTGGCAGAAGCGGGGAGCGACGGTGGACGGGTAACGGCGCAGACGGCGCATGGGTAACGTGCACCCGTCGGACGGGCAACGGTGCAACCCCGCGGCCGGGTAACGGCGCACGCGAGCCGACGGGTAACGGTGCACCCGTCGGACGGGTAGCGATGCACCCATCGGAGTGGGTAACGGCGGCGAGCGGGCCGACGGGTAGCGGTGCACCCATCGGACGGGTAACGGTGCAGCCGTCGGATGGGTAACGGTGCACCCGTCGGATGGGTAACGGCGGTGAGCGGCCCGACGGCGTAGCGGTGCAGCACCGTCGGACGGGTAACAGTGCGGCTGTCGGATGGGTAACGGTGCACCCGTCGGACGGGGTAACGGTGCAGCCGTCGGACGGGTAACGGGCTGCACCCGTCCGATGGGTAACGGTGCAGCCCGCGGAGGGCAACAACGCAGCCCGCAGACGGGTACACGGTGCAGCCCGCGGACGGGCAACGGCGCAGCCCACAGACACGACACGAACAACACGGAATTAGGCGTTGTACAAATTGGCTGCAGTCGGCCCATGCTTGAGCCGTCAGCCAAACGCAAATGTGGGCAGATGATTGACACCCCGATCGCATATCTCGACAGAACGATAAGCTATGGTTGCCAGATCACAAAAGTGATCATGGACAAAGGGCTCGAACAACTTCCGCTCATGCCACGGTAGCGGAGGGAGTATTACTAACCATGCAGTGCCCCACCTCCCACCATAAGAAAAGACAATGCAGAGCCACCATTGCCATGTTCTCACTCGGCGAGCGGAAAAATGTCCAAAAGCTACCACTGCCCTACCACGTCACCACTCCAATGTGGAGTCACTATTTGCCAGCCCTCACGTACTCTGTTAGGGGGCGGGGGGAGGGGAGGCACGATAGCCGCCACTGGCTTGTCAGGTCAGGGGTGGTGAAACGTGCCGGGTCGGTGGATACGGTCAGCGACACAAACGTGTATCTTCACACGAAGCTTGGTGCCTATAACGCCTCTTAACACAAAAATTCGGAGGCCATATACGACAAAAATATCAGCACACACTGCGCATCCTAACACACGACGCCTCCACACATAGACATTATGCCTGCATGGAAATTTATTTCGTCACACAACACAAGCAAACCATTCCATGATGCCCCTTTACCGTTCCCTACGGCACCATGGCGTTTTTCTTGGTTTCATTCCAACCCGGCACAAAAATATCCTAGGATTTTTAGTTAGTCGCTCGGACTCGACGGATCTGTGGCCAAATCAATGCATTTCCTATTGCCGGCTCGGTCCGGCCGATTCGCTGTTTTTACCAGCCGGTTCTCATTGTCCCGAACTAGACAACATAAAATGCTCAAAAATATATTTCATATGGCCGCAAGAGTATGTTTCAATCGCTGCAATGCGACTAGTGTGCTGTGGGAGGTGACTTTCAATGCGCTGCGGACTTTGCAGGTGGAATTGCATTGTAGCGTCATGACTACGTGCCTAGGATTTAATTTTTGGGCCTTGTTGACTTAACTAGCGATGCCGCGATTCAGCATCCTGTTCTCAGCGACGGAGGCATGGACAGTTCGGGACAAGTTGGCGAGGATGATCCCGACCCGAGGCAGAAACTGACCTGTGATTATCCAGACCCCTCCTTTTCAAGACACAGAAAAGCCGTTGACTCACTATAGCATTCGCAAGCGACCAGCCCTCCTCCCTTTGGAAGGACGGTGGGCTCGGTGTTGAAAGCTAATAATGACACTCCTCGTAAAAGGAATATGGCAGGAGGTCAGAATGGTCCCGCAGTGCCAACTCATGTCACTTTTGGTGTTTTCCCGATTGAGCATGGTTACCAGTCACATAAATTTTCAAAGTCAGCGGTGTGTCTGGTTTCCTTTTAAGTTTTCAGCTCTAGATCCCTCCCCCCCAAAAAAGTGAACGAACGTGTGAATCTAGGTGATACCCACATCTTGTTGGTAGATTGTATAATTTATCATTGTTTACTCCCCAGCCTATCTTCACAAACTATATCTCTACTTGAAATGTAAGTATTTCATGAGTGTTTTGCTAGCATTTAAACAATAATTATTCCCGTTTCAATATTTCGCTAATAATTGTCTCGGTTGCTGAAATTTATATGATAGCCAATGATGTAGACAATAACAAGGCAATGATAAGTGAGGAAGTGGTGGTGTGCCAAATAATCTCCTCCATCTGAGGAGAGAGGAGTGTGTGCGTGTGGTGGGGGGGGGGGGGGATCTATTAAAGGTTCCATTACCATTTCCCCCACTACTAAAAGGTTTACTTCAAATAGCAGGAGGGCTTGTGGGATTGTGATCCAATCGTCATAACAGTTTGGCAAAAGATTGCCAATGGGTTCTCTTTGCGGTAATGTTGGCTATTCGCTGATTATAACGGTCATGCTGTAACAGAAAAGCTCTTGAAGTGAGTCATTCTGTGGTGCTCATCATATGCATATTTTCTTTGCACGTGCGAGCATGATGTTTGCACGGATGCAAAGTAATATACTTTATTGTAGTTTTTGCCACCATTAAGGGTGAAAATTTTCCTGATGGAACCCTGAATGAATGTCAATTTTTATGCATGATTAGGGGGGAAGGGATAGCAGAGCGTGGGCCTCAGCCTCACACTCACCCCCCCCCCCCCAACAGATTTAGTATGCTTTGTTTTGGTTTGTTTTGACCATAGGCAATTTCTATACTAAAAATGTTTTCAGAATTTCTGTACTAATAATGAATTTCAGTGCAATGTATTTGCTGGGTTACGGCGAAAGGCACCCCCAGGCAACACATGTCGCATCACACACTTGGAGTATGGACATGGCCTCAAGGAGGCCCGCATATTGGACATCATCCCCAGTGATTCCTGTCACCGGTTCGAATTCTGCCATGCATTCTGTTGCCCTGGCTATCGAGGCCCCTTGCTCACTTTTCGGTGATAAGCTAATTCCTGACAGCGTTACTGGGCATGGATTTCATTATCATTTTAGCCATCTGACATCGCGTTAGGCTGCTGGCGACAATTTTGCTTACAGAAATTCGGTTGGCAACGACAATTTCACTCTACCACCCCTAGGTCAGGTCACGGTGGCAGAACAATCAGACTACGAGAGCCTGGGTATCGATTCCACCCGCTGTCCTGAAGCAATCATTGTCTCCAATCGCCATGCAGAAGTGAGCGATGGGTTCTAATTACATCCAATTAGTCGGACGCTAGTGCTGATGCTTAATGCATGCAGCCCCGTGAAGGTGAGCATATTCACATTCTGTGCCGCATGCACGATTGGGTCCACGTGGAAACGCTCTCGGGCACGTGAGCATTCTTATGGACCACGCAATTCTAAGTCTTCCCTTTTATTCCCATGAATGATTTTGACGTCCTTACCACCCCTTA
>NW_023596136.1:29167868-29193586 GCF_011947565.3 Pollicipes pollicipes | reverse complement strand
ATTTCATTCACATATAGTATTCAGTGTCATCTGACAGCCACGACGCCTATTAACGGTCGGTCCCTCTGTTCTGTGTTAACGGTCGGTCCCTCTGTTCTGTGTTAACGGTCGGTCCCTCTGTTCTGTGTTAACGGTCGGGTCCCTCTGTTCTGTGTTAACGGTCGGTCCCTCTGTTCTGTGTTAACGGTCGGTCCCTCTGTTCTGTGTTAACGGTCGGTCCCTCTGTTCTGTGTTAACGGTCGGGTCCCTCTGTTCTGTGTTAACGGTCGGGTCCCTCTGTTCTGTGTTAACGGTCGGTCCCTCTGTTCTGTGTTAACGGTCGGTCCCTCTGTTCTGTGTTAACGGTCGGTCCCTCTGTTCTGTGTTAACGGTCGGTCCCTCTGTTCTGTGTTAACGGTCGGTCCCTCTGTTCTGTGTTAACGGTCGGTCCCTCTGTTCTGTGTTAATGGTCGGTCCCTCTGTTCTGTGTTAACGGTCGGTCCCTCTGTTCTGTGTTCACTTGTGCACCGGTGAAAAGTGACACTGAAGCCAAATCATTTGATCGTAGCGGTGACGCTGTCGTCTGTGCTGGATCACGCTGTCTGTAGCTGCTGTAGCTGTACCTGGCTGTCTGCGCTTGAACATGCTGTCTGTGCTGTACCATGCTGTCTGTGGCTGGCGCAGCTACACCACTCTGCCTGTGGCTGACGTTGCTCTCCCATGCTGTCGGTGGTTGGCGCAGCTACACCATTCTGCCTGTGGCTGGCGTTGCTTCCCCATGCTGTTTGTGCTGTACCATGCTGTCTGTGGCTGGTACAGCTACACCATTCTGCCTGTGGCTGGCGTTGCTGCCCCATACTGTCTGTGCTGTACCATGCTGTCTGTGGCTGGCGCAGTTACACTATTCTGTCTGTGGATGGCGTTGCTGCCCCATGCTGTCTGTGGCTGGCGTTACTGTCCCATGCTGTATGTGGCTGGCATTGCTGCCGCGTGTTGTCTGAACTGGCGCGGCTGTACCATGCTGTCTGTGGTTGGCGCATCTGTACCATCCTGTCTGAGCTGGCGCAGCTAGACCATGCTGTCCTTGGCTGGCGCAGCCGTGTCTTGGCCGTTCAGTGTTCAGCTTCCTTTTTCCGGCCAAAATCACGCGTTCAACGTCTCGACGCAGCACCAGACTTCTTCCTTGGTAAGCTCAGATTTCATTACTGGAATGGGCTATCTCGGTGTATACAGGACATTCAAGTGAGATGTCCTTCGCAGCCTCGGCAGTTGTGCGCGGGAATTTCACAACGATCATATTAAAACTTGGCATGAATTTTGGCATGATAAAGCGAAAAAGTTACCTGCAAACACCGACAATCCACCCTTTGTACATCTGCATTGTATTAGTCCGCATGCACTCTACCGTTTATGGGTATGAATGACGTCAGGAGAACTCCTATTGGGCGAGAAGTGTGTTGGTGGAAGTCTGATCACGTGCGTCACAGGTACCACGCGATGTGTCGCTGGAATTTACCTGTTTTGTATGCGCAGTTTTTCAACAACCTGAGCATCAAGGTAAGCGATGTTTCTCGAAGTCAATGTACGCTTCGAAAAGAATCGCTGTGCTTAACATCATAGAAGAGAAACCAAAGCCATGGCATTCCTTTTTGTTACATTTGTGTGGTTGCTTAAACATATGCGTAAGCATTTTGACCAATTCGTATATTGCAAACACGACCTAACACGTATGTTGGGCGATCCAAGTCACTTTTATGAACGGAATTGCCTGGTTAAAAATGACACCCTGCAAGGGTCAGATAAGTATTTTTGCGCCAAGATTATTAGACAGCGGCCTTAAGCGACCGAAAATCCGAACTGCACTGAAATAGTGAATGAGCAGGAAGAAAACATATGGTTTGCAGTGAAGGGTGTCATCATAGTCGGTCCAACTTTGGTTGCGCTGTACCTGTTTATCATTTCACATTTGCTAAGGCGGTCCGATAAGATTGCAGGAAAAAAGTACCATAACAGAGAAGTGGTGGGGAAAATTCATGATTACGAATTACAAACGTTCCTAGCTAAACTTTAGTCGCTGTTTTGATAGACCTGGCAATATTTCATGCATTGTGCGTCTGCCTATCCCGGTGTGCGTGCGTTTCAGATGTGGTACCAAGCAGGTCTCTATCTCATATTGGCTAACGTGAAAAGGACTTTCTGGTCTTTGCTGACTTTCTTGAAGATTCAGTCATTTTCACCTTCCACAAGAAGTGATCTTGTCATTACTGATAGCAAACGACCGGTGTGCCTTTTCGATCCGCAAAATAAGATAATCCCTGCTGTTAAACGCTACAGCGCGTGCAATGAACGATGATTTTAAAACAGACACGACGCAGCTGAGGCCGCCAGCGTGTCTTAGCATGGTGTGACGGAGCCCGGCGGAACGCGCAAAAAGGTTCCTGACGAAGGGAGGGGGGCAGATCGTATTAGGGAGTGACCTCTGTCGTGACCTACGCTGTTGGTCGGACGCCGTGCGGGCACTGTGTAGCGGCTTCTGATTGGGTAATGCCCCGCTGTATCGAGGTAGGGCTGATTAGTTTCTCCGGCGTCAGCTGACCTGTGCGAGTTGGTCGCTGCTTCCAGAATTGTCCAGCAGCGAGTGGGATGGGAATTAACCTTTCCGTAAATTGGTGTGCCAGCTGGTCACCGATGCTCATTGTTGAACGCAATGTTGGACGGTAAGCGAAACTACCGTTGTATTAAAAAGCTGGCTGTTGGCAGCCAAGAGCCAATCAATTTTTTTTCGAAAAATGGCCAAGCGCAAATGACACTCATCAATAACCCACACCGCAAAGCAAAGTCTAACCTCGAACAATGCAGCAGATGGAGCATGTTCTCGGGTGCCGCAATGAAGAATCAAACCATGAACGGTCCGGTGACTAAAAACAGTTTGACGTCGAGCAACACGGTGGAGCAAAGAATAACCTGGCTTCCAATGGCACAGAATTTGTCTGGTGTCTAGTGGTTCAGTGTGCAGGGAGCAATTTTACCGCCATTAACGCCGCGGTAGAAGCCTGATCTCTGATGACACATTGCTCAGACGACCAGTGTGACCTCCAGTGACAGTGAACACGGCACGCCATGACCTTTATTAGCGCAGGGCCAGAACGGCACAACCCCTAGTAGCACAGTACCACGGTCATAGGGCCTGACAGTTTTCAGTTGCGACACAGCGCACAAGGGCGTAGTTGGAACAGTTGGGCGCGGTGTCACAAGGTCACAAACGCAGCGTGACCTGCAGTGACACCGAGCGCGGAGTGAGCAGTCTGGCATGTGGCGAGGCGCCATTTCACGGTCCCTTCGGCCAACAATGCGCCAGGTAACCGGGGCGGGATGGAGACGGAGAACGCCGTGCGCCCCGCTGGGCCCATCTAATCAGTGAGTTATTGTGCAGCGGCGCATGCCACGAGAGGCGCCAAGCGAGAGCCAGGAACGGCTGGCATTGTTGGGTATCTACATGAGGCCGGGGGTCTCCTAACAACGCAAATTGGGGAGGACAAAAACTTGTTAACAAGAGTGAGGAACATTGTCCAGAGCGGCCGCACGCCGATGTCAGCTTATCATAAGCCCACTAAATAATGGGGATGGGGAGAAATAACTAATTACTCAATGCTCACGCATAGAAGCAAGGGCATGAGCAGGCTCGTGCGTTGCGATGTCTTGTTGCACATCAATGCCGTAAATTTAATGTTGATGATGTTATTGAAAGACATTGATGTGCAGCATCAATGTCGCTCACGTGTTCCGTGTGAGGAACGAGGCGTGATCAGCTCTGATAGCTAACATTTGTTACCAGGTCTTATGATAAAATGCCAGCTGATAAAGTCCGACACCAACGGCAACGAGCAGCAATTGTTCAAATCAATGCGGCAGAATGCCTGCCTTCGGTGGCAGTTTAATATGAGGTAATCTACTGAAGTATTACTGACGTACTTTTCACCAACAGCGCTGCCTGAAAGATGGCTGGCTGGAGGTATTGTTACCATTGATAATTTTAAGTGGTGAAATCGATTACTTCACAACTATCTACAGCATTGGTAATTGTGACAAAAGTGTTGTGAAAGCAAAAAATGTTTCATTTGGCATTATTTAGCTTAAGTCGCTACAACGCCTGGCGACCCGAGATCTGAACCCGTTTTGGACCAGGGTTCTATAGTTCTTCCGCGATTTGAAAGCTGTACAGTTTCCCATGACAGTTAAAAGGGAAGTGAGATAGTTGGGATATTACAATGTTACAGGAGAAGGCATCGTGAAAATATATTCAAACTGATACAGCTCGCAACCAAAACACCCTGGCTCGGATCCCAGCGATTTCAGGGAGTTAGTTCGGGCTGTGGCGCTTACATGGCTGAGAGCCAAACATCAGCCAGTCCTTGTCAGAACTCCTTAGCATATGATGACAGCTGGGGGGTTAACTGGCCGAAACCTTGTGTACATGCTGACACCCCAGACGAGGGCGTTGTGTACATACTGACACATCAGATGAGAACGACAGTCCGAACAATTCGTCCATCCGGGAAAGACGAGAGCCGTAACCGAAGCCCGTTACTCACTGGCGACGACCCGCTTGACCACCTAAATCTGACAGACGCAGGAGCGCGGCGCGGTAGCTCTCAAACGGTGAACAACGTTGTACTTTTGTTTGTGCTTTGGATTTAATTTCAGCTGGCTGCTGCCATCAAATGTCTCCAGATTATTCCGACATTGATGTTTATGATAAGGTCCTGTTTGCTACGACCCTCTCATGAAGCTTATGGACGCCTGAAATTTGACCGTAAAGCTTTTTGCGATTTTATCTTGTCACACTGGTGCCATCCTCCCCCAAAAAATCAAACGGCAGGGAGCCGTGGTGTTGAAACCTTTGGCATGACGTGAAGTTTGACGCGCATAATTGCGTAGGGGTGCCATGTTACCACAAACTAATGTGTAGTATCATTTGAACACTATTAACATAAGTTATGCTAATAAAAACAAACAGTGCATTAGAACCCTTTTTGACAAAATGCTCCTAAACACGATTTACGTTTCAACCGAATAAAGCAAATAATTTTGTTACTCGCTGCTTTGTATCTGGTAAACCGTCGTGAACTGGCAGAATATGACAAATTTGTAATATTGTTACACTCCATTGATTATAGTGACATATTTAAGTCGCAGTATTTCGAGGCTATGAAAAAGAAAGCCATCTCCGATGGTTGAACAGCAGCAACGATGATAGAAAACCACTTCAAAAATCGCTGATAACGCAAGAGCCAAAGCAAACTGTATATTGTGCTCATACTTGCCATGACTGGTGCATAAATGACCATATGAACCTGCGCCCTACGACCAGTGGCCTTAATCTGTCATCTACAAGTCGTCCTACAATCAGTTGCAATGTGTTCCCAATGAAATGCATGGATTCATCACGCAGTATCAGCAGAGTTAATAATGATGAAAACCAAAATGAAGGTACATTTGACAGAAAACAAACACATGGAAGTCTGCTTGAAGCCAGTAAGTTGTACTTCTCATTGATAATTATAACCAAACACTTAAGCTTAAGTGCGTGTTACGATCACAGGTCAAAGTCCAATCCTCGTAACACGCTTTTTTCGAATATTTCAACACCTCCACGACGCATTTAATTATGAGCTCGGTTCATGACATGATGTCATGGTGCAAACATGGTACATAGGATGATGTCAAATGGCATGCGCGTTTGACATAGACAAATTTCAAGGTCAAGCGCAATTCGGATGAGAGATGAAGCCTTGTAGTTCTTGCCCTCATACCTGAACCATCTAAATGCGAAGTGGGAGCGCTAAGACATCATTTCGAGCATCAGATGCGCGTTTAGTAGTGTCATACTTAGGCTACTGTAGAAGTGGCACCTATAAAGAGATCTAAAATTATGTCTTATTTTGGTGACATAATGGGTTTATGACATTACGGATTGGTTGAGTTTTACCATACGCTAAACTGCCTCAAACGCCTCACCTAAACTAAATCAAACTACAAACTCTAGCGGCGGCATCATCCGAAATATCTTAGCGGGCCACATTTTGCAATGGTTAAGCGTTATAAAATTGTGGTACGCATTAAAAACTTTGATAAAACATTCAAATGCCCCGGAGGCTAAACATCAGAACACAACCGACAACACAAAACAGATGATGAATATCATAACACACTTAGCCCGACATGCTGCCATTTCAGATCCTGAGACGGGCGGTAATCTTGCGCCCACAACGCTCCGTCTCTGGCGGAAAATAGCGCGATGACATCGTATCTCACACATTATTTTACCAGCCACGTATGGTATTGTATGCAACGACATTTAGATAGCGGACGACCCAAGCCAGTATTGTGGAAACGCTGAAACACGCCTAACTGGCGCTGCTCCATTATTTGCCTTCTGTCAAGCAATCGTGATAACGTGCAATTCTCAGAAGCTTGTTTATCGTAGCATCTGGGATTTAATTAAACGTTTTTCCTGACATTTTGGCTGTCTGCAATTTGTCATGTCAGCGAAAGCCGAAAACAACGAACATAACGGACGTAACATTCACGCACACCACGACAGGTCAACAGTGGCATGCCGCAAGGCAAACAGCCAATCTGCACCGAGCTAACGAACCGCAAAAACGTCAGAGTGGTTAATGCAGGACAATACACGGCGTCATTAAAATTTACAGGGCATCTTCCGGTGTATCAGCGGCTCCAGTCATAAAATGCTTGCCTGTGGATGACTGGTCCACCACAGGCACTTCCCACTTCGGGAGGGTTTAACGGGCCAGGGAATGACAGCAGCAGCAAATGCGATATGTTTCTCCGTATGTGTCCCGTGTCATGCTTCCGTCCTCGGCATCATGTGGCTAACAGCCAGATGCGTAGCCAATGCATAGTGGGGGCCAACCCCACATGTCTATTACGCCCGTGCGTCGTACGTAGGTGATTTCGCACCAAGCAGGCACATCCTTGAAGCCTGTCCCGTCGCCAACATACCACCACGTAGTGCCAACGTCTTATACACCGCTAGGACAAAGCGGAAGCTTTGGATTGATTTAAACTTCGTCTGTGTCGTTGATTGCCAGAAAAGAGCCCACCGTTCACATTACACATCGGTCGCAACTAGTTCGTAACTTGCTTCCAGTATGAGTACGGTGTTGAACGCCGGGCAGGCGGTTTAGTTTTGTGACAACACTAAACACCAGACGCGATCTTGACTGCAGAATGGAACTGATTCTGTTTGCCGGAATCTGATGAAGTTGGCTTCTGTTGGTTATTATTTGATTTGGGTAAAGAAATGATAGTCATCGTTCCCGACATAACCATAGCTTCGCAAAAAAGTTGGAGGGGCTGAGCAGTAAAAATGACGAAACATACCTCCAAAATTCGTCAAAAAAACGGAGCTCTCCCAGGATTTGGCTCACCTTCTTCTCGAAGTTCTAGGGTATGGAGCACCACCCCCTTCCTCTTCCACCTGAATATGAAACAACATTCCTGGTTTCTGATTAAGCCAGAATTGATAGGTCTCCGCCACGAACATGACCGACTGGCAACAGGATTCATTCACGTCTCTACGATGGTTGCATGGTTGGCTTCACTCGGCACAAGGTGAGGTAACCAGCCAGTGCCTTAACATAAAATTGTAAACAATGCATCCGACAGATGGGAACAAGATATGCGGTCGCCAGGATGGCAGTATCAAGAGCCCAAGTTATCGCTTGGAAGGCGGTTTTGTCCTATTACCCATGACTAGCTTTGTTATCAAGTTCTTGAATTACGATCATCGTTCAAAAACGAAGACAATGATTGTTAGGCATCGGTATCCAAGCCGGTATGTTCTTGTTGCTGTTTTTAGGAACATGACAACATCTCTGCGTTGCTCGATCCATTACAGCTGGTTGAAGTACTATGACACACATTTAAGCATGCGGATGCATATCTTAGAACATATCGTTTTACTGGCTTATTTGTTTTCAACCACAAAAAACGCGATTTGGATTCGGAATCAGGTTCCGCGACGCAAACCGTGGTGGTGTGAGGTTAGGCTTCGATTGCAATTTTTAGCACTTGCTTTGAACCAGATGCATATTCAGCCTAGTTCACTTTGATTCGGATTCTGAGTGCATTTCACCTGAATGAAATCAATCAAAAGCATGCTGGGCACCTCAGATGCCTTCAGATGGCGAGTCAAAAGTAGCCTTTAATGACGCATCCTCATTGAAAATGGCTTGATGACAAACTTCAAGCACCAACGTGCAGCGGAAAATGATACTAGCCATCATCCCCAAGCATAAGCATTAACTCTCCATGATTGGAATCATGGCCATGTCAAACTACATCTTACTTTTGAAGTTTGAGGAGCATGATCTACACCCGTATCATCTGTTCAGCTTTGACTAGATCAGACGAATGTCTGTCTGAGCTCAAATCGCTGCACAGTTTAGGGCGTAAAGTAACTCAATAAAATCATGTTCAGCAAAATCAAACGGATGAGGAGCTGCCTTGGCATGCCATCGCTCAATTTGTGGTGACACATCCCAAAAATAAGTGACAATTAGTATCCAAAGTTTTCATCAAAGGCACAATATTTCCAGCTGAGCCTAAGCTCAAAAGTTCAGACTCAAGTTTGAGTCCAAAAGACGCACATTTGTGTATATCTTGTGTCATGCCAGGTAAGGGGTGCGATGGCACAAGGATACAACATTACAAAGCCAAAAAACTGACATGAGGATAGGACAGCTTGGATTGTGGGAGCTTAGTATTAAGAGTTCCTGCCAATTAGAATGTCTACGCAGAAGCCATTCAGCTCATCGACTACACTAATGCAATGTGAACCCTTGACGACGTCAGCTGAATCGCCCATTGGCTATTATCCTCACTCAGCTGATTGATTCAGTCCATCAGGCAACACCCACAGCGCATCAGGCTGTTACTTGTATTGTGACCGCTTTTGCTCATGGCTGCTTTAACCGCGCTGATCCTGCAGCAGCCAGAACAGACTGTTGCTTTCAGCTTGCGTTCTGGGAGCAGTGTTGTGATCAGTTTGTTTTTTGATGACTCTCATTGCTTTGAGTGACACAACTACTTTGAACATTGCTGTTGAAATCATGGCTGTGACGTTTTGCTATTATTGACCCCTTTTTGCCGCGACTGATTGCCTTCGACCGTCGTTACTACTTTGACTGCTGTTGCTGGGGTGATGACTGCCGCTGTTTGTGGGACGTCAGCGTCAGCATTATGCTTTGATTCCCTAGTTTTGACCACGGAATTGTTTCTTGCTATTGACGTCTCCCATTGCGCGTGACTTGTTTGGTTGGTGACGGCTTTTGCTCCCTTTGCAGCCAACATATACGGTCGGATACTAGGCAAACGTTCGCTCAAGGCTTCGGCGCAAATAAAAATCGTGAAACGAGTATATGCTTTGAAATGTCTTTCATAAGGCCCTTTCGGCACGAGACGCATGTAATCACTGTGAAGACGCTAAGCATGGGCAAAGCAGACGTTAGCGTTGACTACATGCGCGGACCGCTCAGTCCCCACTCACCGCGCGCTCTGGGGGCCAGCGCCAGCAGACTGAAGAGTGCCCACAGTTGGCTCCCGGGCGTCATGCTGTGAAGATGCAGCGGCGGGTCGCGCTGGGGCCAGTGCGGTCGCGCCAAGACCGCTGCGACCGGTGCGTGTGACACGAGCACACGTGCCGAGGGGGCGCCGCGCGTTCCAGTCTACGCTCGGAGGCCGGCGCCGCGAGAGCACACCGGTTGTGCGCAACCGCCGAGGCGCCCAGCCGCGTCTCCGCGCTGACACCACGAGCCTTCACGGAGCCGAGTCGGCCGGGGCGCCGGTCACCCGTCTCACCCGCACTGCCGCCGCCGGCACAGGCAGCCAGACCACTGACGCCGCACACCGCTCCGGTCCGCCCCGACGCGCTGAGCCACGGCCGCTGGCCGTGTCGCCCGGTGTCGGACCGAGTGACGGCGGCGCGACCGCGTCGGTGGCTGGCCCTCCCGCTCGACAGCCGGCGGGCCACTGGACGCGGCGCGGCCGGCCGCACGCGACGCCCCCTCCCTCGGGCCTCGAACGAGCGACGGGGCCGGCCGGGCGTGGCGTGGCGTGGGGAGCCTCGAGCATGACACCTACTGGCGAACCGCACGGGACGTGTTGAATACCTCCCCCGAGACCGGACCCCACAGAGGCGCGGGGTAGGCAAGAATGCGAAAGTTGCTTGTCTTATCTCGAAGGCTCAAAACTCGCGCGCTTGGCGTAGCGTTGCCAGTCAGTGTCCTATCATTTCTTGCCGAAGTAAGGGCCGACCATCACTGTGGGCTGCCACCTGATGCGCCTGATGAACCGACCACTCCGGAAGTCTCGCGCAGAACGCCTGCTTGGTTCCAAACGATGCCCAGACCAAGACGCTAGAGCACTGCAAGGAGTGAATACGGATTGGATCCGATCCCAAAATTTCATCAAAAAGCGCAATGGGACC
Source organism: Pollicipes pollicipes (assembly GCF_011947565.3). Lineage (NCBI taxonomy): Eukaryota > Metazoa > Arthropoda > Thecostraca > Pollicipedomorpha > Pollicipedidae > Pollicipes > Pollicipes pollicipes. The sequence continues at coordinate 29,183,094 of NW_023596136.1, read as the reverse complement.
GTGCCGGATTAAAAAATTTACAAGCCCTCACAGCTTGGACGGATTGAAAACCACTAAGACTACAACAGTTTGTCTAGAACCACTGGTCCTGTAAATGCCAATTAGAAGCGTGAGTTAATAAGACAAAATAATTATATTTAACGCAATTGTTTTAATAAACCAATGCAGAAATCAGTTGCCTGACTGTGGTTGCTTGGCGTCGACTGATGTTAATTGCTGGAATTGCTTGACGTTGACCGCTTGAAAGACCATACCGTTAGGCTCTCACAACGAAATTTAAATGCCCTATATCGACAAACTTGTACTAATAAAACATAAATAGCCATCGTGATACTGTAAGGCAATATAATTTAACCCATGTGGTTCAGATCGCAGTTAGGTTTATGGAAAGCACCCTCTGCTTGCTGCAAACCCTCTAGTCTTAAGTAGATCCTTGGGCTACTACGGCATGCAGATATAATGGGAGAGCAGGATATTTGTGGTAATTTGTGCTGCTTGTGGTGATTTGTGCTAATTGGTGTGCCAAATTGATAACCAGGACTTGATGTGATGTGTCTTATGTTTGTATTGTTATGTGCTATATTTATTATATATGCTATATATGCTATATGATATATGCTATCCTTATGTATATAGGCCACACCTGTCTGCTGCAGTTTGAGGAAAGATTTCCAATGCCGGTTTCCCGGTAGTGTTAGTTTGCATAGTTTACGAGATCATAGGCTAGCGTCTGGGCTTCTTTCGCAGGGCCAAGGTAGAAACTGTGATCAATGAGATATGAAATCCCCCAAGCAGCCAGACGCTCGGCTACCCAGGGTGGCGTCAAGCCAGCACAATATTAATATCTTCCTGTTCAGCGATGGATGTGAGTTGGAGGATGCTGGTGATCAAGTCAATCCACCTTTCCATAAAAAAATGCAGCATGATTTACTTAATGCCCATGACAATATGTCCCGCTTTTGCAGCGTAGCCTCCATAGTATTCTTCCAGTGTTCTGCAAAAACCTGCCGCGGTCGCGCATATTCGGAGGCTGTGTTTTCGAGCGCTTGTCTGCGTATTTGGTGTAGCTCTGACGTCTCAAGATTGTTCCGTGTTCCAATCAAGCATTGACGTAAAGGCTCCTGTATTCTGTATTTCAAAAAATTCAACATTTAAAGCAAATGTTAATGCTTCAAACAAACCGAAGCGATTGAAGCGAACTTTTCTCTGTCAGATCTTATGTTTGCCCAATTTCTCCCGATGTGAAACAGTCTATCCAACTGCAAGTCAGTTCGCTTCTTGACATTGCTTCTATTTACCCGCGCAGCAGCCTCTCCAGCTGGTGCTGGCGGCTTTCACGCGTCGCCTCCTAGCCCAGCGCCAGCGCAGGGTCGTTAAAGCCCTACCGAGTCAGACGGCGGGCGTCGAGCTGCGGCACCGTTGCCTTCTCTGCGGACCATTAGATACCAATCTGGCGCGAGCGCGGGCGGCCGTCGACCCTGCATATCGACCGCCGGCTGGGCGGCGGTCGCCTGTTTACCTGGCTCACGCTCACCGGATCACCGCCGCGTTACTGACCGAACGGTGGGGACACAGCCGTAAGACTCGGATGGGAGAGGATAGCAGCGGAGACCGGCAGGCGCTGCGGGAGGTTGGGGGTTGCACGTCCGTGGTGGATGCGCATGAGACCCGGACAGGATAGGAGGGGCGAGGGAGTCTGGCTGGAGTTGCGGGAGCGAGGGAGCCGCACATTCTGGCAGGGGTGGGTGAGACGCGGATGGGACAGCAAGGCAATGGGGGCCCGGCACAAGCTACGGAAGCCAGAGAACGAGTATCAGAGAGGCGCAAGTCGAGACTACCAAGAGAGTAACAGCAAAAGACCAGGCCTGGAAGAGAGAGATTTATAGATAGAGAGAGAGAGAGAGAGAGAGAGAGAGAGAGAGAGAGAGAGAGAGAGAGAGAGAGAGAGAGAGAGAGGGAAGGAGAAAGAGAGAGGCGCTGGTTTCTCTCTCTCTCTCTCCCTCTCTCTCTCTCTCTCTCTCTCTCTCTCTCTCTCTCTCTCTCTCTCTCTCTCTCTCTCTCTCTCTCTCTCCTCTCTCTCTCTCTCTCTCTCTCTCTCTCTCTCTCTCTCTCTCTCTATCTCTCTCTCTATGTATGTCTATCTATCTATCTATCTATATATCTATATATATATATATATATATATATATATATATATATGTATATATATATATATGCACCGCAAAGTCTCATGGGGCTCATGCATGCCAATTCGGCAATTGCAGGGCAACCTCGCTTCCCACTCTTTCGCCCCTCCCCATGGGTGTGCTCCGCTGGTGGAGAGGCAAATGGCCAAATTCCAGCACGCTGGGGACCATAACGCGTTTTCGTGAAATGGAGGATGTCATTGCATTGATTCTAAACAAACTTATACCCAAACTACAGCACGTACGATTGGTAGGCAAGCACATTTACCTGTGTGAAGAGAAGTGTGAACGTTGACTTTGATTCGATGCATAGCGAATCGCTTAAACAGACGCAGCTTGACACCTCAGCACGTTCAAACTGCATGCGAATCAGGACAGCGCCAGAACGTAGGAAACTAGTGTCTTAATTATGGCTCTGGCAGCGCTGACACTGTTCGGTGTCTGTAACTTTGTAGACGTGGAGCAGGCGATTAAACGCCATTATCCTGCGTACTGTTCTGAATATTAGTCATTCCCAGCTAAAGCCGTCTGTTGTGACATGTAAAAACCTGTATATCTTAAAATCGTTTTAATTTCATTCTTTATATAAAAATTATAAAGTCGCTTTAAAAAATTGTTTTTGGATCACGCTGAGCATGTCAACAAATTTTAGAACATCACGCTGCTCAGTGTCACGAAATCACAAGACTTAAAAAAAACGCAGCTTTAGGTTGCAGAAAACATGCTGGAACACATCATAGACGAGACTGCAGTGCGCTATGCAAAACAGAATGGTGTGAGTGCTTATTATCCGGCCCCCACTTTACTACCTCATTTAATTGGCCATTCTGCTCTGCCCTTATTACGTGTCCACAAACGGCTAGATCGTTTCTCCCCCAAACACGGTCTCCAGCTCCGGTGCAGCGGCGGCAGCCAGGCTGCCACAGCCGTGTCCATGTTCAGGCCTTGTGATGTGGCCACGGATGGACAGCATCCCAGAGTCAACCACTGCTGCTCCGTGTAACGCCTGGCGCGGCGCACCCGTTCACTGCGGCGGTCATTGCCTAAGCTTCGCGGTATTCGCACGTCAGCTTCCTGTATTTTGTTTGGATTTGCTAGTTTCTGGAAGCGCAGTGGAATTCAAATTGCCAATGATCATCTCCAAAAACTGCGTGGCAAGTGGTTTGATGCCAATAGTGTTTCGATTTCAGCAACACCCTGCCCATCGTGCACACCAATACGTCAAACGCCACCAAACAGGGGTGGCGACGAAGGCTTCCAAGAACAGTGGCGTAGTCTGAATGCTTTGCAAGAGCTGAGCCGTCAATGCCTGTTGTGCAAGAAAATATCCCTCAAAGCCACCATGTCCGGAGAAGGCGTGGTCGTGCACAGCGCAGAAAGAAGGGTGGCAAGCGGCACAAGTCGCTTTTCGTGCGGCTTGTGCCGGATAAAGGGGGAGTAAGGAGGGGGGCGGGGGGGGGGGGGGGCAGCGGCACTCAAAGCGTGCGTGAGTGACACGCTTGGTGAGCTGGTGGGTTATCATTGGTGAGGTGGTGGATTAAAATTGTTGAGCTGGTGGATCAAAAATTGGTGCGAATCCTGAAATGACAAGGGGACCCTGAACGTCCGCGTAGGCCAGGCACGCACAATAACAATAGTCCTGGCTGCGAAGTGACAACCAAGGGCACGTTCTGTGCCAACTACTCGCACCACTTGCCAATACCATGTTGGTTCCGTGAATGCTCAAGAAAGCCATTGTTTTCCTTTTTGTTTCGAGAGGCGAGCACGCTGAGCGCCAACTTCAATGCCGAAAATTGTGAACCGGGGCTGCCCGCGCCACAGGTGGCCTTTGCTGATCAGTGAATAAGTGACCACTTTGCGATGGCGGCACAGGCAAAAACTCAGCATCGGTGGACTAAGGTGTTCTTGGTACACTCCCGGGCGCTGGGTACCTAGCAGTAGAACTAATAATTGTACACAAATGCTTCCTCCCACTGTTATACTTACGTCCTCTGTGTAATATGTCGTTCCAGAAGTCGGCCAGCGCTAGCAAAAGTCACCTTCCGTTTGAGGTCGAGTGTGTCGAGCAGCCTTTCCAGCTGAATATCCGCCTGGATGGTCAGCATTGTCCGAATCATAGGCGGCTCCCATCGGGCTTGCTTTCCCACCATGCTAGAAAGGATGTCAATCTTGTTAGATCCCGGACGGAGTTATGAGGAAAGGAGAACCGTAGCATGTACAGCATGCACGTTGATAAAACGCGTTAGGGGCCTTCCGTAAATTATTTGATGTAGTTTTGCCATGTATAAGCCTACCCTTCCTTTATGATGACGCACTGTTCATGCGAGGGGAAAAATTCTCTCTTCCTAGATACGCTGTGTTAAACGCAGCGTTCAATAAGTTGTCGTACACTTCATATCAGAAAAAGGGCCGTCGGCTTCTGGTTTTTCGACATTATGGGTTCAAAAGCGCTTATGATAAGTTAAAAAACCCAGTATAGCAATAGGTGGTTAAAAGAGTACTGTTAATGAAATCGTTACTGAGCACTACAACGCCGTTTACTAGCACTTCCTGGTATATTGAAAACCGCAAACTCGTTAGCTTTTAACTCACGTCCGTTTGACCTCTAGTTGAGCTCGACGTACGAAATCAAGGCGGGAGCTTTGCTTCTTATAAAAGGTTTCCAAGCGTATTCGGCTTTGTTTTCGAACATCAAAACAGACTAGCATGATTCTTAACCATGCTTGAGCGTAACTTTACGCTGTCCAATCCCTCTCTTCCTTGTTACGCTTCGGTTACCTATATTCAGTACTAGCATCTCACTGACACATGTACCACAATCGGTAAACTAAGGAAAATAGATCTGTTTTCCAATATCTACTGCGTTGCACAGCCTTCTTAGTTTGACCACCATGCTGTACCATTGTTCCTTCTGAACAATGTAGCAGAGCAAGTCGTTGGCCCTGTACGTTACACTTGCATCGTCCCCCTTCGCGGGAGTGGTGTGACTGTCACACCGCTCCCGCCGGTTTCGTCCCCCCCCCCTTGCCCCGTGTCCTCTTCGCTCTGTAATGGTTGCCGTGCCCGATAACAGGGCCGGGGCCGCTCCACCGGCTGTCGTTTCGCCTCGGGGTCCTTTATCGGCCCAGTCTAGCGGTGCCGCACGCGTGGCGCCGCCCAATTATCTGATTGAGACCATTTCCCGAGCGGCGGGGGAGTGCGGATGGGCGCGCGCGCCCTTTTTATCGACGAAATGCGGGACAGGACGGCCGGCCTCACGCACGAGGTGAGTGACGCGGCGACGGAACCCGCTGCTCAGCAGGCTCGTCCGACAGCGCTGAAGGGCGGCTTCAGCGACCGACGGGCGCCCGCTGCGTCAGCCAGATCGTCGACGGTCTTCGGTCGAAATTGACGCGCTGGACGAGGCACGGCGCCCGTCAAGCACGCCCTGTCTATTTCCAGAAGTGTGAGAGCGACGATAAGAGCGAGAGAAGGATCTGGTTTTTGCGGCGCTAACTCGGCAGATCGCTCGTACAAAAACAGACAGCTACCATTTGTGTTTCAGTCCAGCGGAGTGTAACTTTCACAGTGGATCGCCCTCGTTCTTACACGGATATAAACTCGTGGACCAGTAGAAGACCACTACAGGTTGGATGAAGCAGGGCTCCGCGTTGGAAACTATTCACCGGCAGAGAAAGCATTGATTTGAACTGCGTTTGAACGGAACTTCAAATGTTTTGCCGGATAGGACTTCAAACGTTTTGCCGAATGGAATTCCAAACGTCTTTTCTATCTTCGACAGGAATACTGAATTACGAGCTTTGGTGAAGAAGGGTGCCACGAAATGAAACCAACCGCCTCTCACCAATGACCGTGTCATCCGCGGATCGTGTTTGATAGTTTCTGGTCACAGTGTGGTTTTCCTTATCGCCTTCTCATATCAATTTCCAGCGGCGTCGAAAGAGCTAAGGGGAGAGCTAAGGGGCTGCTCCCTCCCCCTCCCCATTCCCTGAGGCAAGAGATTAAGACTAGATAGGAAGTGGTTTTGCAAGAATTCGGTCCATTTTCGCAAGAGGATTGGATAAAATTCGATATTTAGCCTATCCGTAATGGAACTTTTGATTACGTGATGACTCACTGCTCATCCTTTTTGGGGCTTTCATGTACCACGTTCAAATTGATCGATCGGATTGCTCAGTACTGAATCCTTTGATTAGTTAACATTTCTACCGACACATTCCAGTATGTTTTGATACCTTCAGTGGAGAACAATAACTAACAACCCATTTACATATCTCCGCGTCTGACCAATATCAATGCGTAAATATATACGCACCAAACCGTACGAAATCGGACCGCACTGTCATACAACCTTGCATCCTTGCGTCTAAAACATGAAATGCACATCAGTAACTGCGCAATGTCACGATAGCAACTCACACACATTCCATAATTGATTCCACATTTTCACCGTCTAAGTATCTTACCTGAAGCAAACTTTTACCAAGCTCCCGTGACAGCTCGTGGACCGCCAGGTACAGCCTGAACGTATCTGATGATGGTTGATCAGTCGAAATGGTGGAGCTGCTGGGTGCAGTGAGCAGATCTGCCAGTGGAGAAGCATGAAATAAGTGTGGTTGCAATTTTCCTCGCACCTCCCTTCTCCACTGCACAGAGTCTGATGGTGCTTTCGAACATCTCCGCGAGGAAGGCAGGCATCTCCTGCATCGACAAAAGTCGCCCGGCATACAGTCGCTTTGAACATTCCCTCGCTAGCGCTTTTTTACAATACCGCTGATTCCATCAGACGCACGCAAACACGCACGCAATCTTTTCGTTGGATATGACGAAAAAGTCCCAGCCATTTGCGATTCCAAAGACCTCGGAGTGTTGTGCGATAAAAATACCCCCGTGCTTGTTCATGTAATGGTCTGCACTCCTATCAGGAAAACATGTTAATTCTATCTCCAGCTCGGTATCTATTTCAGTGTGTCAAGGAAAGGCACCTGAAAAATGTGTACCACGCTGTAGCCGCGTTTGGTTTCACCGTAAACGAGACAGTAGCTCTTATGCCGTTCCCAGATGTTCTAACATCAGAAGCCTACAGAAGAGAATCCTCTCGCTGGAAAATTTGGATTTTCTCTTGAACTGTGAATGAAAAGAAAAGAAATCACCGCCTGACCCTGTCTCCTGTCTAGTGCTCATGCCTTCATCTTATGAGACAGGTGCCCGGCTTCTCATGAAAATGATGGTGTTTTGAAGGCAATGGTGTCTTTGTGCTCATATTTGTAAGAAACTTTATAGAAACTGTAGAAGCCCAGACTAACATATGATTCAACCAGGTTGTTTAGTGAACATCGATCGGTGCTGACTCGTTTGTAAGGCCTTGTGTTAAACGACCGTTTGTACTACATCCCGCTGTTATAACCGCCCTAGACACGCAGATGGTTGTTTGTGGCCAACAACACGACTTTTTTAGGACACGCCGTGGAGAGTGGGAAACTGCTTTCCCAGGGTAATTATCACAAACGCAACAAGCATCCCTGGCGCTCTAGTGTCACTCATAAAGTGTGGTGAAAGCGGTCTCGCTCGTCAAGTCTCTTATGCCGAGAGCTATTCACGATTGTGATGCCCTCATCGGCATTGTGAGTTGGGAAATCTGATTTGTACAATCATCGACCCATAATGTACGGGGAGGCGCTGGATAAACGAAGTTATCAAGCCACTATTGGCTATATTGGCAAAACTCGACGTTTTGTCTCTTTGACGACAACGTTCAACCATTATCTGCCGGCAAAGGGAAAATCGATTACTGCCAGAATAAGATTTCCCAACTCACAATGGCGACAAACCAGGAGCTCAAGCCCTCCTTGCTTACATCAAGCCGTCATTAGCAGCATGCTCGAAGTCATAGTGCTCGGCCCCTGCTCTGCGCTTGCCAGTGGGCATTCCTGAGTTCCTCGCTCTGAGATATCCGCAAGATTCTTTATCAGTCGTGTATTTTGTGTTTTGGCACTTTGTATTGCCCGAAGTCCATCCTCCAGGCGACTTTGCGGGTCCGCTGTGCGTTACAGCGCTCGGTATGCTCGGTTCGCTACACCGCAATGACGTGATGCAAGGTATACGTGCGACGTGGAGCGAGGAATCTAATCAATGTGATGACTTGAGACAAAAGAACGTGCCCAACGCAGAGCATACATACAGAGACATATGAAACAAATCTTAAGTGCATGGGGTCCGCATCAGCATAACCCTTTCCCTTTGAAATACGAGGTTGCAAATCCTCGGAGATGAAGACAGTGGTGTTCGGAGGCAGATGGTTCAACGGCGCCGCGGCGCTATGAGGGAAGCCTCGCTTGGTGCTCTGCGGTGGGCGCCTGGGCACGTGGAGAAACGTCAACAAGGGGGCGTGTCTCCTTGCGAACCAGAATATCTTCGCGTATGAACGCTTTAAAGACTTTATGGATGTTCTTGTCCACCAAGTTATCAGGCTGGCCAGCCCAGAGACTGCAGAGTGGGTGTTATACGTTGGCCGCGGTTAGTGATAGAGACAACGTTAGTGACGAAATTATAACCTTTTGAATCATCTCAACCTGGCACTTGATCGCACCACGCCACACGTACAGGAAGTAATAAAATATGTGGGAAAAGGCAAGTTCCAACAATAATTTTGAGAACATCAGGTGCGAAGAAATGCCTTAGGTGGTACAGCCAGCTTAGAATTCTGCTGCATGTTTTCACGCTTCTGATGACATGCTTCTTCTACGAAAGCGTCGGATCTGCGATCACACCTAGAAATTTGGTGTGCTTTAAGGGTGCGATGTACTCTTATTTCACGTTATAGTGGAAATCTCAGTGTCATAACTTGAGTTTGGGGTGTGGGAACAAAGCCTGTTTTGTCTTTTCATTTTCAGTGGGCTTGTGCTGAACCGAGCCACACGTTTGCAATTTGACATTTCAAGGTCACGTTTTAGTGTGTCGAGACTGCTTGATGGGAGGGGCGTGGTCCAGCATCTGGCCAGGTGACTGAGGAAGATATTTGTGAATGCGGCGATTAATAGAGGATTGATTACGGATGCGGATGATACGGATGATGGTTACGGATCGACTACAATCCTCCACGCACCACCTGCTTCCGACCACTGAAGTGGATTTTGAACTAATCAGGGTCCACGTCTTACCACTAAATCTTTGTTATAAACAGATCATGATCAAAATTGCTGAAGGCCTTGGAGAAGCCGAAAGCTGTTATCGCAAGCATTTCTACGCTGTTGATGTTCCTCCCGAGCTCTCCAACATCATCGAGCAGAACGCCCTAGTAGACTGACTTTTTCGGAAAGCATGCTGGACCGGGCTGAGAGTACCAGAAAACGTATGCAGCAGTTTCCACGTACGGCCTTGCCCTCCGTTATTCCCAGCTCATTAACTCTCTCACATAAATCGTTCGACATACTCCTGAGGAAACGACGCGCCATGTCTTTGTGTCGCTGGGTCGCGCCCACATCTTGTTGGTGCTTTCAGCATTTTACAATGCAGACGAAGGCTCGCTGCCAAACTGCACCACTGGCGCAGTCGAACATCAGACGCCCTTCGTCGTCCGCTGGTGGACCTGCGTGCAGCTCTCTCCTCCCTCGCCCCAACGTAATCCAGGAGCGCAAGCCGCTGCTCTGCAGACGAGAGTCATCTGAAGTCGCCAAGGATAGCTTCAATTTTGGCTTCGAGTTGAGACGCGTAATTAGCACTTTCCGGCTAGGCGGCCAGTTTTTGTTTAATACGCAGTACGAGAAGCGGTCCTTCATATTCCGCAGAGGAAAATGTCAATATCACCGGGGAACTTGGCTGTCCACGCTTCTAAACAGTTGGCTCAATTACATTATAAATCATTCATGCGTTAACATCTAGCGAACGTGATGCATCTGTTGATTGCATCTTTCTGAGTCGATCGGTTTGTAGATTTAACTGGCTTCCGTTCATCGAGGTGGATTAGTTGCTGTTGAAAATGCCCCTGAAACTATGTGGTGCATAAATACCGCAGGCTGTAAAAGCAAAACGTTCTAACTGAAAGGCCCGGTAATGTAACAAGCATCTTAACTGCTATTGATTGCCCCTGTGAACAAGTTTTTTTCCAAAGCTGGGAGATAATGGTGCAATGGATCGGTCAGTTTATCCTAGAACGCTCCCGTAAGTTCACCAAATTTTGCTCATCAAGTCAAAACCGACATTCCACAAGTATGCTTCGCCGTTTGAAACACAGATAGCGTTGCATCATAAAGATATTATTTCATCCAGAACATCCAGCATCTGAGGCCAAAAACGTTTTGCCTGTCATCCACCATAGCTTTGTCCCTTTAAGCTTCAACACAGCACGTTGTTGGACCTACTCTTTCTTTTCGAGACCTTTCTGCGATGCAAACAGGCATATTTCGACAATGGACCTGTCTTTGACAGGACCTTTGATCTTGAAATCAAACCTAAGTAAATGCTTTAGAACCGCCTCCCAGAGACCTCGCGATCAGCGAGCGACTCATCGGAATCGGATGATTAGCTCTGGGCACATACAGAGAGGGCAGGCCCTGCCCTTCCCCTCCCCTAGTTGGACATGTTCGGCTGCCGACCTCGTGGCGTGAGGGTGAAGCCTGGGATTACCCATGAAAACGTTTCGCGGAATCCACCACGCTCCAGAGCGCCGGTGCATGAACCCTTCAGCTTCAATATCAACATGGAAACAAACAGAACACTTGGCGGCGCAGCGGTGGCGGTGGCCGTTCAATGAAGTCACACACTTATCAGATCCCTGCGACCACCCAAACAAAACGCGGGTCCGGGACGCCATTCAGTGCGAAGGGCGCCGGTCCCTATCTGTGCCCCGATCTAGCCCTGTGGTTGACAAACACTGCCAGTGGAGCGGGCCGCAGCGGGACGCCCGGTATGGCCCCCCTTCCCCTCCCTGTCCCCCGCGTTACTTCAAGAGGCGATGACCTGCAGATGGCCGGAAACAAAGCTGGCGCCGCCGCGCGCGCCGGCCGAGCACCTGCTCCGCGCTCGCTGCCACGCATGCGCAGCCACGAGTTGCATTCATCCGGCGCTTGAATGGTTCATATTTCATGGCAGACTCAGGGCTCCGTGTGCGTTATGGCTGCTCGGCTCAAAGGGCTGACTGTGTCGGGATCGTCCACTGAAGGTGGCCTCACAGCTCAATAAAGCAGGGGCTGGAATCAGGTACATACCGGGCGTTCAAAAGATGCCCGCGCTATAAAGATCGGAAACTATGTAGCAGACCCTCCGTGGGTGGCATGGAAGGCATGCGTTTTTTACCAACTCTACAACACGAGCAGCTGTGGGGCAAATGTGATGATTTTGGCAGCACCATGGTGGGCATCATAGATGCAAAATAATTGTTTGCGGGTAGACTGCATGGGATATGCCCCCATCCGCAGACCATGGGATACGCAGACACGCACCAACGCGCCAACATAAACATCCAAGCAGACATACGGATGCACTCAAGCGCACAAGGTCTGACGTCAAGATACACGCTTTGTTAGGGATGTGTGGACTTGGTGCATCTTTCAAAAAACCTGTACATGCGTATATCAAAACTGGTTTTCAGGATTTGAATTGTGCTGTAGGATTTGAATCCCTTTTTTATTCAAATTATCTGTCGCAAGGATCGAGTCCATTCGAAATTTGGAAACCCAGATGCACCAACAGTTCGGTGTGCAGCTCCGACCGGAACGTAAACGCGCGTATCTATTACCCTGAGTCAAGCCATCCATTGCAGCGGCCGCTCTGATGCGTAATTCTGGCGGCGACCCGGATACCGTAAAAAGTGCTCCGTGACGTAATCCCACGATGACGTAATAAAGACCACACTTGTTTAATGAGTGAAATTGTGTTACATGGAGCAATCTTTTGCATTTAAGCAATTGTTGTTAAAAGTGGGCCTTTTTCATCATATCTGATGCCTACCTGAATATCTCCAATGTGGAGCATTCCCTCTAACTTGTAGGCACTGATCCTACTCTGCACATTTCGCTTATTCGAAATACATTCCTAAAAACCTAAAGAAAGGCGGCAACTGATGGGCTTCATTCAAAGCGTAACGTCAGATTCAGACATAATATTATCAGCATTGTGGTATATGCAACGGAGGAATTACAGCACAGCTGCGGGAACCGTAGCTTAGCAACAGTGGTTTGTAACTCCGCCCTGAAACCCCACAATACATCGTTAGCTATTCAGGCTCGGCCCAGCTATAATCCTGTCAGTTCAACACAGTGTTAATGATTCAATCGGGTCGTCATATTCTGGGAAATAACACGCTCAGCACAAATTGTACGCATCCATTGCTTTGAACTCAAAATAAATCGGCAGTCTGGCGGCGTGCTGAGACGTGAAAGCACTGTTCCGACACGCTTGGCTGCGCTTTGTGCCGTTGATAGATGGAACAGTCTGTTTGGTTTTTCATGACAGAGCACAATTCTTCAGCCAATGAAATACGGCTGCGCGACAGGCCGCGGAAGCGTCGTTGGCGAACAGCGGTCTCTTTGGCGCGCTCGCAGAAATCACTGCCCTCCTCATCACGCAACCAATCAGATTGTGCCGCCCCAGCCGCATCATAAAAGTCATCCAGATGGCATTATTCTTCCCTTACTATCCAGCATAATCTGATGAGAAGCAGAGCCCCGGAAAATTGCGCCAGCGATAGCACGGGGCGGCGACACTACGGCCGGATAAACCCGCAAGCGGCCTGTTGTTGCCTGGTTTTCACGTGCACGTGACGCGATCGTGTCATATTTAGATAGCAGCATCTTGAGACGAGAATAAGGGTGGCGTGATATCAACATTTCGTGGCAAAAAAGTTTGGGCGCAGTTTTCTCATCGATTTTGACAGGAATGACTTCAGGTATTTATCTTTCGAAATGAAAAGATATTTATAAACCATTGAATCTGATAATAAACAAAGAAGTGTATTTTAACATAACTTGCGGAATAACGCCCCTGGCTGGCTGACTTGTTTGCATATAACATCATGGTCAAGACCAGGCAATCGGTGCTGTTCACAAATGGGACTATCCACAGTTTACTTATATATCCACGGTTGGACTGTACCAGACAAGAATGCTATGAGAAAAAGAAATTGGGACCGGGTCGAACAGAAGTCAACAGAAATTTCGACAGCATTGTTCATAAACAGTCTTGACCGTTCTCTCCATGCAAGCTGTCTCTAATGTTCTTGCGGTTCGCCAGAGAAATTTCTGCGTCTACCATGCGTGTTTTAAATGCATCCATCAGACTTACGTACCGCTTAAGTGTGTCGCGGCCGGGCGGTGCGTGTATGTGCGCTTATTTTTAGTACAATGTTGTAATTGAACCTTTCCCAATTCGTTAAGTGACCAATCATAACATTGTCAATTTGTTCCCTTTGCCCGTCCGACTTTCTTGTCACAATCTTAGGCTGTCATCCGTGAACAAAACTGATTCGCGACCTCGACAGCACAGCTGATGCATGCTAGACATAGGTAATATGTCATGACGCAACGGGTGACAAGTCTATTTTGAGGTCGTCATTCCGAGGCGTCCTGGCACCAGTGAACAGGTCGTCCTTTGGTGTGCAGCAATGCAATGTATTCTTACGACTCGTGAGAATCCTGTGTTATTTTACTCGCCATCTCTAGGTACACCGTGATCTGTTTCAGCTTCAGTTATTTTGAATGGAATTGTGCTGCTGCTATATCTCAAACAAATCCCAAGCAAACCACTACAGTTCCTTTTCAATAATGTGTGGCACAACCGAGGTGAAATGAAACTCAGCAGGAATATGAAAAAAGGGTACTGCTTGGTGAAGATGGTGCCATTTAATTTTGTACATTCTTTTGCTGCATACTAATTATGTGCATGCATACTAATTTAGTGCACAACATACTAGCACATCTGACGAGGATAGAAATCCGAACAAATATTCCATCCGTGAGCTTGGATTCTTGTGAAAGTTACAACAAGGCTGTTTACATGGAAAGAGACGATTACAACCCGTATGTTTTAGGGCTTTTTGCCCCCCACCCCACCATGATGTCAAATAAGGCAACGATCTCCCCATAAAGCTCATGGTCAGAGATGATAGTGAATGTTTTTTAAAGCTTGAAATGCTCTGACAGAAGCTTCGGAAGAGATCTGACATTCGTGCTCGTCCACAAAGCATGATATTACGTACAGCCATCCAACCGCCATTTTATCAAACCACGCGTTTTCACAACCATGTTTTTTAAAATATCTGCACAATATTCTTGGCCAAACTTCTCTGAAAAAACGTGTGTGATTAGAAACTATACGATGGGAAGATTTAAAATGTTCAGACTAATGATTTGTGAAAACAGCTACTAACATTGGTTTGATGCAACGGAAAATCTTTGCTTTACTCAAGACGGCATTTGTATCAAATACGCCATTTTGTAGCGCCTTGCAGCTTGTTTAACCCTAGTCATGTGCTTACGGCAGGGCGGCGCGATTCCATCCCAGGATGCCTCGGAATACTAGAGCTGATTTTGACAGTTGGCATCGCAAATGAAAACAATGGCCCGCGTCGTTGCATTATATTTTTATTTCTCTTCGTGCCTCATAGGTCTGCACCTGCCGCCGTCTCCGTGAGCTCATATATGCTCATTTCCATCACGTATCGGTTCAGGTCTATTTGGACAGTAAGAAAGACAGAAAGAAATTTAAATATGACCTGTTTGATCCATCTAGATCAAGCATTCAGCACTTTTGTTTTTTTTCATTTTAATATTGTGACTACGGCAAGCTCAATGACGCATACAACACACACACACACACCACACACACACCACACACACACACACACACAACACCACACACACACACCACCACACACCCACACACACACACACCCACACACACACACGCACACACACACACACCACCACACACACACACACGCACGCACACTCACGCACACGTCACACGCCACACACACACACACACCACACACACACACACCACCACACCACACACACACACACACACACACACACACACCACCA
>NW_023596136.1:29126375-29166868 GCF_011947565.3 Pollicipes pollicipes | reverse complement strand
CTCTCTCTCCTCCTCTCTCTCTCCTCTCTCTCTCTCCTCTCTCTCTCTCTCTCTCTCTCTCTCTCTCCTCCTCTCTCTCTATCTCCTCTCTCTCTCTCTCTCTCTCTCCCTCTCCTCCTCTCTCTCTCTCCTCTCTCTCTTCTCTCTCTCTCTCTCTCTCTCCTCTCTCTCTCGCTCTCTCTCTCTCCTCTCTCTCTCTCTATCTCTCTCTATCTATTCTATCTATCTATCTATCTATATATCTATATATATATATATTATATATATATATATGTATATATATATTATGCACCGCAAAGTCTCATGGGGCTCATGCATGCCAATTCGGCAATTGCAGGGCAACCTCGCTTCCCACTCGTTCGCCCTTCCCATGGGGTGCTCCGCTGGTGGAGAGGCAAATGGCCAAATTCCAGCACGCTGGGGACCATAACGCGTTTTCGTGAAATGGAGGATGTCATTGCATTGATTCTAAAAACAAACTTATACCCAAACTACAGCACGTACGATTGGTAGGCAAGCACATTTACCTGTGTGAAGAAGTGTGAACGTTGACTTTGATTCGATGCATAGTGAATCGCTTAAACAGACGCAGCTTGACACCTCAGCACGTTCAAACTGCATGCGAATCAGGACAGCGCCAGAACGTAGGAAACTAGTGTCTTAATTATGGCTCTGGCAGCGCTGACACTGTTCGGTGTCTGTAACTTTGTAGACGTGGAGCAGGCGATTAAACGCCATTATCCTGCGTACTGTTCTGAATATTAGTCATTCCCAGCTAAAGCCGTCTGTTGTGACATGTAAAAACCTGTATATCTTAAAATCGTTTTAATTTCATTCTTTATATAAAAATTATAAAGTCGCTTTAAAAAATTGTTTTTGGATCACGCCGAGCATGTCAACAAATTTTAGAACATCACGCTGCTCAGTGTCACGAAATCACAAGACTTAAAAAAAAACGCAGCTTTAGGTTGCAGAAAACATGCTGGAACACATCATAGACGAGACTGCAGTGCGCTATGCAAAACAGAATGGTTTGAGTGCTTATTATCCGGCCCCCACCTTACTACCTCATTTAATTGGCCATTCTGCTCTGCCCTTATTACGTGTCCACAAACGGCTAGATCGTTTCTCCCCCAAACACGGTCTCCAGCTCCGGTGCAGCGGCGGCAGCCAGGCTGCCACAGCCGTGTCCATGTTCAGGCCTTGTGATGTGGCCACGGATGGACAGCATCCCAGAGTCAACCACTGCTGCTCCGTGCAACGCCTGGCGCGCGCACCCGTTCACTGCGGCGGTCATTGCCTAAGCTTCGCGGTATTCGCACGTCAGCTTCCTGTATTTTGTTTGGATTTGCTAGTTTCTGGAAGCGCAGTGGAATTCAAATTGCCAATGATCATCTCCAAAAACTGCGTGGCAAGTGGTTTGATGCAATAGTGTTTCGATTTCAGCAACACCCTGCCCATCGTGCACACCAATACGTCAAAACGCCACCAACAGGGTGGCGACGAAGGCTTCCAAGAACAGTGGCGTAGTCTGAATGCTTTGCAAGAGCTGAGCCGTCAATGCCTGTTGTGCAAGAAAATATCCCTCAAAGCCACCATGTCCGGAGAAGGCGTGGTCGTGCACAGCGCAGAAAGAAGGGTGGCAAGCGGCACAAGTCGCTTTTCGTGCGGCTTGTGCCGGATAAAGGGGGAGTAAGGAGGGGGGCGGGGGGGGGGGGGGCAGCGGCACTCAAAGCGTGCGTGAGTGACACGCTTGGTGAGCAGGTGGGTTATCATTGGTGAGGTGGTGGATTAAAATTGTTGAGCTGGTGGATCAAAAATTGGTGCGAATCCTGAAATGACAAGGGGACCCTGAACGTCCGCGTAGGCCAGGCACGCACAATAACAATAGTCCTGGCTGCAAAGTGACAACCAAGGGCACGTTCTGTGCCAACTACTCGCACCACTTGCCAATACCATGTTGGTTCCGTGAATGCTCAAGAAAGCCATTGTTTTCCTTTTTGTTTCGAGAGGCGAGCACGCTGAGCGCCAACTTCAATGCCGAAAATTGTGAACCGGGGCTGCCCGCGCCACAGGTGGCCTTTGCTGATCAGTGAATAAGTGACCACTTTGCGATGGCGGCACAGGCAAAAACTCAGCATCGGTGGACTAAGGTGTTCTTGGTACACTCCCGGGCGCTGGGTACCTAGCAGTAGAACTAATAATTGTACACAAATGCTTCCTCCCACTGTTATACTTACGTCCTCTGTGTAATATGTCGTTCCAGAAGTCGGCCAGCGCTAGCAAAAGTCACCTTCCGTTTGAGGTCGAGTGTGTCGAGCAGCCTTTCCAGCTGAATATCCGCCTGGATGGTCAGCATTGTCCGAATCATAGGCGGCTCCCATCGGGCTTGCTTTCCCACCATGCTAGAAAGGATGTCAATCTTGTTAGATCCCGGACGGAGTTATGAGGAAAGGAGAACCGTAGCATGTACAGCATGCACGTTGATAAAACGCGTTAGGGGCCTTCCGTAAATTATTTGATGTAGTTTTGCCATGTATAAGCCTACCCTTCCTTTATGATGACGCACTGTTCATGCGAGGGGAAAAATTCTCTCTTCCTAGATACGCTGTGTTAAACGCAACGTTCAATAAGTTGTCGTACACTTCATATCAGAAAAAGGGCCGTCGGCTTCTGGTTTTTCGACATTATGGGTTCAAAAGCGCTTATGATAAGTTAAAAAACCCAGTATAGCAATAGGTGGCTAAAAGAGTACTGTTAATGAAATCGTTACTGAGCACTACAACGCCGTTTACTAGCACTTCCTGGTATATTGAAAACCGCAAACTCGTTAGCTTTTAACTCACGTCCGTTTGACCTCTAGTTGAGCTCGACGTACGAAATCAAGGCGGGAGCTTTGCTTCTTATAAAAGGTTTCCAAGCGTATTCGGCTTTGTTTTCGAACATCAAAACAGACTAGCATGATTCTTAACCATGCTTGAGCGTAACTTTACGCTGTCCAATCCCTCTCTTCCTTGTTACGCTTCGGTTACCTATATCAGTACTAGCATCTCACTGACACATGTACCACAATCGGTAAACTAAGGAAAATAGATCTGTTTTCCAATATCTACTGCGTTGCACAGCCTTCTTAGTTTGACCACCATGCTGTACCATTGTTCCTTCTGAACAATGTAGCAGAGCAAGTCGTTGGCCTTGTACGTTACACTTGCATCGTCCCCCTTCGCGGGCGTGGTGTGACTGGCACACCGCTCCCGCCGGTTTCGTCCCCCCCCCCTTGCCCCGTGTCCTCTTCGCTCTGTAATGGTTGCCGTGCCCGATAACAGGGCCGGGGCCGCTCCACCGGCTGTCGTTTCGCCTCGGGGTCCTTTATCGGCCCAGTCTAGCGGTGCCGCACGCGTGGCGCCGCCCAATTATCTGATTGAGACCATTTCCCGAGCGGCGGGGGAGTGCGGATGGGCGCGCGCGCCCTTTTTATCGACGAAATGCGGGACAGGACGGCCGGCCTCACGCACGAGGTGAGTGACGCGGCGACGGAACCCGCTGCTCAGCAGGCTCGTCCGACAGCGCTGAAGGGCGGCTTCAGCGACCGACGGGCGCCCGCTGCGTCAGCCAGATCGTCGACGGTCTTCGGTCGAAATTGACGCGCTGGACGAGGCACGGCGCCCGTCAAGCACGCCCTGTCTATTTCCAGAAGTGTGAGAGCGACGATAAGAGCGAGAGAGGATCTGGTTTTTGCGGCGCTAACTCGGCAGATCGCTCGTACAAAAACAGACAGCTACCATTTGTGTTTCAGTCCAGCGGAGTGTAACTTTCACAGTGGATCGCCCTCGTTCTTACACGGATATAAACTCGTGGACCAGTAGAAGACCACTACAGGTTGGATGAAGCAGGGCTCCGCGTTGGAAACTATTCACCGGCAGAGAAAGCATTGATTTGAACTGCGTTTGAACGGAACTTCAAATGTTTTGCCGGATAGGACTTCAAACGTTTTGCCGAATGGAATTCCAAACGTCTTTTCTATCTTCGACAGGAATACTGAATTACGAGCTTTGGTGAAGAAGGGTGCCACGAAATGAAACCAACCGCCTCTCACCAATGACCGTGTCATCCGCGGATCGTGTTTGATAGTTTCTGGTCACAGTGTGGTTTTCCTTATCGCCTTCTCATATCAATTTCCAGCGGCGTCGAAAGAGCTAAGGGGAGAGCTAAGGGGCTGCTCCCTCCCCCTCCCCATTCCCTGAGGCAAGAGATTAAGACTAGATAGGAAGTGGTTTTGCAAGAATTTGGTCCATTTTCGCAAGAGGATTGGATAAAATTCGACATTTAGCCTATCCGTAATGGAACTTTTGATTACGTGATGACTCACTGCTCATCATTTTTGGGGCTTTCATGTACCACGTTCAAATTGATCGATCGAATTGCTCAGTACTGAATCCTTTGATTACTTAACATTTTACCGACACATTCCAGTATGTTTTGATACCTTCAGTGGAGAACAATAACTAACAACCCATTTACATATCTCCGCGTCTGACCAATATCAATGCGTAAATATATACGCACTAAACCGTACGAAATCGGACCGCACTGTCACACAACCTTGCATCCTTGCGTCTAAAACATGAAATGCACATCAGTAACTGCGCAACGTCACAATAGCAACTCACACACATTCCATAATTGATTCCACATTTTCACCGTCTAAGTATCTTACCTGAAGCAAACTTTTACCAAGTTCCCGTGACAGCTCGTGGGACCGCCAGTACAGCCTGAACGTATCTGATGATGGTTGATCAGTCGAAATGGTGGAGCTGCTGGGTGCAGTGAGCAGATCTGCCAGTGGAGAAGCATGAAATAAGCGTGGTTGCAATTTTCCTCGCACCTCCCTTCTCCACTGCACAGAGTCTGATGGTGCTTTCGAACATCTCCGCGAGGAAGGCAGGCATCTCCTGCATCGACAAGTCGCCCGGCATACAGTCGCTTTGAACATTCCCTCGCTAGCGCTTTTTTACAATACCGCTGTTCCATCAGACGCACGCAAACACGCACGCAATCTTTTCGTTGGCTATGACGAAAAAGTCCCAGCCATTTGCGATTCCAAAGACTCGGAGTGTCGTGCGATAAAAATACCACTGTGCTTGTTCATGTAATGGTCTGCACTCCTATCAGGAAACATGTTAATTCTATCTCCAGCTCGGTATCTATTTCAGTGTGTCAGAAAAGGCACCTGAAAAATGCTGTACCACGCTGTAGCCGCGTTTGGTTTCACCGTAAACGAGACAGTAGCTCTTATGCCGTTCCCAGGTGTTCTAACATCAGAAGCCTACAGAAGAGAAGCCTCTCGCTGGATAATTTGGATTTTCTCTTGAACTGTGAATGAAAAGAAAAGAAATCACCGCCTGACCCTGTCTCCTGTCTAGTGTTCATGCCTTCATCTTATGAGACAGGTGCCCGGCTTCTCATGAAAATGATGGTGTTTTGAAGGAAATGATGTCTTTGTGCTCATATTTGTAAGAAACTTTACAGAAACTGTAGAAGCCCAGACTAACATATGATTCAACCAGGTTGTTTAGTGAACATCGATCGGTGCTGACTCGTTTGTAAGGCCTTGTGTTAAACGACCGTTTGTACTACATCCCGCTGTTATAACCGCCCTAGACACGCAGATGATTGTTTGTGGCCAACAATACGACTTTTTAGGACACGCCGTGGAGAGTGGGAAACTGCTTTCCCAGGGTAATTATCACAAACGCAACAAGCATCCCTGGCGCTCTCGTGTCACTCATAAAGTGTGGTGAAAGCGGTCTCGCTCGTCAAGTCTCTTATGCCGAGAGCTATTCACAATTGTGATGCCCTCATCGGCAATTGTGAGTTGGGAAATCTGATTTGTACAATCATCGACCCATAATGTACGGGGAGGCGCTGGAATAAACGAAGTTATCAAGCCACTATTGGCTATATTGGCAAAACTCGACGTTTTGTCTCTTTGGACGACAACGTTCAACCATTATCTGCCGGCAAAGGGAAAATCGATTACTGCCAGAATAAGATTTCCCAACTCACAATGGCGACAAACCAGGAGCTCAAGCCCTCCTTGCTTACATCAAGCCGTCATTAGCAGCATGCTCGAAGTCATAGTGCTCGGCCCCTGCTCTGCGCTTGCCAGTGGGCATTCCTGAGTTCCTCGCTCTGAGATATCCGCAAGATTCTTTATCAGTCGTGTATTTTGTGTTTTGGCACTTTGTATTGCCCGAAGTCCATCCTCCAGGCGACTTTGCGGGTCCGCTGTGCGTTACAGCGCTCGGTATGCTCGGTTCGCTACACCGCAATGACGTGATGCAAGGTATACGTGCGACGTGGAGCGAGGAATCTAATCAATGTGATGACTTGAGACAAAAGAACGTGCCCAACGCAGAGCATACATACAGAGACATATGAAACAAATCTTAAGTGCATGGGGTCCGCATCAGCATAACCCTTTCCCTTTGAAATACGAGGTTGCAAATCCTCGGAGATGAAGACAGTGGTGTTCGGAGGCAGATGGTTCAACGGCGCCGCGGCGCTATGAGGGAAGGCTCGCTTGGTGCTCTGCGGTGGGCGCCTGGGCACGTGGAGAAACGTCAACAAGGGGGCGTGTCTCCTTGCGAACCAGAATATCTTCGCGTATTAACGCTTTAAAGACTTTCTGGATGTTCTTGTCCACCAAGTTATCAGGCTGGCCAGCCCAGAGACTGCAGAGTGGGTGTTATACGTTGGCCGCGGTTAGTGATAGAGACAACGTTAGTGACGAAATTATAACCTTTTGAATCATCTCAACCTGGCACTTGATCGCACCACGCCACACGTACAGGAAGTAATAAAATATGTGGGAAAAGGCAAGTTCCAACAATAATTTTGAGAACATCAGGTGCGAAGAAATGCCTTAGGTGGTACAGCCAGCTTAGAATTCTGCTGCATGTTTTCACGCTTCTGATGACATGCTTCTTCTACGAAAGCGTCGGATCTGCGATCACACCTAGAAATTTGGTGTGCTTTAAGGGTGCGATGTACTCTTATTTCACGTTATAGTGGAAATCTCAGTGTCATAACTTGAGTTTGGGGTGTGGGAACAAAGCCTGTTTTGTCTTTTCATTTTCAGTGGGCTTGTGCTGAACCGAGCCACACGTTTGCAATTTGACATTTCAAGGTCACGTTTTAGTGTGTCGAGACTGCTTGATGGGAGGGGCGTGGTCCAGCATCTGGCCAGGTGACTGAGGAAGATATTTGTGAATGCGGCGATTAATAGAGGATTGATTACGGATGCGGATGATACGGATGATGGTTACGGATCGACTACAATCCTCCACGCACCACCTGCTTCCGACCACTGAAGTGGATTTTGAACTAATCAGGGTCCACGTCTTACCACTAAATCTTTGTTATAAACAGATCATGATCAAAATTGCTGAAGGCCTTGGAGAAGCCGAAAGCTGTTATCGCAAGCATTTCTACGCTGTTGATGTTCCTCCCGAGCTCTCCAACATCATCGAGCAGAACGCCCTAGTAGACTGACTTTTTCGGAAAGCATGCTGGACCGGGCTGAGAGTACCAGAAAACGTATGCAGCAGTTTCCACGTACGGCCTTGCCCTCCGTTATTCCCAGCTCATTAACTCTCTCACATAAATCGTTCGACATACTCCTGAGGAAACGACGCGCCATGTCTTTGTGTCGCTGGGTCGCGCCCACATCTTGTTGGTGCTTTCAGCATTTTACAATGCAGACGAAGGCTCGCTGCCAAACTGCACCACTGGCGCAGTCGAACATCAGACGCCCTTCGTCGTCCGCTGGTGGACCTGCGTGCAGCTCTCTCCTCCCTCGCCCCAACGTAATCCAGGAGCGCAAGCCGCTGCTCTGCAGACGAGAGTCATCTGAAGTCGCCAAGGATAGCTTCAATTTTGGCTTCGAGTTGAGACGCGTAATTAGCACTTTCCGGCTAGGCGGCCAGTTTTTGTTTAATACGCAGTACGAGAAGCGGTCCTTCATATTCCGCAGAGGAAAATGTCAATATCACCGGGGAACTTGGCTGTCCACGCTTCTAAACAGTTGGCTCAATTACATTATAAATCATTCATGCGTTAACATCTAGCGAACGTGATGCATCTGTTGATTGCATCTTTCTGAGTCGATCGGTTTGTAGATTTAACTGGCTTCCGTTCATCGAGGTGGATTAGTTGCTGTTGAAAATGCCCCTGAAACTATGTGGTGCATAAATACCGCAGGCTGTAAAAGCAAAACGTTCTAACTGAAAGGCCCGGTAATGTAACAAGCATCTTAACTGCTATTGATTGCCCCTGTGAACAAGTTTTTTTCCAAAGCTGGGAGATAATGGTGCAATGGATCGGTCAGTTTATCCTAGAACGCTCCCGTAAGTTCACCAAATTTTGCTCATCAAGTCAAAACCGACATTCCACAAGTATGCTTCGCCGTTTGAAACACAGATAGCGTTGCATCATAAAGATATTATTTCATCCAGAACATCCAGCATCTGAGGCCAAAAACGTTTTGCCTGTCATCCACCATAGCTTTGTCCCTTTAAGCTTCAACACAGCACGTTGTTGGACCTACTCTTTCTTTTCGAGACCTTTCTGCGATGCAAACAGGCATATTTCGACAATGGACCTGTCTTTGACAGGACCTTTGATCTTGAAATCAAACCTAAGTAAATGCTTTAGAACCGCCTCCCAGAGACCTCGCGATCAGCGAGCGACTCATCGGAATCGGATGATTAGCTCTGGGCACATACAGAGAGGGCAGGCCCTGCCCTTCCCCTCCCCTAGTTGGACATGTTCGGCTGCCGACCTCGTGGCGTGAGGGTGAAGCCTGGGATTACCCATGAAAACGTTTCGCGGAATCCACCACGCTCCAGAGCGCCGGTGCATGAACCCTTCAGCTTCAATATCAACATGGAAACAAACAGAACACTTGGCGGCGCAGCGGTGGCGGTGGCCGTTCAATGAAGTCACACACTTATCAGATCCCTGCGACCACCCAAACAAAACGCGGGTCCGGGACGCCATTCAGTGCGAAGGGCGCCGGTCCCTATCTGTGCCCCGATCTAGCCCTGTGGTTGACAAACACTGCCAGTGGAGCGGGCCGCAGCGGGACGCCCGGTATGGCCCCCCTTCCCCTCCCTGTCCCCCGCGTTACTTCAAGAGGCGATGACCTGCAGATGGCCGGAAACAAAGCTGGCGCCGCCGCGCGCGCCGGCCGAGCACCTGCTCCGCGCTCGCTGCCACGCATGCGCAGCCACGAGTGGCATTCATCCGGCGCTTGAATGGTTCATATTTCATGGCAGACTCAGGGCTCCGTGTGCGTTATGGCTGCTCGGCTCAAAGGGCTGACTGTGTCGGGATCGTCCACTGAAGGTGGCCTCACAGCTCAATAAAGCAGGGGCTGGAATCAGGTACATACCGGGCGTTCAAAAGATGCCCGCGCTATAAAGATCGGAAACTATGTAGCAGACCCTCCGTGGGTGGCATGGAAGGCATGCGTTTTTTACCAACTCTACAACACGAGCAGCTGTGGGGCAAATGTGATGATTTTGGCAGCACCATGGTGGGCATCATAGATGCAAAATAATTGTTTGCGGGTAGACTGCATGGGATATGCCCCCATCCGCAGACCATGGGATACGCAGACACGCACCAACGCGCCAACATAAACATCCAAGCAGACATACGGATGCACTCAAGCGCACAAGGTCTGACGTCAAGATACACGCTTTGTTAGGGATGTGTGGACTTGGTGCATCTTTCAAAAAACCTGTACATGCGTATATCAAAACTGGTTTTCAGGATTTGAATTGTGCTGTAGGATTTGAATCCCTTTTTTATTCAAATTATCTGTCGCAAGGATCGAGTCCATTCGAAATTTGGAAACCCAGATGCACCAACAGTTCGGTGTGCAGCTCCGACCGGACGTAAACGCGCGTATCTATTACCCTGAGTCAAGCCATCCATTGCAGCGGCCGCTCTGATGCGTAATTCTGGCGGCGACCCGGATACCGTAAAAAGTGCTCCGTGACGTAATCCCACGATGACGTAATAAAGACCACACTTGTTTAATGAGTGAAATTGTGTTACATGGAGCAATCTTTTGCATTTAAGCAATGCTTGTTGTTAAAAGTGGGCCTTTTTCATCATATCTGATGCCTACCTGAATATCTCCGAATGTGGAGCATTCCCTCTAACTTGTAGGCACTGATCCTACTCTGCACATTTCGCTTATTCGAAATACATTCCAAAAAACCTAAAGAAAGGCGGCAACTGATGGGCTTCATTCAAAGCGTAACGTCAGATTCAGACATAATATTATCAGCATTGTGGTATATGCAACGGAGGAATTACAGCACAGCTGCGGGAACCGTAGCTTAGCAACAGTGGTTTGTAACTCCGCCCTGAAACCCCACAATACATCGTTAGCTATTCAGGCTCGGCCCAGCTATAATCCTGTCAGTTCAACACAGTGTTAATGATTCAATCGGGTCGTCATATTCTGGGAAATAACACGCTCAGCACAAATTGTACGCATCCATTGCTTTGAACTCAAAATAAATCGGCAGTCTGGCGGCGTGCTGAGACGTGAAAGCACTGTTCCGACACGCTTGGCTGCGCTTTGTGCCGTTGATAGATGGAACAGTCTGTTTGGTTTTTCATGACAGAGCACAATTCTTCAGCCAATGAAATACGGCTGCGCGACAGGCCGCGGAAGCGTCGTTGGCGAACAGCGGTCTCTTTGGCGCGCTCGCAGAAATCACTGCCCTCCTCATCACGCAACCAATCAGATTGTGCCGCCCCAGCCGCATCATAAAAGTCATCCAGATGGCATTATTCTTCCCTTACTATCCAGCATAATCTGATGAGAAGCAGAGCCCCGGAAAATTGCGCCAGCGATAGCACGGGGCGGCGACACTACGGCCGGATAAACCCGCAAGCGGCCTGTTGTTGCCTGGTTTTCACGTGCACGTGACGCGATCGTGTCATATTTAGATAGCAGCATCTTGAGACGAGAATAAGGGTGGCGTGATATCAACATTTCGTGGCAAAAAAGTTTGGGCGCAGTTTTCTCATCGATTTTGACAGGAATGACTTCAGGTATTTATCTTTCGAAATGAAAAGATATTTATAAACCATTGAATTCGTGACTAATATAACAAAGAAGTGTATTTTAACATAACTTGCGGAATAAGCGCCCCTGGCTGGCTGACTTGTTGCATATAACATCATGGTCTAAGACCAGGCAATCGGTGCTGTTCACAAATGGGACATATCCACAGTTTACTTATATATCCACGGGTTGGACTGTACCAGACAAGAATGCTATGAGAAAAAGAAATTGGGACCGGGTCGAACAGAAGTCAACAGAAATTTCGACAGCATTGTTCATAAACAGTCTTGACCGTTCTCTCCATGCAAGCTGTCTCTAATGTTCTTGCGGTTCGCCAGAGAAATTTCTGCGTCTACCATGCGTGTTTTAAATGCATCCATCAGACTTACGTACCGCTTAAGTGTGTCGCGGCCGGGCGGTGCGTGTATGTGCGCTTATTTTTAGTACAATGTTGTAATTGAACCTTTCCCAATTCGTTAAGTGACCAAATCATAACATTGTCAATTTGTTCCCTTTGCCCGTCCGACTTTCTTGTCACAATCTTAGGCTGTCATCCGTGAACAAAACTGATTCGCGACCTCGACAGCACAGCTGATGCATGCTAGACATAGGTAATATGTCATGACGCAACGGGTGACAAGTCTATTTTGAGGTCGTCATTCCGAGGCGTCCTGGCACCAGTGAACAGGTCGTCCTTTGGTGTGCAGCAATGCAATGTATTCTTACGACTCGTGAGAATCCTGTGTTATTTTTACTCGCCATCTCTAGGTACACCGTGATCTGTTTCAGCTTCAGTTATTTTGAATGGAATTGTGCTGCTGCTATATCTCAAACAAATCCCAAGCAAACCACTACAGTTCCTTTTCAATAATGTGTGGCACAACCGAGGTAAAATGAACTCAGCAGGAATATGAAAAAACGGGTACTGCTTGGTGAAGATGGTGCCACTTAATTTTGTACATGCTTTTGCTGCATACTAATTATGTGCATGCATACTAATTTAGTGCACAAACATACTAGCACATCTGACGAGGAGAGAAATCCGAACAAATATTCCATCTGTGAGCTTGGATTCTTGTGAAAGTTACAACGAGGCTGTTTACATGGAAAAGAGACGATAACAACCCGTATGTTTTAGGGCTTTTTGCCCCCCACCCCACCATGATGTCAAATAAGGCAACGATCTCCCCATAAAGTCATCATGGTCAGAGATGATAGTGAATGTTTTTTAAAGCTTGAAATACTCTGACAGAAGCTTCGGAAGAGATCTGACATTCGTGCTCGTCCACAAAGCATGATATTACGTACAGCCATCCAACGGCCATTTTATCAAACCATGCGTTTTCACAACCATGTTTTTTTAAAATATCTGCACAATATTCTTGGCCAAACTTCTCTGAAAAAACGTGTGTGATTAGAAACTATACGATGGGAAGATTCAAAATGTTCAGACTAATGATTTGTGAAAACAGCTACTAACATTGGTTTGATGCAACGGAAAATCTTTGCTTTACTCAAGACGGCATTTTGTATCAAATACGCCATTTTGTAGCGCCTTGCAGCTTGTTTAACCCTAGTCATGTGCTTACGGCAGGGCGGCGCGATTCCATCCCAGGATGCCTCGGAATACTAGAGCTGATTTTGACAGTTGGCATCGCAAATGAAAACAATGGCCCGCGTCGTTGCATTATATTTTTATTTCTCTTCGTGCCTCATAGGTCTGCACCTGCCGCCGTCTCCGTGAGCTCATATATGCTCATTTCCATCACGCATCGGTTCAGGTCTATTTGGACAGTAAGAAAGACAGAAAGAAATTTAAATATGACCTGTTTGATCCATCTACATCAGGCATTCAGCACTTTTGTTTTTTTTCATTTTAATATTGTGACTACGGCAAGCTCAATGACGCATACAAACACACACGCACACACACACACACCACACACACACCACACACACACACACCACACACGCACACACACACACACACGCACACACACACACACACACGCACACACACACACAAACACGCACACACACACACACACACGCACACGCACACGCGTACGCGCACGCACACGTACACGCACGTCACACACACACACACACACACACCACACACACACACACACACACACACACACACACACACACACACACACACACGCACACGCACACGCGTACGCGCACGCACACGTACACGCACGTCACACACACACACACACACACACACACACACACACACACACACACACACACACACACACACACACACACACACACACAACACACACACACACACACACACACACACACACACACACACACAGTCACCTTTTTGTGACCAGTCCTTACACAACACATAAGACAGTGTTCGCGTTTACACATGTTACGACAGTGTTCGTGTCAAAGACGGCAAGGAAAGATAATTATGAAAAATATAGGCATAGGGCACATGACATGGCCACATCAATGTCCGTTTTGGTATATCCGACCATGCGACTTCCACGTGTTTAAAACCCGAGTGAACACAAAGTGTCATCAGGTCGCTATCACGTAATGGATTTCACGGCTGTCGTGCGCACCACGGATAGCGTGGTCCCGTTATTGACTACCAAAGCCAAGCATATCAACTAATCACACCCCAAAAAGCGGACACTTCCATGCTCCGATCAGCCTCACATTCCCACAGTGAAAACAGCAGATCTAGAGGAAATAATCAGACTCGAGTCGGCCCGACTCCAGTCAGGAGTGACAACTGGTCTGCTGCTGCCGAAACGATCCCCGCCCGCCATCTTCCACTGCTATCAATTACTCTGAGTCCAGGTCGCGCGCGCAGATGGCGCAGCGATCGGTGACCTGTAGACAGCGTCTCAGGCAGGAGCTGTGGAAGAGGATGGTGGTAGGGTGTGACGCATGCCTCACGCATCGGCGCCAGGCAGACAGCGCAAACATCATCCATGTCGCGCAGCTCGGCCGGCTCGGCTGTGCGGAACGGCAGCAGCAGCGCCCTCTATTTCGCCAGCGACGCCAGATGGCTCGTGCCTGTCTCTCGCGTGCGAAACCAGCAGCAGAATTAGCCGACGGCCAGCGCCAGCCGGACAGTGGCCCAGCCAGGCGGCGGCGGCGGCCAGCAGTCCGGCGGCGGCCGCGCAGCCGTAGCCCAGCAGCAGCGGCGTCCAGAGCTCCTCCAGGTCAGTCGAGGTACGGCAGGCAGAGCCGCTCCAGCGCCGCCTGCCAAGGCGCCTTGTCAGTTCGGCGCTCGCTGGAGCGCGGCCACCAGCAGGTATCCGGCGCTCGGCTGGTACCTGCTGAGGCCACGCGCCAGCCCGCACACCAGCAGCATGGACACCACCGTGATGACGAAGGTGATGGTCTTTTCCATTCGTAGATGAGCCGAGCCGGTGAGAGCCAGGTGTCGGACGCCAGAGCGCGGTGAGATGGTCACCTGCGCGGCGGCCTGTCAGAACCGCTCACACGTCACGCTGGACGACACTGTTGGACACACGGCCGGCATACGCAGGGAATGTTCCACATTTGAAGATATCGAAGCAGGCATCAGATGTGATGAAATAAGGTCACCTATAACTATTTATATGCTTTTAAGTGGAAGAGATTGCTCTAGACAATGCAATTTCTCTGTTTGATAAATATGGCCCTCAATGCGTCATTGCTTGATTACGCTATCATACCTTGCACAAGATTGATTCGGAGCCAATGGGCACCCGTTATCCCTGGAAATCATGCTCACGAACGACAGACATGAACGACTCGACAATGATGTGTTTTCTGACCTTGATCGCCGCACTGCCAATGGGATGCAAGATTTAAATGGTGCAATTATGGTGTCATGGATGCCTGGGTGACCTTGAAATAGTCTCTCCAAATAGTCTGCACATCTTCGCGGGCGTTTAGCTTAGAAACTAGAGGGTATAGGTCTTAAGGAGGACAGGGCTGTGAACTGCACCAAATGACCTTCAAAACGGCTATTTCAGTTCAAGACCGCGCGCAAATTTGGAGCACTCCCTTCAAGTGCGCCTCCACTGCAAGGTGAAGCGGCAGCAGACTCGGTCACGAACAAGCAGATCATTCTCCGTTAACATACCATACTATTCACGTTAAGTTGAAGCTGACAGCAGAAGTTCGATGTCAGCTGTAGCTTATCAGGGAGATAGCGAGTCCCGAAGACCAGATGTACCAAACAAAATCCTGTGTATGACATTTGTTGGGGCATTTAAGCATTTTCCTGCTGATTGGGCCCCACAGTGAAATGGAGGGCGATATCATTATTGGCGACAGCGTTCCCAAATAGATGCAAAGTTCCACCCACGGTTTTAATCACTCAGCTCGCCTGGTCAGCGCTTAAAAACACGGCAATTGATCCCTGCGTTTTGGACCGTACGTGTTTGGTAGTATTATTTAAGGGTGTGTTCAGCCGGGGGAGACTATTCAACCAATAAAGATCTGTTGAATAATCATCCACGGAAATTCTCCATTTGCGCTTGACAGGCCCGGAAATTGTACGCCAGTTTCGTCCCACATAGCGGCATACATAACCAATGATCTTAACTAGACATGGCGAAGCAAGATCATCAGTCTAAAACACTCGCTGAAAGTTATCTGGAAATCTTCCTTGGCACAACCTAATTATGTGCGATATATGTCCGTGTCAGCAAAGCCGGACGGCATTTCGAATAATTATTCAACATTCCTGATCATTTTCCGATGTGAGCAGCCGGCTGGACATGACCTTAATGTCAAGACGCACTTAATTACCCGACTATCGAATGCGTCCGCCGTCGTATATTTGTTGACGATGACTCTATTGCTCCTCATTCAACGCAAGCGCACTATCAGCGCACATGGCCAAAGTGCAGCAGCGTTTTTAAACTGAGCTAAATTGATTGCTGCAGGCGGGACCGAGCGGGCTCGATCGTACCTTTTTAGAGCGATGGGGTGATGCCTAAAAAGCGGACGCGTTTGCTGGTGTCAATTTGCGCAGCATGTCCCCATCGCTCGGTATTTTTCAATGTCGAGGCCTGTCGTTACGTGATGCACAAGGCATGACAGCCTTTAATAATCATTAAAATAGTTCTCTGCGAGTGCGACCAAGAACGTGCTTTCCTGTTATCGCACGATACCCGAAAATCGGGCCCGGTCGCGGGCGCCGTGCGTAATCTGGCAGGAAATCTTGCGGAAGTGTTGGTCTGCTGGCGCCCTCTACATTCGACAGGTAGTGCATGTGTCGCCCCCGGGCGCAGTTCCCACGGCATGTAACGCCCAACGTGTTCTCCGGAATGTCAACTGCACTGCTTGGCCTTTCATGAACTATTGAAAGCCTTCGTGGAGGGTACGGCCTTCTGCGTTTGAATGCTCTTTGGAAGGGATTATGGCTGCCAACGCAATATGAGGCTGGCGGACAGGCACCTATTTGTGTCACCCCTGGCATCGCAGTACTGAACGCAGGCGGCAGGCCGGAGTATGGTCGAGAAGATACGGAAGCCATTGCAAAACTATCGATAGTCGTTCGCGGAGGGTGCATTCGTATACATTTTAGACACCCTGGGAAGACTATCAACTGGAACCATGGTATGTTGCTCAGCCGGCGGCACATATTCGATTGCTTTGACTCCCCTGACCGCGCATTTCTGAATGAAGGAGAAGAGTTTGGCTGCAAAAGAGCGGCAGCCATTAAAAAACAAACAAACCAACTACAGATAATCGTAGGCAGGGAGCAGGGGGCACAGCCACGCACGTCTGATAGCATTGTGGGTGGTCTATCAACTGACACCGTATCGGTGCGCACGGCCGGACGCACACATTCTATTACTATGACTCGTAACAACGCAACATCGAATGCGAGCGGCCGAACAGTGTATTTCCTAAACCATGGCAGCCTTTTAAAATTATGTACAATCGTGCGTACAGGATGCCACCTTCCGCATGTAATGCCACTGTGAGCGGGCTATCAACTGGCACCGTTATCTTGTACTCGGCCGAAAAAACATCCGTTTTCTTGGCATTTCTGCCACATAGCGTATAACTGAATGGGGGCAGACGCCCGTAGCGGTGTGGATAAAATGCATCTGCCATATCAAAATGCTTATAAGCGCGCGCAGAGTGCCAGACCAGAGGATATCATTTCTGTGCGCATTAAACAGCATTTTCAGGGGGCTTCCAACGGGCACCGCAGTACATTGCTCGACTGCTAACTCCTCTTATCACACCCACTGACAGCGCATTACCAAATACAGCAGCCGGGGGAGCTTGGACTTGCTGACTTATAGCAGCCTCCAAAAAAATTATACCCATGCGCCGAAGGTGCGGGCGAGCCCCGGTTGCCGACCGACATCAAACATGCCCAGCGGCCAGAACAGTCCGTCCCAGGTAACCGGGTAAGCGACCGCTGACATACCACACCAGGTCGGGGAGGGGGAATGCGTAATCACCTACACCGCAACATGGGGCTACAATGTGATGCATTCACATTTTCCGGTGCATCTTGCGATTGAGCGCACGTAAATAAACAAAATTAACGGGTCACAACGGTACGAATATAGAGGTCAAAATTGTGCGCTTCAGACAATGAGCGAGTCTGTGTATTGCTCAATAGCACATACAGTAGTGCGCGAGAGTAAAAGGCATATTTTAACTACCGGCTTTTCGTTTGAAAATGGACTTGTGTGCATCCGACCTGCCCTTCTGTATGTGTATAATTCATACATGTCTGTCCCCAGGGAACTTCAGAATCAGCGACCAACAAAAAACAACAACATTTCGGTCACAAGTAAAACAGATTCATTCATCACCATCATTATCGCTGCTCTCACTCGCTGTTCCCACGCTTAAGTCATCGAATTCGTCCGACAAACCATCATCCACCCCTTCCTTCGCACGGTCAATTTTTGCCCTCATATCGGCAACCAAATCTTGTCGGATCGCTTTTCTGGGTTGCCCCTCGTCTTCGCCATGTAACGCATCAGAGTTCTTCTTTTGCGCTCCGGCAGGCTTTTGAGCTCTTTCTCGAATTCTGCGTTCTTGCTTCATTTGCCTCCTGGGAGTTACAACCACCGTCTTCTGAACCACCTCCTTGGACTCTCCGCATTTCTCGCACACTCTCAGGGACGAAGCGCACTTTTTGCAGATAGTCCGGTATGCCGCCGTGATCGACTTCTCGTGACATTTGTTGCACGTTTTTGGTGCTGTGAGGGGCTTATACTTTTTG
The DNA here is from genome assembly GCF_011947565.3 of Pollicipes pollicipes. Classification (NCBI taxonomy): domain Eukaryota; kingdom Metazoa; phylum Arthropoda; class Thecostraca; order Pollicipedomorpha; family Pollicipedidae; genus Pollicipes; species Pollicipes pollicipes. Next base: position 29,148,494 of record NW_023596136.1, on the reverse strand, counting down.
TACTTGATCTTCCAATCGATCACGTCCTTGCATCGTTGACACACGCCGTGAACTTCCATGCTGTTCAGCATCTTGGTTCTCCTTGATGTGTCGTGCATGCTGTTATTAAAAACGGCGACATTTTTGTGTTTTTTGGGCTCTGGTTCTCTTAGCATTACCTTTTTGGGAGCTCATTTTTTGTTCGATTACACTTTATGTTTTTCAGATCTGTAAAGAGAATAAGTGATCAATGTTCTGGATACCAAATGACACACATTCATCATAAGCCATTTCTTACAGTTAAGCCATGATAAGAGGAATGCCATAGATTTGCACAGGTTTATGTTAGCTGTGTGTAGACAATATTGCCACAGAAAAACAGGGCAATGCAAATTTGCAAACAAAAGTTGTCCTTTTTCTGTTACTCTAAAAATAATACCCAAGTCAATAAATCACAACATAACAGGAAACAAACAAACAAAAAACAGAGCATGTAACATACCAGAAAAATTATTGCCAAATTTCCTTCAATGGCCACACAAATACTGTTTAACCTCTTTACAATATCTTTCACCAGCCAGGTATGCAGCAATATGTGCCAAGGCTGGACATAAAAGTCATTAGTGTCACTTTTCCACTATTTTCTTATAAACAGCATGAGTTTCAAGGACATGAAGATGAAATAATGCATGGACAAGCCACATCCAGTCAGTGTGAGAATTAATTGACTTACAGACCTGACAACTTGATTGAATTATACACCTGACAAACAAACAACAAATAAACCAGTAAATTTGTTATTCTTTCTCCCATATTCTTTTTTACACAAGGAATTGAAGTTATAACTAAAGCCTTACAGTTTAAACAGGTGACTCACAATAAATACTGGAGACTGAAGGATACTTTAACCACCCTACCCCGGGTTCCTACACCCTTTCAACATTGTTTCCATGCAAACCATAAAAACAGCAACAGAAACGTACCCAAAGGCAGCAATCTCACCAGAAACCTGTCACTGGAGATCACAAACACCAACAAGAGTGATTCGCATGCAATGATACTTTCCAAATTGTATTCATATACTGTGAAAGTGGATTTGGTTGAAAAATATAACTGATACACTTGAATCACCCCCAAAAACGTGCAACCTATGTGCAAAAACATAAATCACCGCGGCCACAATATTCCCACAATGCGATTCGCACTGACGTCCTCAACTAATAAAAACACGCACGTGCAGCGAAGGAATATGTGGGGGAAACCTATGTAGTTATACTTTGGCGCATTACGTTTCGTCCTGTCTGCGTCGGAAATGTCTATACGCTACATTATATGGTAGTATAGTTGGAAATACGGCTCATGAAAGTAGCCGCAGAAAAAATCCTGCTTTGGCTGACCTTGTCGTCATTTGAATCTTCAAACTCCGAGATATTATTGACCTAATTCTCGATGTCATATTTCCCATGCGTGTTGCCGAGGTGTGCAAGGGGAAATTGCTACAAGATTTTACGAACACGACCCTTGGACTACGCTGTCGAATTCCCTTCAAAAAGTAGATAAACTTTTTTTGCATTGTATATGCCAGCATAGGTGATAAAACTCGCGCCGCAAGGGGGTGTATTTCGATTCGTGTTTCCTTGGACCACCGCCCGCCGTCATGTCCCCAAATGGCCAAATGGGTTTGAAATAAGGAAGAATCGGTGTAATTGACATCTAGTGAACGATAGGAATGTAAGAACCGAACTGCTGTCATGCTGTTTGCTCCGTGTGCATTCCCCTGTAGGCATTACCACCGAAGTGTTTGATCATTTTGGTCCTGTTGGCATTCTCAAAGCAAATTACAGGTGGCATCTACCAAACTGAATCTTTTCCCACCTGTGCTGTTACATGTGTGTACCCTCCATGCTTACCACCTTGGGGCAGTGCAAGTTCTCCCAGGCTGGGGCTTTGACAGTCGATGTTTATCGCCTGTCAGTGCTTTTTAGACTGATCATTAATTTTCAAAAGGTTCGGGCCTCAGCCTGTCTGGGTCATTGCAAAAAGCTGTCCCCTTTTCCAGATGCCTCTCTGACATTGGTGTGTTGAACCTTGTGATTATGTATGCAATTCGGCTTTTTTTTACTTGGGTACCTGTATTGCCGACGGTGGGGAGAGAGCTACGCTGGCTGCAGGGTTCCTGTACTGCCGTGATGGAGAAATGCTGTTAGGTATCAGCCGACGTGGTGACGTCACTGAAAATGGGTTTGCATCCATCGGGGTTCTTTTGGGCCGACTGAAGGCTACAAGGCATTTGCTAGCGATATGATGTCACTGGTATTCGACTGGATATGTGACGTCACTGGTTGTGATGCTTTAGGGCTCTTTTGGGTGCAACGAATGCCGTAAAGCATCACCTGACGATATGTCGTCGCTGGTATTCAATGAAACATCAGGCGCAACAGGCCTTATTCCATCTTTACCTTTCGTACCTGTCTGCTGCAAGAATTTGCGTGCCGAATAAAAGCTTGACCGAATCACCTGAATGTGTGACGTCACTAATCATCACTTGATACGAGTGCACTTAGGCCCTACGGCCGCGGTGTATCATGTTCCGTGAAATATCACCGGGTATCGTGACATCACTGATTTTCGACCAAATATTGGTCGCAACAGGTCATGCTTCATTTTTAACCTTCGTACCTGTCTACTGTAAGCACTGGCGTGATGAATAAAAGCTACCAAATCACGTGGGTGTGTGACGTCACTGGTCATGCATTTTTATGGATCTTTGGGGGCCAACTGAGAGCCGTAAAGCATACCCTAATGATGTGACGTCACTGGCATTCGACTGTGTGTGATGTCACTTGTGATCAGATTTTACGGCCTCTTTTGGGCCGACGAAAGGTCATACGACATTAACTGAAGATGTGACGTCACTGGTATCCGAATAAAATTCAGGCGGGACAGGCCATGCTCCATCTTTACCTTTGGTACCTGTCCATTGCAAGCATTTGAATGCTGAAGGAAGGCTCTGCCGAATTGCCTGAGTGTGTAACGTCACTAACCATTAATTTGTATAGACTGTTTTGAACCCACTGCAAGCCATACCACATCAGCTGACCATATGACGTCACCGGTTTTCGTCTAGATGTCATGCGCAACAGGCCATGCTCTATCTTTGCCTTTCGTACCTGTTTACTGCAAGCATTCGCGTGCTGTATGAAGGTGATGCTGAACCATCTGAGTGCGTGACGTCACTAGTCATGAGTTTATACAGGTTCACGTGGGCAGCCCAATGCAACAAAGCATCATATCCTGTGAAGCATCGCGGGATGATATGACGTCACTGGTATTCGACTCAACATCAAGCGTAACAGGCCATGTTCCATCTTTACCTTTCGTACCTGTCTACTGCAAGCATTCGCGTGTTATATCATGTCATTGGTTAGAGTTCTTACGGGCTCTTTTCAACCCCCTATATGGTATAATGCTTCAGCTGACGATATGATGTCACTGGTGCTCGACTTAACATCAGGCAAAACATGTCATCTTCCATCTTTGCCTTTCGCACCTGTTAAAGTATTGGCGAGCCTAATGATGGCTCTGCCGAATCAACTGAGTGCGTCGTCATGAGTTTTTACAGGCTATTGTTGGCCGAGTGAAAGCCATAAGGCATCATCTAACGATATGTTGTCACTGGTAATCCACTAAGTGTGTGACGCCATTGGTCATGAGTTTTCCCGGGCCTTTTTGGGCCGACTTAAGGCCATTAGGCATCAGGTAACGATATGACGTCACTGGTATTCAATTAAGCATCAGATACAATATGTCATGTTTCATCTTTACCTTCCGCACCTATCTACTGCAAGTATTCGCGCGACACATAAAGGCTCTGCCCAATCACCTGAGCGTGTGGTGTGACTGGTTATGAGTTTACGCGGGTTTACTCGGGCTGACTGAAGGACATCAAGCATCATCTGGCGATGTGACGTCACTGGTATTTAACTTAACACCAGGCGCGACAGGCCATGTTCGTCTTTACCTTTCGTACCTGTCTATTGTAAGCATTGACATGCTTAGTTGAGCTCTGTGAAATCTCCTGGGTGTGTAATGTCACTGGTCATGAGTTCTTTACGGGCTGCTTTTTTGTACCTATAGGGTACAAGACATCAGTTGACGATATGACATCACTGGTATTTGACTTAATCTCAGGCGCAACAGGCCATGTTCCATCTTTGCCTTTCGCACCTCTATACTGCAAGTATTCGCGCGCTACATAAAGGCTCTGCCGAATCACCTGAGCATGTGGTGTAACTGGTCATGAGTTTACGCGGGCTTACTCGGGCTGACTGAAGGACATCAAGCATCACCTGACCTTATGACGTCACTGATATTCGGGCTGTGGCCCAGACTTATGGCCGCTAGGTGGCGCGCTTGATTATTATTTAGCCATCAGGGCATTCCGGACCGTAGCTGCTCAGGGGCGCATCCTGTGATGTCGGGCGGAATAGCTTTGCATATACGTCGGTTTGTGGGCTGGGATCACCTTTGTTTTGTGTTTACGTTTGTTCAAAATTTTAGTCGTTGAAACAGCCCGTTGCGGTTTGAAGTTGTTACTTAATGGTGCGCACAATAAAATTAGTGTGCTTAACTATGGTGCATCTCCCACCTCTGCTGCGGAATTTCGTAGCCATAGGTGGCCAAGTGACCTCCTACCAACTGATTATCAGTGACGTCACACACTCAGGTGATTCGGCGGAGCCTTCATATAGCACGCGAATATTTGCAGCAGCCAGGTACGAAAGGCAAATATGGAACATGACCCGTTGCGCCTGATGTTTAGTTGAGCACCAGTAACGTCATGTCGTCAGCTGATGCATTATAACCTATAATGGGTTCAAAAGAGCCCGTAAAAAACTCGTGACCAGTGACGTCACACATTCAGGAGATTCGACGGAGCCTTCATTCAGCACGTTAATACCTTTAATAGACAGGTACGAAAGGTAAAGAAAGTACGTGGCACGTTGGACCTGATGTTAAGTCGAATAACAGTGACGACATATCATCCTGTGATGCTTCACGGGAGGTGTTGCTTTGTGGCCTTGGGCGGCCCAAGTGAATCCGTATAAACTCATGACCAGCGACGTCACCCACTCAGATGATTCGTCTGGAGTTTAGTCGATTACCAGTGACGTCATATCGTCAGCTGATGCTTGATGTCCTTCAGTCAGCCCGAGTAAACCTGCACAAACTCATGACCAGTTACGCCACACGCTCAGGCGAATTGACAGAGCCTTTTTGTAGCGCACGAATACTTGCAGTAGGCAGGTGCGAAAGGTAAAGATGAAACATGGCTTATTGCAACTGATGTTAATTCGAATACAAGTGACGCCATAACGTTATCTGATGCCTAATGGCCTGAACTCGGCCAAAAAAGGCCCGTAAAAACTCATGACCAGTGACGTCACACACTCAGTGGATTACCAGTGACGTCATTTCGTTAGCTGATGCCTTACGGCTTTCGCTCAGCCAAAAATAGTTGGTAAAAATTCATGACCAGTGACGTCGCACACTCAGGTGACTCGGCAGAGCCATCATTTAACGCACCAAAACTTTACAGGTACGAAAGGCAAAGATGGAACATGACCTGTTACGCCTCATGTTAAGTCGAACACCATTGACATCATGTCGTCAACTGATGCATTTTCCCCTATGGAGGGTTACAAGGAGCCAGAAAAAAACTCATGACCAGTAACGTTACACACCCAGGAGACTCGACAGAGCCTTCATTCAGCACGTCAATACTTGTAATAGACGGGTACGAAAGGTAAAGATAGAACATGGCCTGTTGCGCCTGATGTTAAGTCGGACACCAGTGACGTCATATCGTCAGCTGATGCATTATACCGTTTGGGGGTACAAAAGGTCCCGTAAAAAGCTCTTGACCAGTGACGTTACTTACTCAGGAGACTCGACAGAGCCCTCATTCAGCACGCCAATACTTCCAAGAGACAGGTACGAAAGGTAAAGATGGAACATGGCCTGTCGCGCCTGGAGTTTAGTCGAATACCAGTGACGTCATATCGTCAGCTGATGCATGATGTCCTTCGGTCAGCCAGAGTAAACCCGCGTAAACTCATAACTAGTTACACCACACGCTCAGGTAATTCGGCAGAGCCCCTATGTGTCGCGCGAATACTTGCAGTAGATAGGTGCGAAAGGTACAGACGAAACATGGCTTAGATAGAGCATGGCCTGTTGCGCATGATGTCTAGTCGAAACCCAGTGACATCATATCGTCAGCTGATGCCTTGTGGCCTATAGTAGGTTCAAAAGAGTATACAAATTAATGGTCAGTGACGTACACACTCAGGTAATTTGGCAGAGCCTTCCACGGCAATGCTTGCAATGGACAGGTACCAAAGATAAAGGTGGAGCATGGCCTGTCGCGCCCGAAGTTCATTCGAATACCAGTGACGTCACATCGTCAGTCAGTGCCGTATGACCTTTCGTCGGCCCAAAAGAGGCCGTAAAATCTCATGACCAGCGACACGCACAGTCGAATGCCAGTGACGTCACATCGTTAGCTGATGCTTTATGGTCTTCAGTTGGCCGCCAAAAAAATCCGCCAATACTTGCAGCAGACATGTACGAAAGGTATAAATGGAGCATGACCTGTTGCCTGATGTTCGGCCAAATACCAGTGACGTCATATCGCCAGCTGATGCCTTACGGCATTTCGTCGGTCCTAAAGGGCCCGTGGAAACCCACGACCATTGACGTCTTACAATCAGACGTATAGCAGTGACGTCGTTAGCTGACACCTTGTGGTCTTCAGTTGGCCGAAAAGCACCGGTGGAACTCATGACCAGTGACGTAACACACTCAGGTGGTCCGGCAGCTTTCATCCAGCACGCCAATGCTTGCAGCAGACAGGTACAAAGGTAAAAATGAGGCACGGCCCAGTATTTATTCGAATACCAGTGACGTCACGCTATCCGGTGATACTTCGCGGACCATGACACACCGTGGTCGTGGGGCCTAAGTGCACTCGTATGAAGTGATGATTAGGGACGTCACACATTCAGGTGATTCGGTCAAACCTTTATGCGGCACGCAAATGCTTGCAGCAGACAGGTACGAAAAGTAAAGATGGAACGAGGCCGGTCGCGCCTGATGTTTAATCGAATACCAGTGACGACACATGGCCAGCTGATGCATTATGGCATTCAGTGGACCCAAATGAGCCTTACAAAACTCACGACCAGTGACGCCACATACCCAGCCGAATACCAGTGACATCATATCACAAGCAAAAGCCTTATGGCCTTCAGTCGGCCCGAAAGAACCCCGATCCCGATCGATGCAAAACCATTTTCAGTGACGTCACAATGTCAGCTGATGCCTCACAGCTTTTCCCCCGCACGACAATACTCGAAACCCTGCAGCTAGCGTAGTTCTTCCCTCCGTCGGCCATACAGGTACCAAAGTAAAAAATTACCTGCAATTCAGGCCAGGCCAGATTGGGCTACATTTTCAGCTTAATTTGAAAAAGTTTGCATCATTTGGCATGAAATTACCTTCACATCATAATTCCCTTGTTAGTGGGCTCAGTAACCTTTGCAATTGGTGTTGAAAAATTACATTAAATTGGTTCTGACCTCCTAAGCACTTAAGTTTGTGATATATAGGTGTGCTAAATTGTTGCTGTGGTGCTGCTGCATTCCTCATCTGTAGTATGGTAAGCCTAAGATGTATTTCTGCAGTCCGGCCTCTGGACCCCTTATTCAGTTTGTAGAAAATGTATCCAACAGCAGGATATCCATATGACTGCTCTGGACACCATGTTTTGCTGCATCAACCTCAGACTTTCTCTAAATGTTCTGAGTTTTCAAAATATTTTTGCTTGAAAGCAGAGTATCTTTGTGTGAAATTACATGTGCAGTCTTTTAAACAACTTTAAAATATGGCACTCTATGCACAAACATTGATGGTGACTATGTGCCAAACCCTGAGAGCCCAAATTTATGATGTACATGCACTAAAATTGTTGCAGAGATGTCAGTGTTAATGCTCTGCCTGATATTTTTAGCCTAACATGTATTTTTAGCAGACTGGTCCTACTCTAGTTCCTATGTTCCCATCTCTACATGTTATGGCTCTCTTGCACCTGCTTCATCACTTGTCTTCCAGTGGTAGTGGGAGTTGCTGAAAACAGCTACAATGAGACTGCTGATACAATACTATTAGCTTATATCACACAATACCAATATCCAACACTAATGACCACAGACTGACAGGGCTTGGCAGCATCCTACCCTTAGACTAAAAATAAGTTGGATCATTCCTGATGCAAGGGCCCTTGCATATGCAGACCTATGCTAGCGGAGTGAAATTTCAGGGATGTTCTTGGACTGTTCAAAGCACAGTGAGGGGCTTTCCTTCTTTGCAGTGGGTGTTTAAGTGTGTCTGCGTCATTTGCTTATGTCCCTGCTGTGGCTATTTGCTTATGTCCCTGCTGTGGCTATTTGCTTATGTCCCTGCTGTGGCTATTTGCTTATGTCCCTGCTGTGGCTATTTGCTTATGTCCCTGCTGTGGCTATTTGCTACTGTGTCTGATGCTCAGTTACAACTCTGTGATCTGCATCAACTGGCAGTATCACATGATCCTTTGCTGATGACTTTTCAGCATTCTGCTGCATTTCAACACAGCTTTATTACCAGCCCTTTTCACTGGAAGGCATTTAGACTGATCTTTTCACCATTCAACATGCACTAATGGACATGTTGTTTAAGGCAGGGTGTATACTGTGTACACATGCGATCTGGTTTTGATTGCAGTTCTGGCATTCTGTCCAGGTCTGTGTATTCTGCTGCAGCTGAATGAGGTGGGGGAAACCTGGATACCTGTACTTGGGTATTTGGGGTACCAAACTTGAGTACTATACTTGGGTAGTTGGGTAGTATGGTACCATCAGCCACTGTTCTAGACCATGCTACCTATATGGCTACCATGCTGTTCATTGATGCCCATGCAAGTGTGGCATTTTTGGTTTGTTTTTGCCTTGCATAACTGACCATATAAGGCTGGGATATCTTTATTTATAACAGTGTCAAAAATTATTGATGCAAATCCTGCTTGTTAATGGTCTGTTTTTGACACCCAGAACATGCATATGGACCAGGAACACGATTTCCTGGGTCAGATCACATGGCTGTGCTGCCGACTGACATCAACCGTCAGCCTGGGAAGCCCAACTGCCATTACCAACAACCAGCTGAAGAGGATCAGAGCAAATGCTCTGAAAAACATACTGTTTCCTGCATACATTGATCATGGTGAGATGCTGCAGCTTGTTCATGTGGTGAGGTGCACATCATGAAGATGGTCTGCATTTTGCGTCCTCACGAGCCAGATGACTTAAAACTGTGTTGGATGTTTTCTTGGAGTCATCGAATTTTCTAAATATTTTATACTAATACTAACCTCTGAAAAAACCATTTTACATGCTCCTGTACACCAGGGACTCACTCACAGGGTGCTGGATTTTGTGTTGATGCTTGTTTTTATTGTTTGGTGCCATGCTTCATTGGACTGAGGCAAGGAGGTGATCTTAAATAGGTCTTATTCAATCCTTTATCCTTGTACTGTAGTGCTCTAGTCTGATCCAAACCTGATTTGAGAGACTGGCTGTTTGTACTGGTGTCTCTTTTTGTGATACTCCCACACTAATATTTCTAAGAAGTGCTTCTGCGCAAGTTCCTGCTGATCTTATTTTTATCAAAGGTAATAAAAGTGTTTGTAATTCATATAGGCATGGTACTGGCAATGTCATATCTGGCCCAGGCAGTTGTCATTGTGCACTAGTATGTCATCCCAGGATTGAATTCTGATGTGTCAAGTGTGCAACAATAATGGTCTGTGTCGAGACTGGTTGAGTGAGATATCAGAGCTGTCACAGTTGTCTAGTCTCCTGACCTGTGACATGTGCCCAGACCAGTCTGGTGAGATATCAGAGCTGTCACTGCTGTCTGGCCCTCTGACCTGTGACCCGTCCCCAGACCAGTCTGGTGAGATATCGCAGCTGTCACAGTTGTCTCCTGACTTGTGACCCATCCCCAGACCAGTTTGGTGAGATATTGCAGCTGTCACAGTTGTCTAGTCTCCCGACCTGTGACCCGTTTCCAGACCAGTCGGGTGAGATATCGGAGCTGTCGCTGCTGTCTAGTCTCCTGACCTGTGACCCGTCCCCAGACCGGTCGGGTGAGATATCGGAGCTGTCGCGGCTGCACGCCGCTTGGTTCGTGCTGGCCGGCGCCGGGCGGCTGGAGCCAGCAGGCCGGCTGCGCGCCCTGCTGCAGGCGCTGGGGCCGGACCCTCCGGCCGAGGTGCGCGGCCGCGCTGCGCCTGCTCTTGGAGCTGGCGGACCGGCGGCTGGGCCGGCCGCCGCCGCCGCCGGCCGTCGGACACTTCGGCTCCCGGCTGTGCCCCAGGGTGAGGAGCTCCGCCCCCCGTCGACAGAGGCTGTCCAGCCTCGCACATGCAGCGAGGCGATGTGCTGTACTCACTTTCACGGGTAATACTATGCTTTCCCTATTCGTTTGGCTGGTGAAATGAAGATAACACATCAGCGTAGGTAAAACGCCCCTTTATTCGATTGAGGATGAATGCATTAACATTTTATATCGTTAAGGACTTGATTTCTGGTGGGACAGTCGACTTTGAGATCATCGTCGGAAAGCAGCTATTTGCGCAGGATGCATGCCGACCGCAATGCATTCTCACTGTGGTGCTGCACGCAGGCAACGTGCGCTGAGTGTCACGGCATCGATATGTCGCCCGCCACACGGTGGTCTTGTGTACCGGTCCCCGCCGTCTGGTGTCCGGGTCAGTGCACCGGCGCATGCCTCGTCTCTGACGGCCTCGCTGTCCCCAGACGCTGTGGGCCAGCGGCGAGCCGCCCGAGTACAGCACCGAGTACATGGTGCCGGAGGAGTCGCGGCTCTACATGCAGTTCCCGGCCGGAGTGTTCTGCGCCGACCCGCGGCTGCCGGCCGGCGACGCGCCGCCGCCGGGCCTGTTCGACCGGCCGCCCGGCGAGGGGCTCGGCCTGCTGGGCGCGCCGACACAGTCTCAGCCCGGCGGGTCAGTGGGGGGTTGACGCTGTCTGGGCACGGACCGTTTGTCTGGTTGGAAGCCTGTGTGTAGTGTGCAGGCCTGTTAGCAGGATGTCATCGTCATGCGTTGGAGTGGTGCTGCAGGCTAGGAGTAGTTTGGTCTTCTTTTGTTTTTGTTTGTCACCGTCACGTATATATATGTGGGTCTCCGGTACTTGCGTTAGAATAAATATCTCGGGCATTGTGTTCTATTGGCGTTTCGTTACCGATGCGCACGTGTGTATGTTGAGCTTGTCGGTATTCGGTCCTGTCACAGTAACAATAATTAATAACTGATTGGATTTAAAGATATTTCGCTACAAGATATTTGGACGAATGTGTGTTGCCCTGGCATTTACCCCTTCGTGAGTGCGTGAGGTCGTTTCTCACATCAGAAGGTTCCCACATGATACCCATCACCAGTCGCGTTTCCCTGCAGTCCCCGGCTGATCCACTCTGGTCGGCAGTCCGCTGGGGGCGCTGGTGCAGAGCCGCAGCACGGCGGCCGCCGGGGAGCGGCTGCGCCTGCCGCCGCTGCCCTCCGACCCCAGCCGGGTGCCGTTCGCGCCGGAAACGCTGCGGTCCCGCGGCGCTGGCCGGCCCGGAGCCGCACACGTCACCCGCGCGCCGTCAGGTCAGCCGCGGCAGCTGCCGTCGGTGGGCGCGGCAGTGTTGCACCATGGCGCCATGCCAGACGCATGTCTATTAGCAGACGTTTGGCGTATAGGACTGTTGTGCCTGTAAGAAACCTGTTAGTTTTGGGGGCGAATGTTGTGTCGAAACCACATTATTGGGTTTTGGGGACGTATGTTGTATAGAAGCCACATTATTGGTGTTTGGGGATGCACATTGTATGAAAGTCACATTATTGGTAATAATTGTGTAAAAATCGTGATCGCCACAATCATTGGTAAAAATCATGATAACTGAGATCACTGTAAACACCAATAGATCACTGTAATCCATTATTCTGTCGGACTGACGGCAGCCCCTGCCCATTCTGTGACGGTCTGTGTGTTTGCCCTCAGGAGCCCGACCCGGTCCGGCCGCAGTCGCCGGCCGCGGCCAGCCGACGACGGCTGGGAGGAGGCGGCGCGCCTGCCCAGCGCCGGCCGCCTCTGCTGGGAGCGGCGCGGGCCGCCGTCAGATGGAGCGCCGTCCGCCGCACCTGACCGAGGCCGGACCGGCGGTGGTGGCGCCGCTGCGTGCGCTGCTGCTCTCCTGGCACCAGGATCACCCCGCGCCGGCGCGGCCGGTGCCGCTGGCCACCCTGCTCGCCCACCTCCGTCTCCTGCTGATGGGACTCGACACAGCCAGCTTCCCGTTCGACGCGGCGCGCGGCACCTTCCGCCCGGCCGCCGGCCTCTGCACCGAGCGATGCCTCGCCCGAGGCCCTGGCGACGCGCTGCGGCGTTTGGCTAAGCTGCGGTCTGTGGTGTCGCCGCGTGGCGGCGCTGACGGCAGCCAGCGGGCGGCGGCCTGACGCAAGCGCGCGTTTCACGGCCGCTCTGGAGCCGTGTCTGCGCGGCTACCGCTGCGCCCTGCTGGGAGGTTCGCGCCGACTCGCTGGCCGAGTCGTGGCGCCGCGTGCAACCGCTTCGTGCGGCTCATGGCACTGCTGGCCGACGTGTTCTGCGTCGGGACTAGCGATGCCGAGATGCCGCAAAAGATGGCACTGGTGTCGGACCTGTACGAGCGCCTGATCGGCGCCTCGGAGCCGACTGAGTGGGCCATGCTTACGCATCTCTTCCAGAGCACCGTCTCACCGTATTTAAGGTAAATGGACTTGCTATACTGTTTATTTGACCGGTTAATAATGTTTACCTTTGCCCTAAAGTTTGGCAGTTATTCAAGAGTACACTTTGTATTTGTAATCCTCTTACCATTTCTAGCCTTCCCCGTGACGTCGCATGCGGAAAAATACCTGCCGGTGTGGGCTGCGTGCCCCGCACGCGTCGCCGTGATCCGCTCACCGGTTGTGCATGTGTGTGCAGGTTTCTGACGGGCTGGCTGATGGAGGGCATCTGCCGTGATCCCTACGACGAGTTCCCCGTGCGGGAGGTGCCAGAGGCCCACCAGAGCCGGGATGAGACGTTCTGGACGTCGGCCTCCAGCCCGTGGTGGTCGGCAACCGATAACGACCATCCTCAGTTCCTCAAGGTGACTCTGGCAGGAGCGACTCTAGGGCTGTGGTCGGCGTCATGCTGGCGGTCCCTTTTGTAGCGTGGTCCGTGCTGGGCGGGGGGCGGCCGTCCCACGCCAGGTGGGGACCCGAGGTATGACGTGACGCCGGTTGCGAGGCGAGGTGTTCTTCTCGGTCGTGCTGGTGGGGTGTCTGTGCACCCACCGCTGGGAATGTCCTTTTCCCAGAGGTGGGGGCTCAGATCATTTTTGTATTAAAAAATATTATGAATATGCTGGTAGTGTGATGTCGTATGACTGAAGTTTGAGAGCGGGGATGATCCCTCAAGATCCTCAGCCCCGCGTTGAGTATGACTCGCCGTGCGACAGCTGGCGGTGGGAGTGTGTGGTGACCCCAGGCTGTACCACAGGATCTGTCGGGCAGGCCTGTACCAGTGCGGGCCGCTCGCTCAGCCTGCTGCGCCTGTGCGACCCGGACCACCCGCTGAGCCAGGCGGCGGACGAGCGCCGCGTCCGCCTGGCCTTCAGCCTGCCGCAGCTGCGCCGCATCCAGCAGCAGGTTGTCAGGTCAGCCGGCAGAGGGGCCCGCCGACTCGGGGGGGGGGGGGGGGGCAGGTGAGGTGGATCGTGGTCTGGGGGTACACCACTGAGAGTGAGTGAGAGTTTGGTGTCCTGCAGAGCGGGGCTTGCATTCAGGGCTGGTCCGGTGCAAAATACTTCAAGGCGTCTTCTTTTTTTGGTGGGAGGAGAGAGAGACAAGTTCAACCCCATTGCTATGGAACTGTCACACTGCACTTGCATGTGTCTGTGTGCTGAAATGTATTAAATGGTTGAGTAGCAGCTGTTTTCAATTGTGACGAAGTGCGATTTAGAGAAAGTCTTGTATGATTGCCATCATTGATGCCACAAAGCACTCTATGCCAGTGCTTTGTATGATTGTCATCAGTTAGGCCCCATGCCAGTGTCCTTTGTGTGCGGTCTATCCTTGGTAGACAGATCCAACATCATGCTAGATGATATATGTATGGCAGATCAGGGCGTCCGTGCTTGAGTCGGTTGAGAGAACTGCGCTGAAACTTTTTAGGTTCTTATTTGCTGAACATCTGGCAGGACGTGCCAGATGGCTGTTTGTGAACCTTTTCCCACAAACCTATGGTTATTGATGTTTCAACTAAGTACTTTACTGACGTGGGGTTTTGTTTTTAAACGCCAGTTTTACTGTACTTAATTGGTGTTAAAGCAGCCAGATTGCTTTTACATTGGTCGGGGCTGCAGAAAGTCACTGTGATTGCTTGATCATGGATGAATAATTTTTCAGACTATGGTCCTTGACTGGTGCGTCAGTATGTGCACAGTGCTACGGGTCAGATGTCGTCGGGTGGTATTGAGTCCTCAGAAGGATTGGATGGCATTTGACTCTTAACCATGTTTGTGTCGCAGGTTGAATGTTATTGGAATTGCTAGGATTCGAACTGGGGTCTTCTGATTGCGAGTCCAGCGCCCTGTCACTGAATGTACCGGGAAAGGCCGTGTGCATCCTATTCAGTGACACGACGGACGAGGTCTATAGTCCGAGCAATTGTTTCATCCGTGGTTTCTAATCTCTCCCCAGCAATTCGCAAATATTCCACGAAACTATGGTTGACTGATCCTGGTTTACCTTACCCTTATCGTGTAAGTCGTCAGTTTTCTTTACACTGTGACCTAGCTCCAGTATTATATGACTGCGTTATTCTTCCCCAGTAAACTCATCCTATGATCCCACAGTGACCCCGATATTGTGCCCTTGCGCCGGTTATAACGATCGTTTTACACTTCGTCAGTCCTCCGCCATCGTGCCTTGTCTACATTCCCTCCAGTGCGTGGTCCTCTGCTAGTTCTGACCCCCCCCCCCCCCCCTCCCCCTCCCACAGCTATGAGGCTGAGATGCAGACCTCACCTGGCCAACACGTTGGCTCGCACCTGGAGCAGCAGCAGCGGCAGCGACAGGAGCTGGAGGCGGCTGCCAGCCGCTCACCGCCAGCTCACCGTCTCCTCCATACAGGGTGTAGGGCGGCGGCAGGGAGCGCGGGCAGGTGTTAGGGGCGGGGAGGACGGTGTGGGAGGGAGAGGCATCGTCGGACCGTGGTAGTGCGGTGGCTGGCTGGCCCCCTCCCCCCTCCCCCTCCCACACCCACACACATACTCTGGACGAATGGAAACGTGCAACACATTCCCCTCTGCTCGGTCAGAGTGACCTCCATTTGACTGAAGATGTTGTACGGGTCGGCTGCGAGCATTCGCTCCGTAGTTGTCGGAGCACTCCCGGCGCTCGAGCATCTTCTGCGCGCAACCGTGCCGGCGCACCCTGTCCTGCGAATTGTGCCTTTGTTGCCTCGCCGACAGACTCGAATAGAAACACCGGCTGGACGATGTCGTTCGGGATCGTTATTGACCATCACTGGGCACCGTGCCTTGTTTCTGAAGCCAGTTCTCTTTTCTCAACTAAGGAAGGGGTCCCCGTTCTTATTTCGTCACGAGCGTTCGACCAATGCGATTGGCCCCCTCCCCCCACACCCCTTTTCACCGCGGGCTCTGCAACAAAACTCCCGATGCGATCAAGCAGTCGCCACCTGACGGGCCCACTGTCAGGAGGCGGACAGACCAGCAGGTGCGCGGCGGTGGGAGCCAGTTCTCATCCATACCGATAGACACAGCAGCCCGTATCTAGCCCCCGGGCGCCGCGGCAGCCGCCAGAGCCGCCGCCGGGCCGGCCCGCCCGCCGACCCCGGCCGCTGACGGCGTCCCCGCCCGGCAGACACGATGCTGGCGCTGCGGCGGCGGCGAGCTGAGGCCCAGCGCCGGCTACTGGCCGAGCAGCAGCGGGCCGTGGAGGCGGAGCGCGCCGGCCGGCGCCAGCGCCGCCTGGAGGAGCGGCTGCTGCATGAACGGGCCGACCGTGAACGCGCGCAGGACGAGTTGGCCGCGCTGCGGCGCGACAACCAGGCGCGGTGAGTGTCGGCACGGGCGGGGCTCGGCCGCCGGGGGAGGTGCCGTTAGGATGAGCGGCGTTGGCCCGGACGGGGCGGGCCGCCGGCGGGAGGTGCCGGGTTAGGATGAGCGCGTCTTGCGTTGGCACGGACGGGGCTCGGCCGCCGGCGGGAGGTGCCGGTTAGGATGACCTGCGTCTTGCGTTGGCACGGACGGGGCGGCCGCCGGCGGGAGGTGACGGGGCAGGGTGAGCAGTGTCTGCTCGTGCTGCACAGATGGCAGCGAAGTGACCTGAACCGTTAGCACCGTATGTGCTGCGCCGGCTTGGACTGATCGTGACGTGGGCTAGATGGAGTAGGGATGCGTTAATATGTTTTGCTTACTCAACATCTTGTGTAGCCTGATATCTCACTGTATTAGGGTTAGGAAGTTTTGGCGTTTTGGTGGGCCTTTCCATTGTTTTTTTCCCTTCTCCTGTGACATCCTTTATTCTATGACCATTACTCTGTGACTATTCCATTCGTTTTATCCATGGCTATTGCCTGCCTCCTATGCACGGTACGTTGGAATCGGTTCGAACCATTCGCTCGCGTGCCGCGCACGCCGTGTGGCGCCTGGCGCCCGGCTGGCGCGCGCCGGCTGGAGCCGCGCCGTGCCGACCGTGCCGACCTCACGCGGCCGACACTGACGGCGTCGGCCGGTCCACAGGCTCTCCCGGATGGAGCGACTGGCCTCGCCGGCCGAGATCGCCGCCGCGCGCCGGCAGCTGGGCCTGTCGGAGCCGGGGCAGCCTCCGACGTCGCCCGCCCGCCACGAGCCGATGCACACCAGCCCGGACGCGTCTCCCGAGGCGGGGCCGGCGGCGTCGCCCGAGACGGAGTCGGCAGCGTCGCCCGAGGCGGAGCTGGCGGTGTCTCCTGAGACGGAGCCGGCTGTGTCTCCTGAGACGGAGGAGCCGGCCGCCTCTCCGGGCGGGTCGCAGGAGACAGCCGAGGCCGGCTCGACTGAAGCGACATCGCCCGCCGGTGATTGGACACCTGTGGACGGCGAGCCGCTGCTGGGGCACGAGACCGGAGACGGGAGCCGAGACGACGCCGGAGACGGCACGGGAGATGTCATCGGAACCGGCACGGATCACAGTATTGAGGACAATCAAGGGAACAAGGTGCGAAACAAGATCGGTGCGTGCACGGAGGACACAACCGACGGGAAGACGGCGACGACACCGAAGCCAGCCAGGCCACTGTCATCGAGGACAGCGCTGCTGACGCGCTGAACGCCAACCAGCCGCCGCCGCGGCGGACGAGAACGCTAACGTGCGCCCGGCTGACGTCACCGGCCGCAACGTGACGTCACGGGCTGAGCTAGCCGAGCGGCGGCGGCGGATCCGGCGGCGAGCGCTGGCGGAGGGCGAGCCGCCGGCCGCCGAGGCCGTGCTGGTGGACCAGATCGGCGGCGAGGTGAGGTGGACCGGGCGAGCGGGCGGCGCCGAGCGGCGGCCCCGCTGGGACGCGTCAGTGGATAATTCAACCAGGCTCGCATGGTACTTATGGATGTTGGTGAAGGTTTATTCCTGCTCATTTTCCCCTAACAGAGCCCGGTTAGGTGTTTTCCGCTTAGGAGCTTAGGCAACTATCAGTTTGCCTCCCCAGATTAATATTTGAGTTGCCTGTAACTTCCCTTGCCAGGATGATATCGGAGAAGGCTGACTGAAGCGCGCGTAGTCAGTGCCAGCCCCTTCGTATTCATTGGACCGCGGCTATCTGGACCCAACGCATATCACTCCCGGATCTGTCAAAACAGATGCCGGCGTATGCATCGTGCTCCGCCGTTTGTGGCCGATGTGTCCGACGGAAGTGGCTCTGTCATTTGGAGTCTGGCAGCAGCCCAGCCGGCCCCTGTCAGTCCGTCCGGCCCAGGGCGGCCGGCCGTGTCGGCCCCCTCCCCTCCCCTCCCGCCGGGGCCGTATTTCAAGTGTCGCGCGCGGAGGGCCCGGCAAACACTCTTCGCCCGGCGCGGGTTTGCTTTTCGACGTGAGCGTCGGCAATTGCCTGCCGGCCGATGCCGCGCGACCGCCGCGTCGCTGGACCCGTGTTATTACGGTTGAAAAAGCGCTGTGAACCGGGCTTGTTTGTCGTTGGTCGACATGGCGTTTTGTCCCAGCGTGATGTCGCAGAAATGCCGTGCGACCACGATGTGGCTGTTGGCCGCTCCCATCGTGGCGGAACGAAGTTGCATCACGAACTCTCCTCAACCTCACACAATCTCGCAGCAATGTGGATGCAAAAGTATCTGCAGTTTTGCCGCCGTCTCGTTGCCTATTGCACGGTTTTGTCCCTGATAAATGTTTGTGAATAGGCTCTTCGCAAGAGATGTAACGGCCAACAACCACGTGCTCACTGCTTTCACTCACTCACTCACTCACTCACTCACTCACTCACTCACTCACTCACTCAATCAATCAATCAATCAATCAATCAATCAATCACTTACTTACCCACCCACTGCCTTCCACCGTTTGTGCATCATCACAAAATGTGTTTTCTGATCGAAAGCTCATGTTTTTGTTTTGGTCTTCCCGATAGGAATGACCCCGTCTAGCATACCTATTTGTCTTGCCCTTTTTTATTAACTGCGTCCACCTTATTATGCCGTGATACCCTCTTCTCCCGAGTATCTTTTGTTTGAATATGTTTTTATCTAGAGCCTCTTTCAAGGAACTAGTGCTTCCACATATTGGTCCCTGCGCTTGCATTACACGTGCTTGGAGCGTCTTCTGGCCCTGCAGCGGCTGTATGTCTGTTGTTTCCGTACATCTGTGGGTGGCCAACGAACGCGTTCCCGGTCGCCCGTCCCTGCATCGACCGTCATCTTTCCCTGCATGGACCGTCGTTTGTACCTGCATTGGACGTCGTCTGTCCCTGCTTTGAACGTCGTCTGTCCCTGCATTGACCGCCGTCTGTCCCTGCATTGGACGTCGTCTGTCCCTGCATTGACCGCCGTCTGTCCCGTGCCGTGACAGCCGTCCGTCCTGGGCCGGGTCTGTCTCCGGTATGACTGCGGTCTGTTCTTGCCTTGACTGCCCCATGTCCCGTGCCGTGACAGCCGTCCGTCCTGGCCTGGGTCTGTCTCCGGTATGACTGCGGTCTGTTCTTGCCTTGACTGCCACATGTGCCGTGCCGTGACAGCCGTCCGTCCTGGGCCGGGTCTGTCTCCGGTATGACTGCGGTCTGTCCTTGCCTTGACTGCCCCATGTCCCGTGCCGTGACAGCCGTCCGTCCTGGGCTGTCCAGGTGCTGAAGCGACGCGGCCGCAACGTGCACGGCCACGCCACTGACTCGTGCATCGAGCGCATCATCTACTACGGCCGGGCGGAGCCGGAGGCGCGGCCGGCGCCGGTGCCCGGCGGCCGGCACGAGGTCACGCCCCGCTCCGGCGACGCCGTGGTCGTGTTCGAGCCGCCGGACTTCACCGGTACGTGGGGCGCCGCCCCACCGACGGGGCGCGCCTTCAGGGCGCGCTGGCGGCGGGAAACGCCAGGGCAATGGTATCCACGAGCCCGGAGGCGTGGGGGGGGGGGGAAGGGAGAAACACTGGAAACGGACAGTTTTCGTCTGTGGGGGAGGTGGGTCGCGGCCATCGACAGTGGATATGTTTCTGGGACGCCTGTTTTCGTGGACTCTTGTCGTTGCCTGGATTAGAGCTGGCCGTGCCGGTCAGTCTCAGGCAACACCGTTTGGGCACCTGTACTGGCCGCCCAAGCCATACATTTCCGGATTGACGGTGTTGGGCGACACAGTCCAGGGACCGGGGCCGATGCTCGAAGTGGCATCAGTCTGCCGCGAGGCTGTGACCGGAGCTTGGCTCGGTCCTGGCCGGCGCAGCTCACGGGCGTCAGGAGTCGCTCTCCTCCGCCAGCTCGTCATCGATGTCTGCCGCCGGCCCGCGCGGCTCTCCACGCCGGCAGCCGTCCCTGTGGGCCCATGTCGGCCCCTGGCGTGGCGCCACGTGCCTCTGGGCGGCGGTCACGGTCCACGCGGCGGATCCGCCTCTAAGCTGCGGCAGTAACGACGCCGCTGTGTGATTGCAGAGCGGCCTGGCAGAGCTGGCCGGGCTCCCAGTGGCCGCTATTGTCCAAAGTCCCCGCCGACTGGGCGGACGGCGACGGGCGACCCGGTCCACCGCCGTCGCCGTCGCCGTCGGCTGGCCCAGTCCGGCTTTACTGCGCTCTGGGGTGGCCCGCTGCGCGCCGTCGCGCGCCGCCCTTGCGCGGTAATCGTCTCACGAGGCCGGATGAGCGGATCTGGACGGCCGGCCGGCACGGGGCCGCCTGGGCACCGGGCCCGCGTCTCCTCACCCAGAGGCGGGCCTGGTCACGGCACGGGCACTGTGGCACGCCGTCTGGAGTTGGAGGCCCCGTACTGCGTTACAGTAGCCGATATGGGGATGGGGATCGTAGCGTCGCGAAAGAAGGCTGTTGGACCGTCTTGTGCGAGTGCGTGATCGAGGTTTGCACAAAGGCCCGTGCTTGACAAAAAACAAAACAATGCGGACGAAAGCGGACGGAATATCTGGAGCTTGCTTGTCGGTACACGGCAATCTGTAGTAAATGATTCTTCTCTTTGACCTGAGAGGGCAGAGCAGAGCATAAATCCATACTGCGGTCCGGGCGGCTGACCCGCGGGGTCATTTTGTAATTTATCTTTGTTTGAAGTATTCCGCCAGCCACCAAATATTCCTGCCGCCGCCGAATCACGCTCTGTTGGATGTGGCTGGTCCCTTGAATGCGGTCGGCCGGCGGGTTGAGTAATGGTGCCGGCCTGTGTGCTGCGCTGGCCGACTCCGGCGTCATCTGTCACGGCGGTGTCCCACCAGACGTCGCCTCCGCCGCTGCCTGACTGGTTCAGTGTCGGCTGATCCCGTCACCGCCTGCCTGACTTGTTCAGTGTCGGCTGACCCCGTCACCGCCTGACTAACTAGTTCAGTGTCGGCTGACTCCGTCACCGCCCGACCAGTTCATGTCGGCTGACTCCGTCACCGCCTGATTAGTTCATTATCTGGTGACTCCGTCACCGATGGTTCATTATCGGCCGACTCCGTCAGCGCCTGGCTAACTAGTTCGTGTTGGCTGACTCCGTCATCGCCTGAATAAAGTTCAGCGCCGGCTGACTCCGTCATCGCCTGACTATAGTTCTGCACCGGCTGACTCCGTCACTGCCTGACTAGTTCAGCGCCAGCTGACTCCGTCACTGCCTGACTAGTTCAGTGTCAGCTGGCTCCGCCGCTTGCCTTAGTAGTTCGGTGCTGGCGAAATTCTGCCGGAATCCGGGCATGTTTGAACAGCGCTCGGACTAGTATCCTTTTTGTAAGCCGTTGTTCGCTGGAAATTGAATCTAGACCTGCTGAAGTCCTGTCCAAACAACGTATAAAGCATTCCAATCATTGCAAACGAAAATAGACCACCATTTGATCTGTGCTCTTCATCATAATGTAAATCTTCTCAATTTATTCTGAATTCCGCTTGCGAAAATCTTGATGTAATGATGCTGTTTGGTTTGCATGCTGATGGAGGGCGGGAAGTGGAAAACAGATTTCGTGCGCCGTTCGTTGCGGAGCTCTTGTTTTCGTCCTCCCGGGCACTATACTGCCCGTGCGTACACGTAGCTTAACGAACTGTACGTCAGACGCCAGTCCGTGGATCTGTATCGTTGTGATATTGAGCCCCGAGTATCCCGAGTGCGATTGCACGCAGCCCCACGGCTGAGGCTGGCCACTTGATACAGCGGCGGCTCGGGGTTTCCGTTGACCAGACGTCGCCTGACCCCGGCTGTGGCGGCCCGCGGCCAGACGCCAGCGGTCGGGCGCGGCTGGAGCTCAGCCGCGGCCCTGCCG
>NW_023596136.1:29098522-29126365 GCF_011947565.3 Pollicipes pollicipes | reverse complement strand
AGAATCACGAGCACGACAGAGTCAACCGCCGACGGTCGTAGGGTCCGAGCTAAAGAAGTCACAGAAGCTCTCTCACTGAATTTGAAACAGCCATACAAGCTCTCACAGTCACAGACACCCATAGTTACAGCAGCATCTCTCAGCCCTCCGTCGAGCAACGAGTCGAGTCGAGTAACGTCGAGCACTTGAATGGCATTTTGTTGTCACGGAATCGCGGCGCCCTACCCATAACGATATGTGTTTTTATAGGTTAGGACGACGACTAAACCATATAAACCATATAAACAAAGTCCGATGCCAATCAAATTCGTCGCACAACTGAAACAGGAATATGCGCGACGTCATTGTTACGGCAGGCAGTGATTCAAGCGGATGATATTAAAGTAGTGCAGACCTCCTAAATTACTACCCATCTCACCAAAGTTGAAGCATAGAGTTATAAAGAAATTGCGTGTACGGAGTAAGTACCAGGCACCAAGTGAAGGATTTCCATTGGTGCTCCTCCACCCTATTTCTACCTCGAAATGACAACAAAGGATTTCAGCCACTAGAAAGCTGACCCTCAACGATAAATGTAAGTGTATATATATATATATATATATATATATATACACACATAAATGTGTAAATCCACAATTGTCATGCATCGTCCACCGTATGCGGCTATTTCTTCATTTGCCACGTCAAATTTAACAGCCTTTTCGAAATAAAGCTTGGTTGGTGAGGAAACTTGTCAATCACTAGTGACACAGGGTAACGAGCGCATCTCAGTGCACTCGCGGTTTGGCCATGAGCGCCCTTCCAGATCGCTCAACAGCAAATGCATCTTACTACGGATGTTGCCAAAAGCAGCGCGTACTCGCAAGCTATTCCACAACGTTAAATTATCCCATGAGACGGCGCGCTCCCTACTTTGACACTTAGTGCTCTTCCGCACCCTGTTGTACTCGAGTTCCACTGTTACTCCGATTTCAGAGGTTAGTTACAGAAACACGTTTTTTACCGCCTTCAATAAGACTCCCCGGTCCGGAATGCCATCCAATTTCACCCAGGACAGGGCCATCCAATCCCGCGTCTTAAGCGTGGTTACGTGAACTCCAAACGCGAGATTAGAAACGGACTGACCGGACTAATCGGAACACTATCGGACGCCGATGCTGCACGCCGGCTGCGAGCCGGACACGCCGCGGTGCCGCAGTAGCGGCGCACTCACAGGAGCGGTCCAGCACCTCCGGTACGGCGCTGATGACGAAGCTGAGCCGCTCGGTCAGCGGGTGGTCGCCGCCGACGGAGGCGGCCAGCGCCTCGCCCAGCACGGCGTTCAGGGTGACCGGATTCAGCAGCTGGTGCGGCGCCCGGACAGTGCTCACCTGACGAAACACCGGCGCTCCGTCAGGCATGGCGGTCGCCGGCCGGGCACGCCTAGCCGGTCACGCCCTGACACCGGCCAATCACATCCCGACACCGGGCAATCGCGCCCTCACACCGGCCAATCACACCCCGACACCGGCCAATCGCGCCCCGATACCGGCCAATCACGCGCTGATACCGGCCAATCACGCCCGGACGCCGGCCAACGACGTGCTGACACCGGCCAATCACGCACTGACACCGGCCAATGACGCGCTGACACCGGCCAATCACGCCCGGACAACGGCCAATCACACCCGACACCGGCCAATCACGCCCTGACACCGGCCAATCACGCCCCTGACACCAGCCAAAATCACGCGTGACACCGGTAGTCATAATGATGGTACAGTTCAGTCACGGCTGGCACCAGTCCAGACACATACCACTGGTCCCAATAATTACGCATCAGCCAATACCAAAATTCATTGGTGGCATAACTTGTGGAAGGCGGGCGCTTGTCAACACCACTGCGAGACTATTTAGATCCGAAACACCACTCAGTGAACGGGCGACCAGTGCGACAGTCACAGACGGCAGCCAAAAGCCCACTCCACCTCCGTCTGGGGAGGGACCCCCACCGGACTGACCAGCTCGAACAGCGTCGGCAGAGCCGGGAGCCGAACTCGCCGTCGGCCAGCAGCAGGAAGCGGCAGCAGCGTGACCAGGTGCTCCACCAGACGGCGTCCACAGCAGGTGGTTCAGCAGCGCCGCGTTCACCAGAGACAGCCTGCCGCACAGCCCCGCGGCCTCAGAGGCCGAGTGGTAGGACGTGGTCGACGTGGGGTGGGACACGGCGGGGAGCATGCCCTCCGCGCGGTATTTTGAACGGTCACGTGTTCAAACAGAGGTGAGAAAACTATCATCTCAGATGATTGCAAATATGCCAACAATGATTAAAGTGGAGATCAGATGGTGCATCATCTGTGAGATGGGAATCATCAATAAATCACGCTACGCCTTCGTGGTCATTTTCAACGCTCCCTTCCCCTGGTCACGCCCTGGTTACTCTGAGCGAGCCCCCGCTACCCTGGTTATGCTGTTAAGCGTAACGTCCCAAAAGGCAACGTCCGTTTGGTTCCCAATGACGCCACACATGCAAAAAATGGCGGGCGAATTCCTTGTCATGACAGGAAGCCAACAACATTCGGATTCAGCGAATTAATTAATTTACATTATTAGCATGACTTGCTACTATACCCGGGCGTAACATCACGCCATCCATAACCTACCCTCCCTCGCTTCTTACGCTTTCGTTGCGCCTCAGTGAAAAGACTTCCCCCTTCCCGTGTAACATATTTATGGACGGCCACTTAGGCAAGTACGCGGTATAGCCTGGTGCCGGTCACCTGGGCTCTACGTCGGCAGTGACTTAGTCAGCTAGTGCCGAACACGGGACAAAGGTGAGATCCAGCAGCTAAACGATCCGGATAACTGCAGTCGGAGAATATGACGCAGAGGGGAATGTGAGGATCAAAAGACGCCGGACCTATTGTGCGGCTTGGCATTTACTGTCCGCGAGCGTAATGAAGGGATCAGAAGCGGGGGACGCGCCACCAGAAGGCACGAGCAGGCCAGCACCGAGGAGCCGCGTCCGGCCACGCCAAAACCCCGCAGCCCACGGCGACGGCGATATCACCAGCAGCGAGCAGCGCTAGCCCGACAGAAATGGTCCACATCAGATAAGTGCGGATATTTTACATGGCATTGGCCTGGAAATCATCTGGAGGGAAGTCACCTCCCGCGGCTCGAAATACGCTCCAGCACTCCGAGTGCGCCTCTAAATGAAGACAAATTGTCGGGAGCTGGCCGGCCGGCAGGTCGTAGTGTGGGGTGTCCAGGAGAACAGTGACGAAGTGCTCACCTCGAACACGATGGAGGCCAGGCGCATGGCTAAGCGGAGGACTCAGGGAGGTCAAATTGGCAGAAACAGCGCAGGCCATCGTGTTTTGGGTAACGCCAGAGGCACATATGAAAAATTACAAACGATGTGATTTTGTCGTTTTGCTGTGTTTCCGTGTTAATGATAAAAGTACTAAATATAACTTGCATTAGAAAGTAAACACCAAAAATACTTGTGCCAACGGTACCCATCCACAGAACCTATCCACCCAACTTTTGACGTATATTACGCATCACGTTATACATGTTGGTAGATGCGTCCCAAGACGGCCCCGGACTTTGCAACAGAGTTCAAAACAATTTTGAAATTCCGAATTATTCGCATGGTTATATCTCAGCAAAATGCCGGTGAAGCAGAGTGGACCCAAGGGATCCCGAGGTACAGACGCATGCGCCTTGTGCGACCCCGATTCATTTTGCCAAGAGCTGGTATATTACGGCTGAGCTAGCCGAAGCGTACGGAGCAGAGTCCGGTTTAGGCTGACGACAAAGTAGTAGTTAACGCGTCTGCGTTACCCGCTAAACGTTTGGAAAACCAGAGGTACGGTGTTCGATTCCCCGCGGTGCCCGCCCTTCCTGTTGGCGTGAGAGGCAGGCCACGCCATATAGCCCCAGCAGCTGAGTGTGCCATGACGGCGGTGCAGTGCCCGGCCACTGATGTGTCAGCCAAACAGCTAGAACGGTCGCCCCATTGATTACAAAAAAACGAGGCCGTCTGCAAAAAAAAGCCAAGGGCGACATCCGGCTGTTATTTTTCTAGATGAGTTTGCCCTGTCCGCATACTCACTGAGCTTTTAGCAGGAGTGCCACGGAACGGTGCAGTGTTCCGGCCAGCGAGAACTGCCGTGACGAGTGAGGCTGCTCGCTGTCATCCTCATCGGGGTCCGAGCCTGCCCCCGACGGCCGTCCCGGGCCTGCGCCGGCCGGGCGCAGCAAGTCACCTGCGGACACAGGGACGGAGGAGTCACCGCGGCCGCTCTCACTGCGCCGCACGCGGGCGGACCAGCGGGTCACCTGCGGACACGGGGACGGAGGAGTCACCGCGGCCGCTCTCACTGCGCTGCACAAGGACGGATGGACGAGGTCAACTGTGGGCACGGGGACGGAGAAGTCACCGCGGCCGCTCTTACCTGCACTGCACAAGGACGGACGGACGAGGTCACCTGTGGACACGGGGACGGAGAAGTCACCGCAGTCACTCTCACCGCGCTGCACACGGGCGGACACGGGGACGGAGGAGTCACCGCAGCCACTCTCACTGCGCTGCACACGGGCGGACACGGGAACGGAGGAGTCACCGCGGCCACTCTCACTGCGCTGCACACGGGCGGACCATCTCCGAGGCCCCGGCGGCCGCAGCACGCGGAGGTCGGCAGGGCCGCGGCTGAGCTCCAGCCGCGCCCGACCGCTGGCGTCTGGCCGCGGGCCGCCACAGCCGGGGTCAGGCGACGTCTGGTCAACGGAAACCCCGAGCCGCCGCTGTATCAAGTGGCCAGCCTCAGCCGTGGGGCTGCGTGCAATCGCACTCGGGATACTCGGGGCTCAATATCACAACGATACAGATCCACGGACTGGCGTCTGACGTACAGTTCGTTAAGCTACGTGTACGCACGGGCAGTATAGTGCCCGGGAGGACGAAAACAAGAGCTCCGCAACGAACGGCGCACGAAATCTGTTTTCCACTTCCCGCCCTCCATCAGCATGCAAACCAAACAGCATCATTACATCAAGATTTTCGCAAGCGGAATTCAGAATAAATTGAGAAGATTTACATTATGATGAAGAGCACAGATCAAATGGTGGTCTATTTTCGTTTGCAATGATTGGAATGCTTTATACGTTGTTTGGACAGGACTTCAGCAGGTCTAGATTCAATTTCCAGCGAACAACGGCTTACAAAAAGGATACTAGTCCGAGCGCTGTTCAAACATGCCCGGATTCCGGCAGAATTTCGCCAGCACCGAACTACTAAGGCAAGCGGCGGAGCCAGCTGACACTGAACTAGTCAGGCAGTGACGGAGTCAGCTGGCGCTGAACTAGTCAGGCAGTGACGGAGTCAGCCGGTGCAGAACTATAGTCAGGCGATGACGGAGTCAGCCGGCGCTGAACTTTATTCAGGCGATGACGGAGTCAGCCAACACGAACTAGTTAGCCAGGCGCTGACGGAGTCGGCCGATAATGAACCATCGGTGACGGAGTCACCAGATAATGAACTAATCAGGCGGTGACGGAGTCAGCCGACATGAACTGGTCGGGCGGTGACGGAGTCAGCCGACACTGAACTAGTTAGTCAGGCGGTGACGGGGTCAGCCGACACTGAACAAGTCAGGCAGGCGGTGACGGGATCAGCCGACACTGAACCAGTCAGGCAGCGGCGGAGGCGACGTCTGGTGGGACACCGCCGTGACAGATGACGCCGGAGTCGGCCAGCGCAGCACACAGGCCGGCACCATTACTCAACCCGCCGGCCGACCGCATTCAAGGGACCAGCCACATCCAACAGAGCGTGATTCGGCGGCGGCAGGAATATTTGGTGGCTGGCGGAATACTTCAAACAAAGATAAATTACAAAATGACCCCGCGGGTCAGCCGCCCGGACCGCAGTATGGATTTATGCTCTGCTCTGCCCTCTCAGGTCAAAGAGAAGAATCATTTACTACAGATTGCCGTGTACCGACAAGCAAGCTCCAGATATTCCGTCCGCTTTCGTCCGCATTGTTTTGTTTTTTGTCAAGCACGGGCCTTTGTGCAAACCTCGATCACGCACTCGCACAAGACGGTCCAACAGCCTTCTTTCGCGACGCTACGATCCCCATCCCCATATCGGCTACTGTAACGCAGTACGGGGCCTCCAACTCCAGACGGCGTGCCACAGTGCCCGTGCCGTGACCAGGCCCGCCTCTGGGTGAGGAGACGCGGGCCCGGTGCCCAGGCGGCCCCGTGCCGGCCGGCCGTCCAGATCCGCTCATCCGGCCTCGTGAGACGATTACCGCGCAAGGGCGGCGCGCGACGGCGCGCAGCGGGCCACCCCAGAGCGCAGTAAAGCCGGACTGGGCCAGCCGACGGCGACGGCGACGGCGGTGGACCGGGTCGCCCGTCGCCGTCCGCCCAGTCGGCGGGGACTTTGGACAATAGCGGCCACTGGGAGCCCGGCCAGCTCTGCCAGGCCGCTCTGCAATCACACAGCGGCGTCGTTACTGCCGCAGCTTAGAGGCGGATCCGCCGCGTGGACCGTGACCGCCGCCCAGAGGCACGTGGCGCCACGCCAGGGGCCGACATGGGCCCACAGGGACGGCTGCCGGCGTGGAGAGCCGCGCGGGCCGGCGGCAGACATCGATGACGAGCTGGCGGAGGAGAGCGACTCCTGACGCCCGTGAGCTGCGCCGGCCAGGACCGAGCCAAGCTCCGGTCACAGCCTCGCGGCAGACTGATGCCACTTCGAGCATCGGCCCCGGTCCCTGGACTGTGTCGCCCAACACCGTCAATCCGGAAATGTATGGCTTGGGCGGCCAGTACAGGTGCCCAAACGGTGTTGCCTGAGACTGACCGGCACGGCCAGCTCTAATCCAGGCAACGACAAGAGTCCACGATAACAGGCGTCCCAGAAACATATCCACTGTCGATGGCCGCGACCCAACTCCCCCACAGACGAAAACTGTCCGTTTCCAGTGTTTCTCCCTCCCCCCCCCCCCACGCCTCCGGGCTCGTGGATACCATTGCCCTGGCGTTTCCCGCCGCCAGCGCGCCCTGAAGGCGCGCCCCGTCGGTGGGGGCGGCGCCCCACGTACCGGTGAAGTCCGGCGGCTCGAACACGACCACGGCGTCGCCGGAGCGGGGCGTGACCTCGTGCCGGCCGCCGGGCACCGGCGCCGGCCGCGCCTCCGGCTCCGCCCGGCCGTAGTAGATGATGCGCTCGATGCACGAGTCAGTGGCGTGGCCGTGCACGTTGCGGCCGCGTCGCTTCAGCACCTGGACAGCCCAGGACGGACGGCTGTCACGGCACGGGACATGTGGCAGTCAAGGCAAGGACAGACCGCAGTCATACCGGAGACAGACCCGGCCCAGGACGGACGGCTGTCACGGCACGGGACATGTGGCAGTCAAGGCAAGAACAGACCGCAGTCATACCGGAGACAGACCCGGCCCAGGACGGACGGCTGTCACGGCACGGGACATGTGGCAGTCAAGGCAAGAACAGACCGCAGTCATACCGGAGACAGACCCGGCCCAGGACGGACGGCTGTCACGGCACGGGACATGTGGCAGTCAAGGCAAGAACAGACCGCAGTCATACCGGAGACAGACCCGGCCCAGGACGGACGGCTGTCACGGCACGGGACATGTGGCAGTCAAGGCAAGGACAGACCGCAGTCATACCGGAGACAGACCCGGCCCAGGACGGACGGCTGTCACGGCACGGGACATGTGGCAGTCAAGGCAAGAACAGACCGCAGTCATACCGGAGACAGACCCGGCCCAGGACGGACGGCTGTCACGGCACGGGACATGTGGCAGTCAAGGCAAGGACAGACCGCAGTCATACCGGATACAGACCCGGCCCAGGACGGACGGCTGTCACGGCACGGGACAGACGGCGGTCAATGCAGGGACAGACGACGTCCAATGCAGGGACAGACGGCGGTCAATGCAGGGACAGACGACGTTCAAAGCAGGGACAGACGACGTCCAATGCAGGTACAAACGACGGTCCATGCAGGGAAAGATGACGGTCGATGCAGGGACGGGCGACCGGGAACGCGTTCGTTGGCCACCCACAGATGTACGGAAACAACAGACATACAGCCGCTGCAGGGCCAGAAGACGCTCCAAGCACGTGTAATGCAAGCGCAGGGACCAATATGTGGAAGCACTAGTTCCTTGAAAGAGGCTCTAGATAAAAACATATTCAAACAAAAGATACTCGGGAGAAGAGGGTATCACGGCATAATAAGGTGGACGCAGTTAATAAAAAAGGGCAAGACAAATAGGTATGCTAGACGGGGTCATTCCTATCGGGAAGACCAAAACAAAAAAATGAGCTTTCGATCAGAAAACACATTTGTGATGATGCACAAACGGTGGAAGGCAGTGGGTGGGTAAGTAAGTGATTGATTGATTGATTGATTGATTGATTGATTGAGTGAGTGAGTGAGTGAGTGAGTGAGTGAGTGAGTGAGTGAGTGAGTGAGTGAGTGAAAGCAGTGAGCACGTGGTTGTTGGCCGTTGCATCTCTTGCGAAGAGCCTATTCACAAACATTTATCAGGGACAAAACCGTGCAATAGCAACGAGAACGGCGGCAAACTGCAGATACTTTTTGCATCCACATTGCTGCGAGATTGTGTGAGGTGAGGACGTTCGTGATGCAACTTCGTTCCGCCACGATGGGAGCGGCCAACAGCCACATCGTGGTCGCACGGCATTTCGGCGACATCACGCTGGGACAAAACGCCATGTCGACAACGACAAACAAGCCCGGTTCACAGCGCTTTTTCAACCGTAATAACATGGTCCAGCGACGCGGCGGTCGCGCGGCATCGGCCGGCAGGCAATTGCCGACGCTCACGTCGAAAAGCAAACCCGCGCCGGGCGAAGAGTGTTTGCCGGGCCCTCCGCGCGCGACACTTGAATACGGCCCGGCGGGAGGGGAGGGGAGGGGGCCGACACGGCCGGCGGCCCTGGGCCGGACGGACTGACAGGGGCCGGCTGGGCTGCTGCCAGACTCCAAATGACAGAGCCACTTCCGTCGGACACATCGGCCACAAACGGCGGGGCACGATGCATACGCGGCATCTGTTTTGACAGATCCGGGAGTGATATGCGTCGGGTCCAGATAGCCGCGGTCCAATGAATACGAAGGGGCTGGCACTGACTACGCGCGTCTTCAGTCAGCCTTCTCCGATATCATCTCTGGCAAGGGAAGTTACAGGCAACTCAAATATTAATCTGGTGAGGCAAACTGATAGTTGCCTAAGCTCCTAAGCGGAAAACACCTAACCGGGCTCTGTTAGGGGAAAATGAGCAGGAATAAGTCTTCACCAACATCCATAAGTACCATGCGTGTCTGGTTGAATTCTCCACTGACGCGTCCCAGCGGGGCCGCCGCTCAGCGCCGCCCGCTCGCCCGGTCCACCTCACCTCGCCGCCGATCTGGTCCACCAGCACGGCCTCGGCGGCCGGCGGCTCGCCCTCCGCCAGCGCTCGCCGCCGGATCCGCCGCCGCCGCTCGGCTAGCTCAGCCCGTGACGTCACGTTGCGGCCGGTGACGTCAGCCGGGCGCACGTTAGCGTTCTCGTCCGCCGCGGTCGGCGGCTGGTTGGCGTTCAGCGCGTCAGCAGCACTGTCCTCGATGACAGTGGCCTGGCTGGCTTCGGTGTCGTCGCCGGTCTTCCCGTCGGTTGTGTCCTCCGTGCACGCACCGATCTTGTTTCGCACCTTGTTCCCTTGATTGTCCTCAATACTGTGATCCGTGCCGGTTCCGATGACATCTCCCGTGCCGTCTCCGGCGTCGTCTCGGCTCCCGTCTCCGGTCTCGTGCCCCAGCAGCGGCTCGCCGTCCACAGGTGTCCAATCACCGGCGGGCGATGTCGCTTCAGTCGAGCCGGCCTCGGCTGTCTCCTGCGACCCGCCCGGAGAGGCGGCCGGCTCCTCCGTCTCAGGAGACACCGCCGGCTCCGTCTCAGGAGACACCGCCAGCTCCGCCTCGGGCGACGCTGCCGGCTCCGTCTCGGGAGACACCGCCGGCTCCGCCTCGGGCGACGCCGCCGGCCCCGCCTCGGGAGACGCGTCCGGGCTGGTGTGCATCGGCTCGTGGTGGGCGGACGACGTCGGCGGCTGCCCCGGCTCCGACAGGCCCAGCTGCCGGCGCGCGGCGGCGATCTCGGCCGGCGAGGCCAGTCGCTCCATCCGGGAGAGCCTGTGGACCGGCCGGCGCCGTCAGTGTCGGCCGCGTGCAGTCGGCACGGTCGGCACGGCGCGGCTCCAGCCGGGCGCCAGGCGCCACACGGCGTGCGCGGCACGCGAGCGAATGGTTCGAACCGATTCCAACGCATCGTGCATAGGAGGAAGGCAATACTCATGGATAAAACGGATGACATAGTCACAGAGTAATCGTCATAGAATAAAGGACGTCATAGAAGAAGGGAAACACATTGCAAAGGCCCACTAAAACGCCAAAACTTCCTGGTCCTAATACAGTGAGATATCAGTACACACACACACGCACGCACGCACGCACGCACGCACGCACGCACGCACGCACGCACGCACGCACACACACACACACACACACACACACACACACACACACACACACACACACACACACACACACACACACACACACGCCGCTATATATATATATATATATATATATATATATATATATATATATATACAGTGATACAGTGAGATATTGGGCTACACAAGATGTTGAGTAAGCAAAACACATTACGGCATCCGTACTCCATCTAGCCCACGTCACGATCAGTCCAAGCTGGCGCAGCACATACGGTGCTAACGGTTCAGGTCATTTCGCTGCCATCCGCGCAGCACGAGCAGACACTGCTCACCCTGCCCCGTCACCTCCCACCGGCGGCCTAGCCCCGTCCGTGCCAACGCAAGACGTCGCCCATCCTAACCCAGCACCTCCCGCCGGCGGCCGAGCCCCACCCGTGCCAACGCAAGACGCCGCTCGTCCTAACCTGGCACCTCCCGCCGGCGGCCAAGCCCCGTCCGTGCCAACGCAAGACGTCGCTCATCCTAACCCGGCACCTCCCGCCGGCGGCCAAGCCCCGCCCGTGCCAACGCAAGACGCCGCTCATCTTAACGATCACCTCCCGCCGGCGGCCGAGCCCCGCCCGTGCCGACACTCACCGCGCCTGGTTGTCGCGCCGCAGCGCGGCCAACTCGTCCTGCGCGCGTTCACGGTCGGCCCGTTCATGCAGCAGCCGCTCCTCCAGGCGGCGCTGGCGCCGGCCGGCGCGCTCCGCCTCCACGGCCCGCTGCTGCTCGGCCAGCAGCCGGCGCTGGGCCTCAGCTCGCCGCCGCCGCAGCGCCAGCATCGTGTCTGCCGGGCGGGGGACGCCGTCAGCGGCCGGGGTCGGCGGAGCGGGCCGGCCCGGCGGCGGCTCTGGCGGCTGCCGCGGCGCCCGGGGGCTAGACACGGGCTGCTTGTGTCTATCAGTATGGATGAGAACTGGCTCCCACCGCCGCGCACCTGCTGGTCTGTCTGCCTCCTGACAGTGGGCCCGTCAGGTGGCGACCTGCTTGATCGCATCGGGTGTTTTGTTGCAGAGCCCGCCGTGAAAAGGGGTGTGGGGGGAGGGGGCAATCGCATTGGTCGACGTGACGAATAAGAACGGACCCCTTAGGTTGAGAAAAGAGAACTGGCTCAGAAACAAGGCACGGTGCCCAGTGATGGTCAATAACGATCCGAACGACATCGTCCAGCCTGTTCTTCTTCGAGTCTGTCGGCGAGGCAACAAAGCACAATCGCAGACAGGGTGCGCCGGCACGGTTGCGCGCAGAAGATGCTCGAGCGCCGGGTGCTCCGACAATACGGAGCGAATGCTGCGCAGCGACAGCACAACATCTTCAGTCAAATGGAGGTCACTCTGACCGAGCAGAGGGGAATGTGTTGCACGTTTCCATTCGTCCAGAGTATGTGTGTGGGTGTGGGAGGGGGGAGGGGGGGGGAGGGGGCAGCCAGCCACCGCACTACCACGGTCCGACGATGCCTCTCCCTCCCACACCGTCCTCCCCGCCCCTAACACCTGCCCGCGTCCCTGCCGCCGCCCTACCCTGTATGGAGGAGACGGTGAGCTGGCGGTGAGCGCTGGCAGCCGCCTCCAGCTCCTGTCGCTGCCGCTGCTGCTGCTCCAGGTGCCGAGCCAACGTGTTGGCCAGGTGGGTCTGCATCTCAGCCTCATAGCTGTGGGAGGGGGAGGGGGGGGGGTCAGAACTAGCAGAGGACCACGCACTGGAGGGAATGTAGACAAGGCACGATGGCGGGGGACTGACGAAGTGTAAAACGATCGTTATAACCGGCGCAAGGGCACAATATCGGGGTCACTGTGGGATCATAGGATGGAGTTTACTGGGGAAGAATAACGCAGTCATATTAACTGGAGCTAGGTCACAGTGTAAAGAAAACTGACGACTTACACGATAAGGGTAAGGTAAACCAGGATCAGTCAACCATAGTTTCATGGAATATTTGCGAATTGCTGGGAGAGATTAGTACCACGGATAAAACAATTGCTCGGACTATAGACCCCGTCCGTCGTGTCACTGAATAGGATGCACACGGCCTTTCCCGGTACATTCAGTTGACAGGGCGCTGGACTCGCAATCAGAAGAACCCAGTTCGAATCCTAGCAATTCCAATAACATTCAACCTGCGACACAAACATGGTTAAGAGTCAAATGCCATCCAATCCTTCTGAGGACTCAATACCACCCGACGACATCTGACCGTGGCACTGTGCACATACTGACGCACCAGTCAAGGACCATAGTCTGAAAAATTATTCATCCATGATCAAGCAATCACAGTGACTTTCTGCAGCCCGACCAGTGTAAAAGCAATCTGGCTGCTTTAACACCAATTAAGTACAGTAAAACTGGCGTTTAAAAACAAAACCCCACGTCAGTAAAGTACTTAGTTGAAACATCAATAACCATGGGTTTTGTGGGAAAAGGTTCACAAACAGCCATCTGGCACGTCCTGCCAGATGTTCAGCAAATAAGAACCTAAAAAGTTTCAGCGCAGTTCTCTCAACCGACTCAAGCACGACGCCCTGATCTGCCATACATTATATCATCTAGCATGATGTTGGATCCGTCTACCAAGGATAGACCACACACAAACGACACTGGCATGGGGCTAACTGATGACAATCATACAAAGCACTGGCATGGAGTGCTTTGTGGCATCAATGATGGCAATCATACAAGACTTTCTCTAAATCGCACTTCGTCACAATTGAAACAGATGCTACTCAACCATTTAATACATTTCAGCACACAGACACATGCAGTGCAGTGTGAAGTTCCATAGCAATGGGGTTGAACTTGTCTCTTCCCTCCTCCCACCACAAAAAGAAGACGCTTGAAGTATTTTGCACCGGACCAGCCCTGAATGCAAGCCCGCTCTGCAGGAGACACCAAACTCTCACTCACTCTCAGTGGTGTACCCCCAGACCACGATCCACCTCACCTGCCCCCCCCCCCCCCCCCCCCCGAGTCGACGGGCCCTCTGCCGGCTGACCTGACAACCTGCTGCTGGATGCGGCGCAGCTGCGGCAGGCTGAAGGCCAGGCGGACGCGGCGCTCGTCCGCCGTCTGGCTCAGCGGGTGGTCCGGATCGCAGAGGCGCAGCAGGCTGAGCGAGCGGCCGCACTGGTACAGGCTGCCCGACAGATCCTGTGGGTACAGCCTGGGGTCACCACACACTCCACCGCCAGCTGTCGCACGGCGAGTCATACTCAACGCGGGCCTGAGGATCTTGAGGGATCATCCCTGCTCTCAAACTTCAGTCATACGACATCACACCTACCAGCATATTCATAATATTTTTTAATACAAAAATGATCTGAGCCCCCACCTCTGGGAAAAGGACATTCCCCGCGGTGGGTCCACAGACACCCACCAGCACGACCGAAAAGAACACCTCGCCTCGCAACCGGCGTCACGTCATACCTCGGGTCCCCACCGGCGTGGGACGGCCGCCCCCCGCCCAGCACGGACCACGCTACAAAAGGGACGCCAGCATGACGCCGACCACAGCCCTAAAGTCGCTCCTGCCAGAGTCACCTTGAGGAACTGAGGATGGTCGTTATCGGTGCCGACCACCACGGGCTGGAAGGCCGACGTCCAGAACGTCTCATCCCGGCTCTGGTGGGCCTCCGGCACCTCCCGCACGGGGAACTCGTCGTAGGGATCACGGCAGATGCCCTCCATCAGCCAGCCCGTCAGAAACCTGTCCCACACACGTGCACAGCCGGTGAGCGGATCACAGCGACGCATGCGGGGCACGCAGCCCACAGCGGCAGGTTTTTTTCCGCATGCGACGTCGCGGGGAAGGCTAGAAATGGTAAGAGGATTACAAATACAAAGTGTACTCTTGAATAACTCCCAAACTTTAGGGCAAAGGTAAACATTATTAACCGGTCAAATAAACAGTAGAGCACGCCCATTTACCTTAAATACGGTGAGACGGTGCTCTGGAAGAGATGCGTAAGCATGGCCCACTCAGTCGGCTCCGAGGCGCCGATCAGGCGCTCGTACAGGTCCGACACCAGTGCCATCTTTTGCGGCATCTCGGCATCGCTAGTCCCGACGCAGCACACGTCGGCCAGCAGTGCCATGAGCCGCACGAGCGGTTGCACGCGGCGCCCGAACTCGGCCAGCGAGTCGGCGCGAACCTCCAGCAGGGCGCAGCGGTAGCCGCGCAGACACGGCTCCAGAGCGGCCGTGAACGCGCGCTGCGTCAGGCCGCCGCCGCTGGCTGCCGTCAGCGCCGCCACGCGGCGACACCACAGACCGCAGCTTAGCCAAACGCCGCAGCGCGTCGCCAGGGCCTCGGGCGAGCATCGCTCGGTGCAGAGGCCGGCGGCCGGGCGGAAGGTGCCGCGCGCCGCGTCGGACGGGAAGCTGGCTGTGTCGAGTCCCATCAGCAGGAGACGGAGGTGGCCGAGCAGGGTGGCCAGCGGCACCGGCCGCACCGGCGCGGGGTGATCCTGGTGCCAGGAGAGCAGCAGCGCACGCAGCGGCGCCGCCACCGCCGGCCCGGCCTCGGTCAGGTGAGGCGGACGGCGCTCCATCTGACGGCGGCCACGCCGCTCCCAGCAGAGGCGGCCGGCGCTGGGCAGGCGCGCCGCCTCCTCCCAGCCGTCGTCGCTGGCCGTGGCCGGCGACTGCGGCCGGACCGGGTCGGGTTCCTGAGGCAAACAACAGGCTGTCACAGAATGGGCAGGGGCTCCCGTCAGACCGACAGAATAATGGATTACAGTGATCTATTGGTGTTTACAGTGATCTCAGTTATCATGATTTTTACAATGATTGTGGCGATCACGATTTTTACACAGCTATTACCAATAATGTGGCTTCTATACAATATGCGTCCCCCAACACCAATAATGTGGCTTCTACACAATATGCGCCCCTAAAATTAGCAGGTTCCTTGCAAGCATAACAGTCCTACATGTCAAACGTCTGCTGATAGAAATGCGTCTGGCATAGCGCCATGGTGCAACACTGCCGCGCACCACCGACGGCAGCTGCCGCGGCTGACCTGGCGGCGCGCGGGTGACGTGTGCGGCTCCGGGCCGGCCAGCGCCGCGGGACGCAGCGTTTCCGGCGCGAACGGCACCCGGCTGGGGTCGGAGGGCAGCGGCGGCAGGCGCAGCCGCTCCCCGGCGGCCGCCGTGCTGCGGCTCTGCACCAGCGCCCCCAGCGGACTGCCGACCAGAGTGGGATCAGCCGGGGACTGCTGGGAAACGCGACTGGTGATGGGTATCATGTGGGAACCTTCTGAAGTGAGAAACGACTTCACGCACTCACGAAGGGGTAAATGCCAGGGCAACACACATTCGTCCAAATATCTTGTAGCGAAATATCTCGAAATCCAATCAGTTATTAATTATTGTTACTGTGAAAGGACCGAACACCGACAAGCTCAACATACACACGTGCGCATCGGTGACGAAACACCGATAGAACACAATGCCCGAGATATTATTCTAACGCAAGCACCGGAGACCCACATACATACGTGAGGTGACAAGCAAAAACAAAAAGAAGACCAAACTACTCCTAGCCTGCAGCACCACTCCAACGCATGACGATGACATCCTGCTAACAGGCCTGCACACTACACACAGGCTTCCAACCAGACAAACGGTCCGTGCCCAGACAGCGTCAACCCCCACTGACCCGCCGGGCTGGGACTGTGTCGGCGCGCCCAGCAGGCCGAGCCCCTCGCCGGGCGGCCGGTCGAACAGGCCCGGCAGCGGCGCGTCGCCGGCCGGCAGCCGCGGGTCGGCGCAGAACACTCCGGCCGGGAACTGCATGTAGAGCCGCGACTCCTCCGGCACCATGTACTCGGTGCTGTACTCGGGCGGCTCGCCGCTGGCCCACAGCGTCTGGGGGCAGCGAGGCCGTCAGAGACGAGGCATGCGCCGATGCACTGACCCGGACGCCAGACGGCGGGGACCGGTACACAAGACCACCGTGTGGCGGGCGACATACTGATGCCGTGACACTCAGCGCACGTTGCCTGCGTGCAGCACCACAGTGAGAATGCATTGCAGTACGCATACATCCTGCGCAAATAGCTGCTTTCCGACGATGATCTCGAAGTCGACTGTCCCACCAGAAATCAAGTCCTTAACGATATAAAATTTTAATGCATTCATCCTCAATCAAATAAAAGGGGCGTTTTACTTACGCTGATGTGTTATCTTCATTTCACCAGCTAAACGAATAGGGAAAGCATAGTATTACCGTGAAAGTGAGTACAGCACATCGCCTCGCTGCATGTGCGAGGCTGGACAGCCTCTGTCGACGAGGGGCGGAGCTCCTCACCCTGGGGCACAGCCGGGAGCCGAAGTGTCCGACGGCCGGCGGAGACGGCGGCCGGCCCAGCCGCCGGTCCGCCAGCGCCAAGAGCAGGCGCAGCGCGGCCCGCACCTCGGCCGGAGGGTCCGGCCCCAGCGCCTGCAGCAGGGCGCGCAGCCGGCCTGCTGGCTCCAGCCGCCCGGCGCCGGCCAGCACGAACCAAGCGGCGTGCAGCCGCGACAGCTCCGATATCTCACCCGACCGGTCTGGGGACGGGTCACAGGTCAGGAGACTAGACAGCAGCGACAGCTCCGATATCTCACCCGACTGGTCTGGGGACGGGTCACAGGTCAGGAGACCAGACAACTGTGACAGCTGTGATATGTCAACCAACTGGTCTGGGGATGGGTCACAGGTCAGGAGACTAGACAACTGTGACAGCTGCGATATCTCACCAGACTGGTCTGGGGACGGGTCACAGGTCAGGAGACTAGACGACTGTGACAGCTCTGATATCTCACTCAACCAGTCTGGACACAGACCATTATTGTTGCACACTTGACACATCAGACATTCAATCCTGGGATGACATACTAGTACACAATGACAACTGCCTGGGCCAGATATGACATCGCCAGTACCATGCCTATGTGAATTACAAACACCTTCATTACCTTTGATAAAAATAAGATCAGCAGCAACTGTGCAGAAGCACTTCTTAGAAAGATTCGTGTGAGAGTATCACAAAAAGAGACACCAATACAAACAGCCAGTCTCCCAAAATCAGGTTTGGATCAGACTAGAGCACTAGAGTACAAGGATAAAGGATTGAATAAGATCTATTTAAGATCACCTCCTTGCCTCAGTCCAATGAAGTGGGGCCACCAAACAAATAAAACAAGCATCAAACACAAATCCAGCACCCTGTGAGTGAGCCCTTGGTGTACAGGAGCATGTAAAATGTTTTTTTGGAGGTTAGTATAAAATATTTAGAAAATTTGATGACTCCAAGAAAACATCCAACACAGTTTAAGTCATCTGGTTTGTGAGGATGCAAAATGCAGACCATTCTCATGACGTGCAGCTCACCACATGAACAAGCTGCAGCATCTCACCATGATCAGTGTATGCAGGAAACAGTATGTTTTTCAGAGCATTTGCTCTGATTCTCTTCAGCTGGTTGTTGGTAATGGCAGTTGGGCTTCCCAGGCTGACGGTTGATGTCAGTCGGCAGCACAGCCATGTGATCTGACCCAGGAAATCGTGTTCCTGGTCCATATACATGTTCTGGATGTCAAAAATAGACCGTTAACAAGCAGGATTCGCATCAATAATTTTTGACACTGTGTAAACAAAGATGTCCCACACTCATATGGTCAGTTATGCAAGGCAAAAACAAACCAAAAATGCACACTTGCATGGGCATCAATGAACAGCATGGTAGCCATATAGGTAGCATGGTAGAACAGTGGCCAATGGTACCATACTACCCAAATACCCAAGTACAGTACTCAAGTTCGGTACCCCAAATGCCCAAGTACAGGTATCCAGGTTTTCCCCACCTCATTCAGCTGCAGCAGAATACACAGACCTGGACAGAATGACAGAACTGCAATAAAAACCAGATCGCATGCGTGCACAGTATGCACCCTGCCTTAAATAACATGTCCATTAGTGCATGTTGAATGGTGAAAAG
Organism: Pollicipes pollicipes; assembly: GCF_011947565.3. Classification (NCBI taxonomy): domain Eukaryota; kingdom Metazoa; phylum Arthropoda; class Thecostraca; order Pollicipedomorpha; family Pollicipedidae; genus Pollicipes; species Pollicipes pollicipes. The sequence continues at coordinate 29,107,799 of NW_023596136.1, read as the reverse complement.
ATCAGTCTAAATGCCTTCCAGTGAAAAAGGCTGGTAATAAAGCTGTGTTGAAATGCAGCAGAATGCTGAAAAGTCATCAGCAAAGGATCATGTGATACTGCCAGCTGATGGAGATCACAGAGTTGTAACTGAGCATCAGACACAGTAGCAAATAGCCACAGCAGGGACATAAGCAAATAGCCACAGCAGGGACATAAGCAAATAGCCACAGCAGGGACATAAGCAAATAGCCACAGCAGGGACATAAGCAAAAAGCCACAGCAGGGACATAAGCAAATAACCACAGCAGGGACATAAGCAAATAGCCACAGCAGGGACATAAGCAAATAGCCACAGCAGGGACATAAGCAAAAAGCCACAGCAGGGACATAAGCAAATAACCACAGCAGGGACATAAGCAAATGATGCAGACACACTTAAACACCCACTGCAAAGAAGGAAAGCCCCTCACTGTGCTTTGAACAGTCCAAGAACATCCCTGAAATTTCACTCAGCTAGCATAGGTCTACATATGCAAGGGCCCTTGCATCAGGAATGATCCAACTTATTTTAGTCTAAGGGTAGGATGCTGCAGCCCTGTCAGTCTGTGGTCATTAGTGGTTGGATATTGGTATTGTGTGATATAAGCTAATAGTATTGTATCAGCAGTCTCATTGTAGCTGTTTTCAGCAACTCCCACTACCACTGGAAGACAAGTGATGAAGCAGGTGCAAGAGAGCCATAACATGTAGAGATGGGAACATAGGAACTAGAGTAGGACCAGTCTGCTAAAAATACATGTTAGGCTAAAAATATCAGGCAGAGCATTAACACTGACATCTCTGCAACAATTTTAGTGCATGTACATCATAAATTTGGGCTCTCAGGGTTTGGCACATAGTCACCATCAATGTTTGTGCATAGAGTGCCATATCTTAAAGTTGTTCAAAAGACTGCGCATGTAATTTCACACAAAGATACTCTGATTTCAAGCAAAAATCTTTTGAAAACTCAGCACATTTAGAGAAAGTCTGAGGTTGATGCAGCAAAACAGGGTGTCCAGAGCAGTCATATGGATATCCTGCCGTTGGATACATTTCCTACAAACTGAATATGGGGTCCAGAGGCCAGACTGCAGAAATACATCTTAGGCTTACCATACTACAGATGAGGAATGCAGCAGCACCACAGCAACAATTTAGCACACCTATATATCACAAACTTAAGTGCTTAGGAGGTCAGAACCAATTTAATGTAATTTTTCAACACCAATTGCAAAGGATAAAGGGCCCACTAACAAGGGAATTATGATGTGAAGGTAATTTCATGCCAAATGATGCAAACTTCTTCAAATTAAGCTGAAAATGTAGCCCAATCTGGCCTGGCCTGAATTGCATACATAATCACAAGGTTCAACACACCAATGTCACAGAGGCATCCGGAAAAGGGGACAGCTTTTTGCAATGACCCAGACAAGCTGAGGCCGAAACTTTTTGAAAATTAATGATCAGTCTAAAAAGCACTGACAGGCGATAAACATCGACTGTCAAAGCCCCAGCCTGGGAGAACTTGCACTGCCCCAAGGTGGTAAGCATGGAGGGTACACACATGTAACATCACGGGTGGGAAAAGATTCAGTTTGGTAGGTACCACCTGTAATTTGCTTTGAGAATGCCAACAGGACCAAAATGATCACACACTTCGGGTAATGCCTACAGGGGAATGCACACGGAGCAAACAGCATGACGGCGGTTCGGTACTTACGCTCCTATCGTTCACTAGGTGTCAATTACACCGATTCTTCCTTATTTCAAACCCATTTGGGCCATTTGGGGACATGACGGCGGGCGGCGGTCCAAGAAAACACGAATCGAAATACACCCCCTTGCGGCGCGAGTTTTATCACCTATGCTGGCATATGCAATGCAAAAAAAAGTTTATCTACTTTTTAAAGGGAATTCGGCAGCGTAGTCCAAGGCGTGTTCGTAAAATCTTGTGGCAATTTCCCTTGCACACCTCGGCAACACGCATGGGAAATATGACATCGAGAATTAGGTCAATAATATCTCGGAGTTTGAAGATTTAAATGACGACAAGGTCAGCCAAAGCAGGATTTTTCTGCGGCTACTTTCATGATCCGTATTTCCAATATACTACCATATCATGTAGTGTATAGACATTTCCGACGCAGACAGGACGAAACGTAATGCACCAAAGTAAACTACATAGGTGCCCCATATATTTCCTTTACTGCACGTGCGTGGTATTAGTTTGAGGAGTCAGTGGGAATCACATCGGTGGAATATTGTGCCACGGTATTGTTTTGCACGTAGGCGCACGTTTTTTTGGGGTGATTCAAGTGTATCAGTATATTTTTTCAACAAATCACTTTCCAGTACATGAAATACAACTTGGAAAGTATCAACACATGCAATCACTTTTATGGTGTTGTGATCTCCAGTGACAGTGACATATGAGTTTTCATGGTGAAATGCTGCTTTTGGGTTACGTTTCTGTTGTTGTTATTATGAGTTTTGCATGGAACAATGTTGAAATGGGTGTTAGGAACCCGGGTAAGATGGTTAAAGTATCCTTCAGTCTCCAGTATTTAATGTGTGTCACCTGTTTACAACTGTAAGGCCTTAGTTATAACTTCATTCCTTGTATAAAAAAGGAATTGGAGAAAGAATAACAAACTTACTAGTTTAGTTGTTGTTTGTTTGTCAGGTGTATAATTCAATCAAGTTGTCAGGTCTGTAAGTCAATTAATTCGCTCACTGACTGGATGCGGCTTGTGTATGCGTTATTTCATCTTCATGTCCTGAAACTGATGCTGTTTATAAGAAAATAGTGGAAAAGTGACACTAATGTATTTTATGTCCAGCCTTGGCACATACTGCTGCATACTTGGCTGGTGAAAGACATTGTAAAGAGTTTAACAGTATTTGTGTGGCCATTTAAGGAAATTTGGCAATAATTTTTCTGGTATGTTACATGCTCTGTTTTTTGTTTGTTTGTTTTCTCTTATGTGGTGATTTATTGACTTGGGTATTATTTTTAGAGCAACAGAAAAAGGACAACTTTTGTTTGCAAATTTGCATTGCCCTGTTTTTCTGTGGCAACATTGTCTACACACAGCTAACATAAACCTGTGCAAATATATGACATTCCTCTTATCATGGCTCAACTGTAAGAAATGGCTTATGATGAATGTGTGTCATTTGGTGTCCAGAACATTAATCACTTATTCTCTTTACAGATCTGAAAAAACATCAAGTGTAATTGAACAAAAAATGAGCTCCCAAAAAGGTAATGCTAAGAGAACCAGAGCCCAAAAACACAAAAATGTCGCCGTTTTTAATAACAGCATGCACGACACATCAAGGAGAACCAAGATGCTGAACAGCATGGAAGTTCACGGCGTGTGTCAACGATGCAAGGACGTGATCGATTGGAAGATCAAGTACAAAAAGTATAAGCCCCTCACAGCACCAAAAACGTGCAACAAATGTCACGAGAAGTCGATCACGGCGGCATACCGGACTATCTGCAAAAGTGCGCTTCGTCCCTGAGAGTGTGCGAGAAATGCGGAGAGTCCAAGGAGGTGGTTCAGAAGACGGTGTTAACTCCCCAGGAGCAAATGAAGCAAGACGCAGAATTCGAGAAAGAGCTCAAAAGCCTGCCGGAGCGCAAAAGAAGAACTCTGATGCGTTACATGGCAAAGACGAGGGGCAACCCAGAAAGCGATCCGACAAGATTTGGTGCCGATATGAGGGCAAAAATTGACCGTGCGAAGGAAGGGGTGGATGATGGTTTGTCGGACGAATTCGATGACTTAAGCGTGGGAACAGCGAGCGAGAGTAGCGATGATGATGGTGATGAATGAATCTGTTTTACTTGTGACCGAAATGTTGTTTTTTTTTGTTGGTCGCTGATTCTGAAGTTCCCTGGGGACAGACATGTATGAATTATACACATACAGAGGGGCAGGTCGGATGCACACAAGTCCATTTTCAAACGAAAAGCCGGTAGTTAAAATATGCGTTTTGCTCTCGCGCACTACTGTGTGTGCTATTGAGCAATACACAGACTCGCTCATTGTCTAAAGCGCACAATTTTGACCTCTATATTCGTACCGTTGTGGCCCGTTAATTTTGTTTATTTACGTGCGCTCAATCGCAAGATGCACCGGAAAATGTGAATGCATCACATTGTAGCCCCATGTTGCGGTGTAGGTGATTACGCATTCCCCCTCCCCGACCTGGTGTGGTATGTCAGCGGTCGCTTACCCGGTTATCTGGGACGGACTGTTCTGACGCTGGGCATGTTTGATGTCGGTCGGCAACCGGGGCTCGCCCGCACCTTCGGCGCATGGGTATAATTTTTTTGGAGGCTGCTATAAGTCAGCAAGTCCAAGCTCCCCCGGCTGCTGTATTTGGTAATGCGCTGTCAGTGGGTGTGATAAGAGGAGCTACCAGTCGAGCAATGTACTGCGGTGCCCGTCGGAAGCCCTCTGAAAATGCTGTTTAATGCGCACAGAAATGATATCCACTGGTCTGGCACTCTGCGCGCGCTTATAAGCATTTTGATATGGCAGATGCAGTTTATCCACACCGCTACGGGCGTCTGCCCCCATTCAGTTATACGCTATGTGGCAGAAATGCCAAGAAAACGGATGTTTTTTCGGCCGCGTACAAGATAACGGTGCCAGTTGATAGCCCGCTCACAGTGGCATTACATGCGGAAGGTGGCATCTACGCACGCACGATTGTACATAATTTTAAAAGGCTGCCATGGTTTAGGAAATACACTTCGGCCGCTCGCATTCGATGTTGCGTTGTTACAAGTCATAGTAACAGAATGTGTGCGTCCGGCCGTGCGTACCGATACGATGTCAGTTGATAGACCACCCACAATGCTATCAGATGTGCATGGCTGTGCCCCCTGCCCCCTGCCTACGATTATCTGTAGTTGTTTTGTTTGTTTTTTTAATGGCTGCCGCTCTTTTGCAGTCAAACTCTTCTCCTTCATTCAGAAATGCGCGGTCAGGGGAGTCAAAGCAATCGAATATGTGCCGCCGGCTGAGCAACATACCATGGTTCCAGTTTATAGCCTTCCCAGGGTGTCTGAAATGTATACGAATGCACCCTCCGCGAACGATTATCGATAGTTTTGAAATGGCTTCCGCATCTTCTCGACAATACTCCGGCCTGCCGCCTGCGTTCAGTACTGCGATGCCAGGGGTGACACAAATAGGTGCTGTCCGCCAGCCTCATATTGCGTTGGCAGCCATAATCCCTTCCGAAGAGCATTCAAACGCAGAAGGCCGTACCCTCCACGAAGGCTTTCAATATTCATGAAAGGCCAAGCAGTGCAGTTGACATTATCCGGAGAACACGTTGGGCGTTACATGCCGTGGGAACCGCGCCCGAGGGCGACACGTGCACTCCCTGTCGAATGTAGAGGGCGCCAGCAGACCAACACTTCCGCAAGATTTCCTGCCAGATTACGCACGGCGCCCGCGACCGGGCCCGATTTTCGGGTACCGTGCGATGACAGGAAAGCACGTTCTTGGTCGCACTCGCAGAGAACTATTTTAATGATTATTAAAGGCTGTCATGCCTTGTGCATCACGCAACGACAGGCCTCGACATTGAAAAATACCGAGCGATGGGGACATGCTGCGCAAATTGACACCAGCAAACGCGTCCGCTTTTTAGGCATCACCCCATCGCTCTAAAAAGGTACGATCGAGCCCGCTCGGTCCCGCCTGCAGCAATCAATTTAGCTCAGTTTAAAAACGCTGCTGCACTTTGGCCATGTGCGCTGATAGTGCACTTGCGTTGAATGAGGAGCAATAGAGTCATCGTCAACAAATATGCGACGGCGGACGCATTCGATAGTCGGGTAATTAAGTGCGTCTTGACATTAAGGTCATGTCCAGCCGGCTGCTCACATCGGAAAATGATCAGGAATGTTGAATAATTATTCGAAATGCCGTCCGGCTTTGCTGACACGGACATATATCGCACATAATTAGGTTGTGCCAAGGAAGATTTCCAGATAACTTTCAGCGAGTGTTTTAGACTGATGATCTTGCTTTGCCATGTCTAGTTAAGATCACTGGTTATGTATGCCGCATGTGGGACGAAACTGGCGTACAATTTCCGGGCCTGTCAAGCGCAAATGGAGAATTTCCGTGGATGATTATTCAACAGATCTTTATTGGTTGAATAGTCTCCCCCGGCTGAACACACCCTTAAATAATACTACCAAACACGTACGGTCCAAAACGCAGGGATCAATTGCCGCGTTTTTAAGCGCTGACCAGGCGAGCTGAGTGATTAAAACCGTGGGTGGAACTTTGCATCTATTTGGGAACGCTGTCGCCAATAATGATATCGCCCTCCATTTCACTGTGGGGCCCAATCAGCAGGAAAATACTTAAATGCCCCAACAAATGTCATACACAGGATTTTGTTTGGCACATCTGGTCTTCGGGACTCGCTATCTCCCTGATAAGCTACAGCTGACATCGAACTTCTGCTGTCAGCTTCAACTTAACGTGAATAGTATGGTATGTTAACGGAGAATGATCTGCTTGTTCGTGACCGAGTCTGCTGCCGCTTCACCTTGCGGTGGAGGCGCACTTGAAGGGAGTGCTCCAAATTTGCGCGCGGTCTTGAACTGAAATAGCCATTTTGAAGATCATTTGGTGCAGTTCACAGCCCTGTCCTCCTTAAGACCTATACCCTCTAGTTTCTAAGCTAAACGCCCGCGAAGATGTGCAGACTATTTGGAGAGACTATTTCAAGGTCACCCAGGCATCCATGACACCATAATTGCACCATTTAAATCTTGCATCCCATTGGCAGTGCGGCGATCAAGGTCAGAAAACATATCATTGTCGAGTCGTTCATGTCTGTCGTTCGTGAGCATGATTTCCAGGGATAACGGGCGCCCATTGGCTCTGAATCAATCTTGTGCAAGGTATGATAGCGTAATCAAGCAATGACGCATTGAGGGCCATATTTATCAAACAGAGAAATTGTATTGTCTAGAGCAATCTCTTCCACTAAAAAGCATATAAATAGTTATAGGTGACCTTATTTCATCACATCTGATGCCTGCTTCGATATCTCCAAATGTGGAACATTCCCTGCGTATGCCGGCCGTGTGTCCAACAGTGTCGTCCAGCGTGACGTGTGAGCGGTTCTGACAGGCCGCCGCGCAGGTGACCATCTCACCGCGCTCTGGCGTCCGACACCTGGCTCTCACCGGCTCGGCTCATCTACGAATGGAAAAGACCATCACCTTCGTCATCACGGTGGTGTCCATGCTGCTGGTGTTCGGGCTGGAGCGTGGCCTCAGCAGGTACCAGCCGAGCGCCGGATACCTGCTGGTGGCCGCGCTCCAGCGAGCGCCGACTGACAGGCGCCTGGCAGGCGGCGCTGGAGCGGCTCTGCCTGCCGTACCTCGACGACCTGGAGGAGCTCTGGACGCCGCTGCTGCTGGGCTACGGCTGCGCGGCCACCGCCGGACTGCTGGCCGCCGCCGCCGCCTGGCTGGGCCACGTCCGGCTGGCGCTGGCCGTCGGCTAATTCTGCTGCTGGTTTCGCACGCGAGAGACAGGCACGAGCCATCTGGCGTCGCTGGCGAAGTAGAGGGCGCTGCTGCTGCCGTTCCGCACAGCCGAGCCGGCCGAGCTGCGCGACATGGATGATGTTTGCGCTGTCTGCCTGGCGCCGATGCGTGAGGCATGCGTCACACCCTACCACCACCTCTTCCACAGCTCCTGCCTGAGACGCTGTCTACAGGTCACCGATCGCTGCGCCATCTGCGCGCGCGACCTGGACTCAGAGTAATTGATAGCAGTGGAAGATGGCGGGCGGGGATCGTTTCGGCAGCAGCAGACCAGTTGTCACTCCTGACTGGAGTCGGGCTGACTCGAGTCTGATTATTTCCTCTAGATCTGCTGTTTTCACTGTGGGAATGTGAGGCTGATCGGAGCGTGGAAGTGTCCGCTTTTTGGGGTGTGATTAGTTGATATGCTTGGTTTGGTAGTCAATAACGGGACCACGCATCCGTGGTGCGCACGACAGCCGTGAAATCCATTACGTGATAGCGACCTGATGACACTTTGTGTTCACTCGGGTTTTAAACACGTGGAAGTCGCATGGTCGGATATACCAAAACGGACATTGATGTGGCCATGTCATGTGCCCTATGCCTATATTTTGGTAATTATCTTTCCTTGCCGTCTTTGACACGAACACTGCCGTAACATGTGTAAACGCGAACACTGTCTTATGTGTTGCGTAAGGACTGGTCACAAAAAGGTGACTGTGTGTGTGTGTGTGGTGTGTGTGTGTGTGTGTGTGTGTGTGTGGTGTGTGTGTGTGTGTGTGGTGTGTGTGTGTGTGTGTGTATGTGTGTGTGTGGTGCGTGTGTGTGGTGCGCGTGTGGTGCGTGCGCGTGTGCGTGAGTGTGCGTGCGCGTGTACGCGCGTGCGGTGTGCGTGTGGTGTGTGTGTGTGTGTGGTGTGTGTGTGTGTGTGTGTGGGTGTGTGTGTGTGTGTGTGTGTGTGTGTGTGTGTGTGGTGGTGTGCGCGCGCGTGTGCGTGGTGTGTGCGTGTGTGTGGGTTGTGTGTGTGGTGTGTGGTGCGTGTGTGTGTGTGTGTGTGGCGTGTGTGTGTGTGTGTGCGTGTGTGGTGTGTGTGTGTGTGTGTGTGTGTGTGTGTGTGTGTGTGTGTTTGTATGCGTCATTGAGCTTGCCGTAGTCACAATATTAAAATGAAAAAAACAAAAGTGCTGAATGCTGATCTAGATGGATCAAACAGGTCATATTTAAATTTCTTTCTGTCTTTCTTACTGTCCAAATAGACCTGAACCGACGTGATGGAAATGAGCATATATGAGCTCACGGAGACGGCGGGGTGCAGACCTATGAGGCACGAAGAGAAATAAAAATATAATGCAACGACGCGGGCCATTGTTTTCATTTGCGATGCCAACTGTCAAAATCAGCTCTAGTATTCCGAGGCATCCTGGGATGGAATCGCGCCGCCCTGCCGTAAGCACATGACTAGGGTTAAACAAGCTGCAAGGCGCTACAAAATGGCGTATTTGATACAAAATGCCGTCTTGAGTAAAGCAAAGATTTTCCGTTGCATCAAACCAATGTTAGTAGCTGTTTTCACAAATCATTAGTCTGAACATTTTAAATCTTCCCATCGTATAGTTTCTAATCACACACGTTTTTTCAGAGAAGTTTGGCCAAGAATATTGTGCAGATATTT